>NC_136593.1:30194056-30388259 GCF_910589615.1 Taurulus bubalis | reverse complement strand
CCCTAACCCTAACCCCTAACCCTAACCCCCCCTAACCCTAACCCTAACCCTAACCCCCTAACCCTAACCCCCTAACCCTAATCCTAACCCTAACCCATGGACTCACAGGAAAGTGTGTTCCCCCTAACCCAAACCTAATCCTAACCCCCCTAACCCTAACCCCCCTAACCCCCCTAACCCTAGACGAGAATGTTGTCTTTAGGCTGGTGTTGGGTTTTCATTGATAGCTTAAATTACGAGTTAAAGCCTAAGGATTCGTCCTTCTCTTTTTGGACATATGTAGGCATTGGTGGTTCAATGGTAGAATTCTCGCCAGCCACGCGGGAGATCCGGGTCCGATTCGCGGCCAATGCAGCAGGCTTTTACTCTGTTGAAAATCTTGTAATTTGGCATCATAAACGTTGCAGTTCTAACACGCGAAGGGTCCCATGTTCAAAATTGATTTTCACTCTCGTCCCGCTAGCAGCTAGTACAAAACTCCCCATCAGGGAATCGAACCCTGGTCTTCCGCGTGACAAGCAGAGATACTGTCCACTATACTAACGAGGAATGCTCCCGATATATTATGGGCTAGTTTTTCGGCGTTTACATGGATTTCGAAGAGTTATATAGGGAGCTTTTGAGTTAATTATACATTTGCGGCCATCAATGACATAGCAGTGCTCATTCCTCCCGATTTGAAAACATTGGTGGTATCCTAGACATCACGGCCAAGTGAAATAGTCACACACGGATGGTCGAGGTTTAGCCGAGAATGTTGTCTTTAGGCTGGTGTTGGGTTTTCATTGATAGCTTAAATTACGAGTTAAAGCCTAAGGATTCGTCCTTCTCTTTTTGGAGATATGTAGGCATTGGTGGTTCAATGGTAGAATTCTCGCCTGCCTTGCGGGAGATCCGGGTCCGATTCCCGGCCAATGCAGCAGGCTTTTGCTCTGGTGGTCGTAGAGTTACCTCCTGGAATAAGGGACACGCTGTCCCAGGAACAATGCTCATTCAAGTTGAAAATCTTGTAATTCAGCATCATAAACGCACGTAACAAGCAGAGATACCGTCCACTATACTAACGAGGAATCCTGCCGATACATTATGGGCTAGTTTTTCGCCGTTTACGTGGATTTCGAAGAGTTATACGGGGAGCTTTTGATTAAGCCGGGCACGTGCGTAAAGGTCACCTTCAGCAGTTTCTGTAGTGTAGTGGTTACCACGTTCGCCTCACACGCGAAAGGGTTAGGGTTAGGGTTACCAAAGGTCCCCTGTTCGAAACTGGGCGCAAACACTGTTCTTTGTTTGTGTTGCTCTACTTAGTGGAAAGTTCAGTAACCGCTACGATGAGTAGAACTGTCCCGGTCAGTGCTGAAAGACGTTGACTATTGTCAGACATTTCATTCTGCCGAGTGACAAAAAAGAGCATGGATCACTAGTACCTCATTAGTAGACTCTTGGCCTGCTAGCAGCTAGTAGAAAACTCCCCGTCAGGGAATCGAACCCTGGTCTTCCGCGCGGGAGCCGAATATAGTAAGACTTAACTTCCTTAACTTTTACCATTCATTCTCTATGGTAGTCCTTATCACTACAAGTGTCATATATCTTTGGCCACAAGTGAGATTTTGGGGGCGCTGTTTCCCTCCTTGGATTAGAGGGAAAGAAACTCCGTTTCCCCCTGAGACAGACGTCCAGCAGCAGCGAGCAGACTACAGTAGATAAACAACCTGTACCTCACGGCGTCTTTTCACGGCTTTTTCTCCGGACAAACAGTCAAACATAAGTACGGCTCTTCTTTCAAGGTCTTCATGAACGGTTCTGAGTTGTATTTGTGGGTCAACTGTTTCTGTAGTTTACTTAGTGTTGTTGTTTAGCATTGGTTATAGCTCTGTTTGATGCTAGCAACGTCACGTCAGTACATTAAGGTGACGTGTAACGGGACGTATGCATGTAACGTTATTGTGTGTGTGTGTGTGTGTGTGAGGTGATGTATGCATGTATATTGTTGTGTGTGTAACGTTGTCAGCATTAACAGTAGTCATTTGCTTGTCTTCATGAATCACATTCTTTTGAATAGGTAAATACAACTGTGACCAACAGAATAATGATGCTGCCTGTCTGCCTGCATGTCTATCTGACTGTCTGCCTGCATGTCTATCTGACTGTCTGCCTGCATGTCTATCTGACTGTCTGCCTGCCTGTCTGTCATAACACATGCTGTTCCCTAGTTATTACACATGCTGATCACCGTTACCGTGAGGACTCTGTCTATGAAGTGCATTGTGTTTTGCTGTGCAGGAGATGATGAAGAAGACCATCAACTTCTTCCCAGGAAGGAAGGCGGTGTTGTTCAGAACGGGTCCATCGGGCCATCTGCGACAGGACCCTTCTGATGAGGCCATGAAGATTAAAACAGACCCATCGCTCCAGGACAAGTCTTGTGCTCAGAGACCGGACCTTGTGAGGACCAATGCTCTCTCTATGGTCCTCCAGCGTGGAGGGGATGTGTCAGACAGACAGGAGGTGATGGGGGAGTATGTGCTGCAATTTGGAAAGTACAAGGGGAAGTTATTCAGGTGGCTCCTTGAAAACGACATTGGCTACACCATTTACCTAATGAAGAAGGTAGAAGAGGAGGAGAGAGACGGTAAATTCAACCCTCAAGGACACAGTAAGGACAGCCTGCTGTCCTTTCTGGATTATGCCAGGAGCTTCCAGGAGGTGGAGGACCTGAGGGAGTACCTCGTCTCCAGGAAGCCTGCTTCACCAGCGGCAACAGAGGGTGACACTACTGTCGGCTTTGGAGCCAGGGCCAAGAACACCTGGGGGCAGATCTGGGAGAGCAGGGCTGATGGCTATGCGGCCTTCGTTTCAAGAGTGAAGTGCATCAGAAACAGCAGGATGTACAACCTGCAGCAGTACATCCTCAAGCAGCAGAGGGCTGAGTCCTGTCCACCACTTGCAGCTACTTCAGCGCCTACAACGCTAGGTCAGCTCACAAAAACATGCAAACACAGTTTGTTGTGAACATTCAGTGTCCAAACACACCTCATGTTAATGTTTCATCTCGTAGTAATTGAGGAGGACGAGCAGCTGGAGAGAGAGAGATGCTGAATCTGTCTCCGTCCAAATTCCACACTGAACTAAGTAAGTGGATCTACTTTAACAAACAGAGCTTTCATACACACGGTACTGTACATGTAACAATCTAATGTCATCGCCTGTGCTTTCAGGGCCACCAGCAGCCGTCTCCAGGACCCCGGCTGTATCTTCACCAACAGGTTTCAATCAATCAGTGTGGAGGAGGATTCTGTGTTCACCAGAATTCCTATCCCATTACTGTTCTCTCTCAAATAGTTTGTTGTTTTGGCCGTGTTCAGGCCTGTTCTCATGCCTGTGTTCTCTTACTCTCCTACTAACTGAAGGATTTAACATGTCACCGATGATGGTAAGTGTTTTCCTTTCTTTTTTTTTTTGCATACTTTTTATTATCATTCCAGGATGTGGCATGTTAGCCTACATATGCATATGTAGGCTAACATGCCACATCTTTTATTGACAGGTTGTGTTTATACTATATATTGATATAGTTTCTGTGCTTTACCTGTTTACAAACACAAATACATTGGTTTTCATTAAATAAACAAAATAGCTACTTGCAATAAAAGTAAAGGACATTTTCAGTGTGCAGAAGCAACAGGTTAAGACACACTGAACACACACACACACACACACACTTTGTGTGAAGAAAATGAGAGTTGTTTTTACAGCACACAGGACTAAGTCGCCGGCTACCGCGACTGTTTCCAGACCTGCTGAGCCAGATGAGCCCCTTGTGGCTAAAGCTCCAGTAAAAGGTAATCATCTTACTCTCCTCCTCACGTTCCACCGTCCTGGAAGTCGTTCTAACTGTGTGTTGTTTCTTTGCTGTTCTTTGAATCCACAGTGAAGGCTGTGCTGCCGGTCCCTCCTCAGCTGCTCGCCATCGGCCCTCAGCTCGTGATAGCAGATCAGGAACCCAATGTGTTGATGCAAAGTATGTAGTCCTTGTCACAGTTCAGCGTGCATGTTCTCCTGCCCACCCTGCTGCACTCACTACCTTCTGTATTACCTTGTCAGCTCTATCACTCTCACCGGCCCACTCACATATTTCCCCTTCAGTCACTGCCATATCGTTCTCTGTGTTATGCCAGACCATCCAGCACTTCAGTGTATATTCTCTTATTGTACATGTAATGTTGTATTTGGTTTTACATTTCTTCCATGTGCAGCTCCTCCCGTCTCTGTCGATGCCTAACCCCAGAGCTCAGAGCTCAACATTTTTTCTTCGAAGGTGACGGCAAAGGCAAAATATCCAGCTCTGCAGATCACCAACAGAGACACAGGGGAGAGGTTTGGACTTGACTATGTGGAGCCCGGCTGTCGTCCTGTTCCTCTGGACTGGGAGAAGCACAAGTCACAGCCAAACATGGCAGCTGCTGTCGCCATGGAGACGGATAATTTCCCTCAAGCTGCAGATGCCACAGGCTGTCAGGTAATCCAGACGAATCCCTCGGCCAATTATCAATAACTATTATCAGATTGTCAATATCTATTGTCATCTCCATGTGCTGCTTTATTTCAGGAGACCAGTCTCACTGTCAAGGAGCCTCCACTTGCAGCTGTGCGCATCCTGTCTTTCCAGCAGGGGTCTGAGGCCAAGTTCCAGCCGCCCTTGATGTCGTCGTTTGCCGCAGGTAGCTTTCAGATGACCTCTCATATAGACAGTTAGAACCAGCAGCGGACATGATATCAAGACAATCGTCTTAATATATTGTTTATTAACAATAATCATGAACATATAAAAAACATATCGCCATATAATTGTATTCTAACAATAGACATTATAATAAACATGTGCTTTAAACATTGTATTTATTTACAGCACCGCTGCCCGTATCCTCCTCTCCTCGAGCCACTCGCACCGGATCCATCAAAACCGGCGGCATCGTCCAAGTCCTGGACCACAGCCGGTGGACAGGAGCCATGAGAGCTGCCATCAACGAGCTTCTGATTAAGCACCACGGAGCTCCACGCATGCTGAAGCAGGTGGATGATGACTACGCTGCCATGGTCCAGAGGTCGTGCACTGACCCAAACAGTTTAATCCACCCCACCACATACCAACATATCTCCAGATATGTGAAGCATCTGGCCAAAAAAAAAAACACCAGCTCCTCTCTCAACACCAGCCCAGAGAAGGTGCTGGAGACTCAGCAGCTGTGGCAGAGTTTGACCTCCGGCAGCCAGACGGTCAGTGTGCCGGTCACAACCCTGCCTGCTGCCACCCTCAACCCTCCACCTGTGGCTGCTCCCCAGGAGGAGTCACTGAGCCGAGATGCAGTGGAGAAGCTGATGACGGAGATCCTAGAGAAGCAGCAGCAGCAACAGCAACAACAGCAGCAGAAGAAGAAGATGACGAGGAACTGTTTAGCCTGCGGTCAGCCAAAGTCGCGTTATCTTGCTGATGGTTCCTCTGTTCATTTCTTCTATCAATCTAAAACTGTAAAGTATTTCTACTGCTCCACCAAGGTCTTTAAGGCCTACACAGGCGAAGGCCTCAAAGACCCCCGTATGTACTTTGAAAACTTTGCAGCGTCTCCTTTCTTTGAGCGGGAGCTGGAGGCCTCAAAGCAGAGGGGGGCCGAGTGGAGGAAGGTGTCAGAGGAGAGGAAGAAGAGGACGTCAGCGGTGGAGCTGCCGACAGGTCGCCTGTGCCGGTTCTGCCACCGGCCGCTGAAGCAGGGCCCCAGCAGCCCTCACATACACAGCAGCTTCCCTGGGGAGAAGGGGAAGTACATCTACTGCCCCTCCAGAGTGTTCTCCCTGTACCAGGACCAGGGCATGGTGGAGGAGATGACTTGGAAGGACTTCACAGCATCTGCTTTCTATGAGGCTGAGAGGGACAGGTGGATCAGAAAGAAGAAGTGACATCATTACTGCACAGACTGTGTTGTTCACATTCAGATTCTTTGTCATTGTACATACAAGTACTGAGACTGTGTTGTGAGACTGTGTATTTAGAATTCAGCTGTGTTTTACAATAAAATATCTTGAAATCATCACTTTGACTGTCTTCAAAGCACAGAACATTAAATAATCAAACATTTAGATATGATCAGCTGCATACGTGCACAGATGTGTAAAATAAACATCTGTTGTGCCTTATAAGTACATGTGCAGCATGATCTTTGGAGATTAATATCTTATTTGCATAATTACATCACAATAAAAGCTTGATTATTTGTTTTGTGTTCTGCTCACATTCTGGAGCTGACACTTTATTTGGGTGAGGTGGGAGTCAAACCGCTGACTTCATGTAACATCTGGAAAGTCCTCTATGGCTATACACGGCTGGCCCCGCGCTGTGAGGCGAACGTGATAACCACTACACTACAGAAACTGCTAAGTGTGACCTTTACGCACGTGCCCGGCTTAATCAAAAGCTCCCCGTATAACTCTTCGAAATCCACATAAACGGCGAAAAACTAGCCCATAATGTATCAGCAGCATTCTTCGTTAGTATAGTGGACAGTATCTCCGCTTGTCACGCGGAAGACCAGGGTTCGATTCCCTGACGGGGAGTTTTCTACTAGCTGCTACCGGGACAAGAGTGAAAATCAATTTTGAACATGGGACCCTTCGCGTGTTAGGAACTGCAAACGTTTATGATGCTGAATTACAAGATTTTCAACTTGAATGAGCATTGTTCCTGGGACAGCGTGTCCCTTATACCAGGAGGTAACTCTACAACCACCAGAGTAAAAGCCTGCTGCATTGGCCGGGAATCTGATCCAGATCTCCCGCATGGCAGGCGAGAATTCTACCATTGAACCACCAATGCCTACATAACTCCAAGACGAGAAGGACGAATCCTTAGGCTTGAACTCGTAATTTAAGCTATCGATGAAAACCCAACACCAGCCTAAAGACAATTATTATGTTGAACATAATATATATGGATGGATCACAGCCAACCCAGTTATTTTCAACACAACCCTTTGTCCTTGGTCCTGGAGCCACAGCACTTAAAAGAATAAACTTCATAATTCTCAAAATTCAGACCCTTTGCTTTTTTTTATTAAAATCATGTACTTGTAGGCCCTCTTCAACCTGCAACAATATCACAGGAGATTTAAACTAGCTGCATATTATGAAGGTTCTCTTACCTCAGAAAAGCTGCCGTTCACGACGAAGTCCACTTGGTCTCCTCCACAATCAGTAATCCCACAAGAAATTACAAAATTAATTGACACGGATCTAAACTACTTTCATGATAACTTGGCGCTCACCTGTCTCCGGCAAATCTCAGTCCACAGGAAGTCCAGACCCTCTTAGAACTGAGCAAAAATAAGAACATTGTAATTAACCCAGCAGATAAAGGGAGCGCTATTGTGATCATGGACAAACAACAATATTTATGGGAAGGTTATAGACAACTGAACGACCCAAAATATTATGTAAAACAAAAAAAAACATCTTTGGGGACCCAATTCCTATGGTTAATAAAATCCTCCAAGCATTATGACAAAAAATGTTATCAACATGAAACAAAAATATTATTTAATGGGTGGTTCAGAAACAAGGGCCAGGATCTTCTATATGTTGCCCAAAATACATAAAGATCCCACAAAGTGGAGCAGACCAAATAAAATCCCTCCAGGGAGACCCATCGTGTCAGACTGCAGCAGTGAAACGTATTGTACAGCAGAATATATTGACACTCTTCTCAATCCTCTCTCCATGACCCATCCCAGTTATATCAAGGACACATAATTTTGTTAATTTGGTTAAGGATCTAATAATCCCACAAAACGCTATTCTGTTTATCATTGATAGTTCATACACCAACATTGACAGTACAGAAGGAATGCAGGCAGTTAAAGAAGCCTTTCAAAAAAATCCCAACAAACATAGACCTGAAAAAGAACTAATACAACTCTTGGAAATCAATTTAAATCGTAATTAGGAATTATTTTTACAGATTAAAGGGACAGCTATGGGGAAAATGTTTGCCCCGGCATATGCCAATATTTTCATGGCCCAGTGGGAGACTTCAGCCCTCGAGGCCTGTCCTTTTAAAGCCTCTCCACTACTATAGATATCTAGACGACACTATACTAACGAGGAATGCTGCCGATACATTATGGGCTAGTTTTTTGCCGTTTACGTGGATTTCGAAGAGTTATACGGGGAGCTTTTGATTAAGCCGGTCACGTGCGTAAAGGTCACCTTCAGCAGTTTCTGTAGTATAGTGGTTATCACGTTCGCCTCACACGTGGAAGGTCCCCAGTTCGAAACTGGGTGGCAACACTGATCTTTATTCTTGTTACTCCACACATTAAAACTCTATGTCAGTAACCCGGATGTGAGTCCCCAAATATCAGTCGATAACCCGGATGTCTCTTATTCTGGAGTACTAGGGGCACGAAACTCGAAATTGGCCAAATAGGGTCTTTAACTCAGGGGGTGTGCTTAAGTGTGGGTCCACAAGGTCGGAGGGTGAGCCGGGTTGGGGGGTGAGCTCCAGAGGTGGGTCTGGTTCTCCAGGAGTCACATGGCATGCAGGTTTACCCAGGTTTGAGCATTTATGTTCCCCCCAGTGTCAATCACTGTCCCCTCAGTGTCAACCTCCCCATCCCAGGCATCAAACTTCTTTTGTGGCTGTGTATGTATGATGTGGGACATAGCTGCTTTGAATGAATCAAGTTGAAAATCATGCTATTTGGCATTATAAATGTTTGCAGTTACATGTAAATGTTGCATTAAGCCGGGCACGTGCGTAAAGGTCACCTTCAGCAGTTTCCGTAGTGTAGTGGTTATCACGTTCGCCTAACACATGAAAGGTCTCCTGTTCGAAACTGGGCGGAAACACTGTTCTTTGTTTGACAAACTCTGTCGGTGTTCTGGATTAAAACCAAGGCAGAGTATCCTGAGATCGCCAAAAAAGCACGAAAACATGCGTCCATTTCAACATCCTTTCTTTGTGCAGCGGGTGATAAGTTAAGCAGTAGACTGGATAATAAGGTTTAGTTAGGAGTAGAGTCAGTAGACTGAACTAAAGGTTTAGTTAGGAGTAGAGTCAGTAGACGGACATAACGAACACACGTCGGGTGTCGTTGTCTCCCGTCTCTCCGAGGTCGGACCCGGTCCGTGAACATATTGTCTTCACGTAACCGGTCCGTGACGCATAAAGGTTTGTGACCGCTGGACTAGAGGATGTAGAGGGAAAATGCAGAATATTGTGATTCGCAAAACCTGCTTGGTGGAGTCTGTGTTCCACCACAGTCCCGGATGTTTTTTTTTTCTAAAGATAGATTTGATTTTGTAGCGAGTAACGAAGGTTTCAGGGGAAATGTATCGGAGTAAAAGTACCAGTTTTCTTTGCAAAATGTAGTGAAGTAAAAGTAAACAGAAATATAAATAGTAGAGTACAGATATCCCAAAAAAACTACTTAAGTACAGTAACAAAGTATTTCTACTTTGGTATTTAGACAGTGGTGTATAGTGGTGTACAGTGGTGTATATACCCATCTTCAAATGGGTCCCTTCTGTCTGCATCTTTCTCTTGGTCACAGAAGTGAAAGCCTTCAGCGTCGGCCTCGTCGGCAAGATCGGCGCCACAGCTCCTCCGTAGTGAAGTGCGTCCTTTGCCATAATATCTCTTCTTTGAGTGAAAATGCCAGCGTGTTTACAGAGCTCAGGTGTGTAGTTACATGCTGGTTCTTTGTGCGTTTCTTGAGTGTTCATTGATTTGTTGATTTAACCAAATGTTGACGGACCTATGATTCAACAAATCACAGAAGGATTTCGGCTGAGTACTTTTTTTAGCCCGCGTCATATGACACGCCGATGGCCCTAACTCTTGCCTGATCGTGTTAAAATGTTGCAGGAAGTCTCCCCTTTCCGCCAGACGTAACATTATATTTCTGCAATGTATTATCGCGACGCTATGACTATTTTAGAAACAGAGAAACGTACAGGGTGTCACACCGCGGTCATAGGGTTAATCCCCCCCTGGTTAGGCAGGTTATTGGGGACATTCAATTTAAATTCCAAGTGTCATAACCCGGCTCTTAGGCTATGACAAATACGGCACAGACCACAGTGGAGGGTAACGTAAGATGTTTATTCCTTCTAAATAACAGAATAGTTACCCTTTATGGCGTGTGATAGCAGGGCTCTCAAGTGTCACACATTGAGCGTGACTGTTACGCATTTCGGTCTTAAGTCACGCCCTCCCGCCACACATCGTATTTCTCACGCTGAAAAAAAACTCTAGGCTATTTAATGTGCCGCAGCGCACAAACATGACCTGCGACCACTCCGCCTACGCTCGAGAGGAAACCCGCGCCCTGAGCAACACTAGAGCAGGGCTTTTATTCCCTCCCCTTCATGGACCAGGTGCTCCGAATCAGGTTGTCAGCTCCCTAGGCACACAAGCACACCTGCCGTGATTAGACAGGGACCGTCACACAAGTACAACACCAATGATCAAGGATCACCTTTGCTGTCTCCGCGGTCCAGTGGATGTTGTCTGGGCTCGTGTGGAACTGTGAGGCTGGCAGCATCAGTGTGGATGATGTGTGGAGGGAGGCAATGTAGGTGTTGAGCTGGTCCAGACGCCGTCTTTCTTTTTCCGGCAGGCCAGAGTCATAGTTTATTTGTGGGATGTGAATCCGGGTGCAGGGGAACTGGTTCCGTGCCATCCTCAGCATCCCCTGAAGCTGCTTAATGGCCGTTTTTTCAGCCTTCTGTCCTCTGTTACAGATTCCGAAGGACAGGATCATGTTGTCGACCTCCACCTTCGATGAGATGGATTCCAGGATTGCCTCTCCGTTCCTGAAGGTGGCACCCGCGAATGATTCTATTTGCAGATCAGCGACGTCATATGCCGGGAATCTGTTTAAATTTGAGTCTCCTATGATGACCCACTTCTCTCTCACATTCATAGTCCAGTCTTTTATCTTATTGTTTAAAGAGAAGTGCTGTGTGAGTCGGCGAGATCTTGTTGCTACTGGTGTGGAGCATTCACCTGTGGGTGATGATGGTGGGGATGAGACCAGGCGGGTCTGGACCGCTGTGTGAAGTTTCTTCACTGTCATCGGTGTAGCGATGAATTTGCTTGACGGTTCATCCTTAAGGAGCCTGTCCAGCTCTATGTTCATGGATTCATCCGAAGAGTCTCCGACTGACAGCTGTAAGGTGCGGAGTGAGAGCATGGCTTGGTCTGAATGTTCGAAGACAAGGGGAAGAAGGAACCCTTTAAAAGTAGGCGGGCAGTATTTGTCTTGGTCTCTGTGGGTGAGGGAGGAGTTGTTCTGGGGTGGACGTGATCTCCACTATTTCAGGCGTGGCATCGCTGTATTGAGATGATGAGGATTTGTCCTCTGGGCTGCAGGTCTGTGGCGGGCGGTCGTTCTGTGTCAAAGCGATTTGTGTGGAGGGCACAGTGTGAACGACACATACCTGTTTATGCGTATCTGGATAACTAATGCAGACGGTACCAATTTGGCAGACTATACTGATATAGGCTTCATAAATTATCCTGGGTGTACACCCTTTTCGCAGGTGGATATTATGCCGGGGGTAGATTAATATCTCAATCCTCAAACACATATCCCTACCATGGCTCTAATTGCATCGATACATGCCGATTTGTTTTTTCAAGAGAAGCTATTACTTAACGGAGTTGATATTTCTCAAAAATTCATATGTCAAAGGATGAATTTGCCCTGATGACCGATGCTGCTGCACTATACATACCCGGATGGAGTACTATGAGCTCTTTAGTGGGGTAATATGGTACTATGAGCTCCTTAAGATATGATGATGCATCACCAGTTAAGGCTTTGTAGGTGAGGAGAAGGAGTTAAATGTGATTCTTAATTTTACAGGGAGCCAGTGGAGAGCAGCCAACACAGGAGCAATGTGATCTCTTTTCTTAGTCTTCGTTAGTACACGAGCTGCAGCATCCTGGATCAACTGGAGAGACTTAATTTTAAACCACGAGGCCCATATATGGGTCTGTATATATTTTTTTTCCTAGTTCAAGTAGTCGTATGAACCCCAAATGAGTTATATTACTCGTGTTATTTCCTATATTTTTTTCCAGAATTTATTTGTGAATAAAATGTATATTTTCAAAAGAAATCACTTTTATAACATATTTTGATCATAACTATTAATATCCAGCATGATCTAAGAAATATTTCCCCAAAAATTATTTTGGAGCGGTCGCCGACTTGTTCAAGCTACAGGCCCTTACCAACATCTCACATACTAATAAGACACCAAGCTTTGACATAATTGGAAGGTGTTTTAGTTAAAAAAACGTGTCGTTCTGTTAAAACATAGAAAGGTTACTTGTTTTATGACAATACATTGTTTCACTAGAGGCTGCTGGGTATTACAATTTGCATAAGCATTCTCCTTGCTGTGTGACGTGTTTCTAGAAATGTGGGGGGTACACGTAAGTCACAGGAAGCGGATATGCGAGACAGAGAAAAAAACTCCGGCCGATTTGTGATTCTATAGGTACTAATAGGGATTTCGTAAGGATTTTGATTGCTTTGTTAGACTCCCACAAGCCCGTACGGTTACTAAGATGTGTTTGTTAGTGAAATCCGACTTTGTAAAGGGTATTCATCATGGATTTGGTGAAACCTTACAGCCGCCGTGACAAGTTGACGGAGCAGCCGTATAGTCGGCGGAGTTTACGTAAGTACTTTAACTTAACGGTTACTTTAATTGTTTTACACCATATGTATCTTCTCACAAGAGTTGCGGAACTGTAGAATTTTAAATGAGTTGAACAACAATGTGGTTCCGGAGATAATTAAAGAAACGTTCAAACAAAACAATTATATTTTTTTTTTTTTTTCCAATAATAGGCACAGCGGTGCTGCTTTGCCATGGTGTGCAAAAGGACTTACCAGAGCAGCCTGATAATAAGGAGTTGCAGTAGTCTAGAAGTACACGTCGGTGGTAATGACTCCCGACTTCGCCAGTTGGAGGTCACTAAAATCAATGTGGAGTTGTGTGTGCTTACGCCAAAACAACGCCCTCCTCTCTACCTCCTTCTGCTTCATGGATCGTGGTTATCTGGATCATGGACCATGCCTACTACTCATTATATGAATAATTTCTGTCATATTCACTCCGTTACGTTGTTCATTCTGGTTACATGATATCTATTGCTTCTGTCCATCTGGGGAGACAGATTGTAAAGCCCTCCGAGGCAAACTTGTATTTGTGATGTTGGGCTATATAAAATAAACTGAATTGAAACTAACAAATGCGTGAATCAATTTTTCTGCATCACTTTGAGACCAGATGTGCCAGATTTTTTTAAATGTTACGTAGGTGAAAAAAGGATTTTGAGGACTTGAGATTTGTTTTACGTGGGAGTTAAAGGACAAGTCCTGATCAAAGATAACTGAGAATTTTTACGGCGGTGCTGGATGCCAAAGCAATGCCATCAAGAGAAACTATATAATTAAATAATACATTTCTGAGGGATTCTGGGCCAGTAAAATAACTTCATTTTGGTTCTGAGTATAACTTCAGTTTTGCCTGAGTGATGATGATGATATCGGGGATGATATCCAGGATCCGACCATCCTCCATCCTGATGCCCCATCCACCAGCCGCCCGGTCAGGTGATCCAGCTGACGCCCCCTACGCCTCTCCTGAGGCCCCTGAGATTCAGGACCCTGTTTCCCAGCAGCACTCCTCAAACTCTGAGGTAAGATCCACTTCCACTTTGAGGTCCCCGATGAGCATGCAAGATTGCCGGCAGTTGCTTTTGTATGCTACTCAGTGATTCAGTGATTCCTTGCACTATTCTTAGCAACGTGACAAATATTTCAGATCGGGAAACAGTCAATTGTAGCCGCAGCTGTGCGTACGGTGTGTGAATGTTGGTTAATCCTGGCGAGCAGGGGATACCTTGCATGGTAGCCCCTCCATCAGTGTATGAAAGGGGGGGAATGGGTGAATGATGACATGAAGTGTTGAGCTATACAAGTACATACTTTTACCATACCATCAGATAATATTCATGAGGAATTGTATTGTTACAGACTGTTGTAAAAAAGTCTATTGATGACAAAGATTGCATAACAGACCCGGGGAGTAAGGGGAATTTAGTATTCACAAGATAAAGTCTGTAATTGAATACGTTGTGTACTGTCTTTGAGTCTCTGAGGCCGAATAGGAGTGCCGTGCTGTGATGTTGATTATCCTCAAGCAGGGGATTTTATACAGGTACCATAATCAAGTTGATCAATTAGACTCGTGTTTGTCATTATTACATGTCAAAAAGACTGCTGCTTTTGAGTCATCACTCAACACCTAGCTGTTTAAGTGGGTAGCCACTAGAGGGTGCACATACACTGTGTTACCAGTGAACACAGCTTTACTGAAGAAGGTTATCACAGTGTATACACAGCTTATTAGTTACACTGAGCTTAACCCAAACCAACAGTCCTGCACTACCTCCTCCCTTCATGAAGGTTATAATGTTCTGTTTGAGGAAAGATTTCATTCAACTATGGCCATTTAGAAGGATGCTGTTTAATTGCAATAATTAAACAGAGGTGTTTCTGTTATTTAGCCTACTCATTGCTATTAACTGGGGTGGTATTGATATAAAAACATGTGCAATCAATCAAACATATAATACAATTACAAACAAACAAAGTGAAAAATAAAAAGATGTCAACCCTACTTTATGTTATATGTGTAGGGTTACTCCATCTTTCCCCCACCTGTCCTAAATAGAATGGAATATACATACAACTTCCTAGCTGCATTTAGATGTAACTCCGTATTATCAGGCTGCTCCGGTAAATCCCTTGGATCTCTCCAATTGATCCAGAATGCTGCAGCTCGTGTACTAACGAGGACGCGGAAGAGAGATCACATTACTCCTGTACTAGCTGCTCTCTACTGGCTTCCTGTAAGATCGAGAATCATATTTAAAATCCTTCTCCTTACCTACAAAGCCTTAACTGGTGATTGAAAAGGAATCCTCCTCGCCAGGATATTCCTCGAGTGTTCAAGAATTGACAGGTTATATTACAGGTTATATTACAGTTAAGGTTATTTATTTAGCAATTACACACATACATGAAATGCATACCTACAAGGCCTTGGACTCAGCTCCCCTGATGGTCTGCTCTGCATACAGTCTGCACACAGTCAGCACACCCCCAGAATGAGAGTGGGCTCCGTTCTCTAAGAACAATGGATATTTATCCCATTTCTGTGAGACTCCCCCTTATCTGACTTCCATATTTGTCTCAGTCTTAGTAGCAAAAAAGGGAGCTGAGTCTGTCTGTAATTCAGACATCTAGCTGACATCAGCAGCAAAGACAGTCTGTCTGTATCTAATCTGTTTAGCCAAGGTCAAAAGCGACTGAGAACTTGACCAGTTACGATTTCTCAGCTTCGCTCAGCTTCGAGACACATTCTTTAGTATAAGTGGGACATGAAACTTTAGTCAAAGTAAGGTAATACAACATATAAATCATTAAATTCTCTTCATGATGCACAATCATATCTTAAGGAGTTTATAGTGCCATATTACCACACTAGAGCATTGCAGGGTTACTTGTGGTTCCCAGAGTGATAAAAAGTAGGTTGGGGGCTAGAGCTTTTCAGTTATCGGGCTCCTCTTCTGGGGGGCAGACAGTTACCTCATTTAAGAGTAGACTTTCCTCTTTGATAGCGCTTATAGTTATGGCTGTTTCAGGCTTATAGTTAGGGCTGTTTCAGGTTTATAGTTAGGGCTGGCTCAGGTCTGCCCTGGTCCAGCCCCTAGATATGCTGCTATAGGCCTAGACGGCTGGGGGACATCTTAGGATACATTGAGCTCCTTCTCTTCCTCTTTCCCTCCTCCTCTCCTCTTCTTTCTCTCCTTCTGGATAAATGAGTGTCTCTTCAATGCACATTACTAACTCTACTTTCTTTTTCCATGGATTCGTGGCTGCCTGGAACCATGGGGGAGGACCCCGGTCCTGACTGGAACTGGTCCTGCCTGCTGCCATGGCCCTGCTGATGGAACCGGCCTGGAACCAGTCCTGCCTGCTGCCATGGCCCTGCTGATTGAACCGGCCTGGAACCAGTCCTGCCAGCTGCCATGGCCCTGCTGATGCCCCTCCTCTCTACCTCCTTCTGCTTAATGGATCGTGGCTATCTGGATCATGGACCATGCCTACTACTCATATGAATAATTTCTGTCATATTCATGTACTGTGCTGTAACTCTGTTACGTTGTTCATTCTGGTCACATGACATCTATTGCATCTGTCCATCCGGGGAGAGGGATCCTCCTCTGTTGCTTTTTCCCTGTGAAAGGGTTTTTACTATCTTTATTAGGGGAGTTTTTCCTGATCCGATGTGAGGTCCCGGGATAGGGATGTCATGTGTACAGATTGTAAAGCCATCCGAGGCAAACTTGTATTTGTGATGTTGGGCTATATAAAATAAACTGAATTGAATGTTAAGATATGAAATAGATTTATCTTTCATCTTAGATCAACTTGGCAAGTGTTCCTCAGAATCTTAGATAAAAGTAATTCAAGATACACTTAAATATAAGCTGGTAGCGTCATGAGATTTTCCTCTTTTTTGAATGCTTTATATTATTTTCAGTATTTATGTAAATCAGTGCAGGTTTTCTCGTCTGTGGCTGGATCTCTCTGGGCTTTTCTTTTGTCTTTCCTCTCCATGTTTGCATCGGGTTAGTGTTGGCTTCTCTGCTCAGGGAGGGGTTTCTCAAGTCTTATTGGCTCATGCCTCTTCTCTGAGTCAGTCATGAAAACAGAGACTTGAGCACTGTGACGTCGGCCCCCTCCACCCATTGACTCTCGTCCTCTCTCTGTCTCTTTCATCTCCTCCATTCGCTCTGTGACTGACGGTGGATGGGTGGTCATGTGATTTTGTAATACCCAGGGATTTTGTGCCAGGCATGCTCGATAGTCTCCCTTCCTCCAACCAGCCGCTCGCTCAGCTTTCCTCCCTGGAGGATCTATTGTTAGCTGATAGACATTTAGCATGGCTCTGACTGAGGGCTGATGGGGTGTTGGAACACTGACTGTCTCACACTCATCAACACACACACGTTGGAATACATGTGCAGAGACGGCAGCTGGGACATAGCAGCATTTGTACATGTGGCTGGTAAGTGACATGCTTGGTGTGTATGTGTGTGTGTATTTGGGTTGCTGTTGAGCTTGTGTGATTGAATCAGCTCTAAAGGTTACCGTACTGTGTCTGAACATTTCCACTGAGAACTATGTGTGTATTCAAATATAAACACAAAGCGTCGGTCCAGACAGGAATAAATCCATGTGTTCACAGTTCCACCTCCCTTTAGTCTGCTTTCACAATAAATTTGCAAACACTTAATCAGTTATTGGTTAAATGATTAACAATAGGTTGGCTGAAATGTATGTATTGCTACTGGATTTGTATGTAGTGCACCTGTTTTTTTCCCCCAGGGTTTTAGCATGTGGGCTGGAAGCCTCCTGTCTGTATTAGCATCAGGACAGATGAGACTCCATCATGAGCACAAGCAAAGCAGTGAAGACACACAAGGTGTTCAGCAGCCACCGAGGACCAGCAGCAGCTGCCACATGAGCTGGTCACATGCAGTTTGTTCTCAGTGTCCCCATGGCAACCACAATCTGGACTAAAGTTATGCATTGACTGACATTGCCATCTATTCAGAAAAATACATAGACAAGGACAGCATGTGCTTCAATGTAGGACTGTCTAAAATGGGCAAATGATTTATTCCATTGACAATATATCTGCATTGGACGAGAACCAATCAAAGGCGAGCAGGCAGACGCAGTACAGCAACTTGGCCAACAGGAGCGATGCAGCATGCACATGGCTGCTTCTTTGTTGATCAGAGTTACACTTAAAGAAGCATAACTATGGTTGAGTGTTGGTACAGAAACATCCACAGGTGAAAATAGACTGATTCTCTGTGGGTGTGTCTGCATGTCATTTGACAGGGTGCTGTGCTGAATGCCACATGGCAGGCCTTAGCTAATCCCAGCCAATTCCACTCCAATCCTCCCAGCAGAGCTGATCAGGAGAAAAGCAGGATGAGGAAGCTTTGATGCCTTCAACCTCACTCTGTCACCAGTGTGTGGACATGCATACTGTGTGTGCTTGCCAACACACACATCCTGAGTTTTAGTACGGACCGTGGGCTATGTGTGTTTGCTGAACATGCCCCAGTATTAAGATAGATTTGTGTTCTTGAGAACATCAAAGTCCCTCTCTGAGGTTCAATGTGTGGCTGTCCTGACAGGAGACTATGACGCAGAAGCTACTAATACATCCAAGTGCTGCGTCTGACCAAACAAATCAAGTAGATCACCTATAGTGGAGGAACATGGATTCAGATCATACTCCAGAAATACTTGCATTACCACTTCAAATTCAAAAGTACTGTATTCAAAATTTTATTAAGGTATATTTTCTTTAAGTAAAAGTGTGTATCAAACATTAGAATGTTTGTATTATTATCACTCAAAATAATTCTCCATTAACCCCTAACTGCTGTATTTGGATGTATTGAACACCATAAGTAATATACAAGTGTAATATATGGTTTGGTACATGAACAAATTCAAATGTCACATGTGCCCCAATCCACCTCGTCTGATTTTCTTCTGCTTCACTTTATCAAAGTCAACCTTTGCAGAGAGAATGTTCACATATTGTGTTATGATTTGGGTTAGAGAATGTTCACATATTGAGCTATGATTTGGGTTAGAGAATGTTCACATATTGAGCTATAATTTGGGTTAGAGAATGTTCACATATTGAGCTAAGATTTGGGTTAGAGAATGTTCACATATTGTCTTATGATTTGGGTTAGAGTTGGACCTTACAGCTGCATCATTTTAAAGAAATAATCATCCTGAAAGTGATTTTTTTCTAGGCGGACCGGAAACCTTTTAATTTTTTTCTGTGTGTCATTTTCATTTACTCTTAACCAGTAACATTAGACTGATATTTACACATCTGAACAAAATCTCACATGTATAGCCTTTTACAGTTTTTTCTGATTGCTTAGGCACTATCTTTGAAACTATAGGCTATTTTTGCAAAACTCTACACACTAACCACAAAACCTTACACCAAACCAGCAAAACATTATATATCTCTTGCAAGAGCAAACAATTCTTGCAAAACTCTTCAAACTCTTTGAAAAACATTTGTTTTTGCGTCAATACAGTACACACAAACCATCATTTGAATAAGCACACGAAGCACCAACTACGCACTGATAGTATAAATGAAAAACACTTGTGGCTTTTGCTTTTTCTGTGTAGTAAACACACATACACACACACAGGTATCCAAATGCGTACAAATAAGAAAAGTTAAATTTTTGTTCCTAACACTCAAACAACAAAGAAAAGCGCAGTAGAAGAAAACAATAACATTTGTGTTAGAAAAAACAATAGCAGAAAAAAATTAGGCAAAATCTCGCCTTCTTTGTGGGTCTGGCCATAAGACTTCATCTACATCACATGCGATGTTGTCTTGAGCTAGGCAGCGTGGAAAGTATCGCCTGGAGTGTCGTATCCATCCCTGGCATGACCCCTGATCGATGTCGCCACAAGCCTCCACCATTGCCTGTAGAAGGGGTATGCGTTGGTGGGGCTGGCGATCATACACCTTCCAACGCCATGCAGAGAAGAATTCCTCAATAGGATTCAAGAACGGAGAGTATGGGGGGAGATTGATCTCAGTTGTTTTATACGGTCTGTGTTTCTTTAAAAAGGGACTCTGTACAGCTGCTTCATCCTAATCCTGTTGCGTTTCAGTAGACGAGACAGTGCAGAGAGACTCACTCTGTTGACGTTTTGGAATATGGTGTTGTCTGCTAGTATGTGGGCCTGCAGTTCTCGGAGTCTGATGCAGTTATTTGCAATGACCATATTTACAATGTGGGTCTCCTGCTCTGGGGTGAACAGTCGACCTCTTCCACCAGATATTGATTTTCTTGCAGTTCTGTAAAAACATTTACGTGAATGGTTTTAGTGATAGATCCTTCTCATTATGAAAGTACAGTACATATTACTGTACCAGTAAGTCTACAGCACTTACAGTTACTTACCGGTTCTCATTTCGAAATACCCGGATGATACCTGTAACAGTATAGCGGCTCAGATTTGGTTGAACCCGTTGCCCAGCCTCCCTCATGGTCATCCCATAGTTGACAACATGGTCAACCACAGTCGCTCTGATCTCATCAGTTATTGTGTTCCTGACTCCCCTTCCTCTTCCCCGTCCTCTTCTTATCCCCCCTCCTCTTCCTCCTCCTCCTCCTCCTCCTCCTCTAATTCTTACCCCTCTTACTCTCTGTCCAATATTGGCCTCCATTGTTGTCCAAACCAGTTTACCTGTGGCCTATTTATAGTGCTCAAGCTCTGATTTGTAAGTGAACTCATTATCTAAAAGTGTTTTCACATGTGTCAATGTGGAAAAGCAATTGGCAAAATAGTGTAGCAATGTAGAGACCAATGTTTACAGTTTTGCTAGAAGTGTGTTAATGAATTGCAAACTGAGTGTAAAGCAGTGGTTTGTGTTTACAGTTTTGCAAAAAGTGTGTTATAAAATTATAAACTGAGTGTAAAGCAGAGAACGTGCATTCAGTTTGGCACACTTGGTAAATGCATTGGCTAAAAGTGTTCATGGTTTCAGAAATCTTGCTTCAAGAATCACTGTTGGTGTTTAAACATTCAGAAAAAACTGTATTATAACCAAAAGTATTCAAATAGCCCTAGTGGTTGCAGAGATGCACCCAAACAATGCAGAGATGGGCCAAACAATAGGTGGGTTTTCATGTAGGCAGTGTGTAACAATGTAGCTGGTTAAGAAGGAGCTAATCAAGTATTTTGTCATTTGTAACATTTTCTGATATGATTTAGGAGTAGTAGTGTTTTATGCAGCCATCACACACTACAATAAGTAAAGCCAAAATGCAATACAGTATACAATATGATCAAGAAAATTCGATATAAAAAGAAGAAACAAATATGTTCCGTTCACACTTAACATTATTACATTTCTGTTAGCATAGTTCCATAAGAACGAGAGGGTCGCCTCCCTGCGCCTACGGGTTGCAGGGAGTAAAGCTCTGACTGTTGTTTTGCTTATGCACCGAACAGCAGTTCAGAGTATCCGGCCTTCTTGGAGTCGGTGGGAGGGATCCTGGAAAGGGCGCCGCCTGCCGACTCCATAGTTCTCCTGGGAGACTTCAACGCTCACGTGGGCAATGACAGAGAAACCTGGCGGGGCGTGATTGGGAGGAACGGCTTGCCCGATCTGAACCCGAATGGTGTTTTGTTGTTGGACTTCTGCGCTAGCCAGAGTTTGTCCATAACGAACACCATGTTTGAGCATAAGGTGGCTCATAAGTGTACCTGGTACCAGAACACCTTAGGCCGGAGATCAATGATCGACTTTGTAGTCGTATCATCTGATCTGCGGCCGTATGTCTTGGACACTCGGGTGAAGAGAGGAGCAGAGCTGTCAACTGATCACCACCTGGTGGTGAGTTGGATCAGATGGCGGGGGAGTCGGCTAGAAAGACCTGGCAAGCCCAAACGTGTAGTGAGGGTGAACTGGGAACGTCTGGCGGAGGATCCTGTCCGGGAGGTCTTCAACTCCCACCTCCGGAAGAACTTCTCACAAATCCCGAGGGAGGCTGGGGACATGGAACCCGAGTGGACCATGTTCAAAGCCTCTGTTGTGGACGCGGCTGCTCGGAGCTGTGGCCGGAAGGTCATCGGTGCTTGTCGTGGCGGCAACCCGAGAACCCGGTGGTGGACACCGGGGGTGAGGGAAGCCGTCAAACTGAAGGAGGCCTTTCGGGCCTGGCTGGCCCAGGGGTCTCCTGAAGCAGCTGACGGGTACCGGCAGGCCAGAAGGGCTGCAGCTGTGATGGTCGCGGATGCTAAAACTCGAGCATGGGAGGAGTTCGGGGAGGCCATGGAGAAGGACTTTCGGTTGGCCTCAAGGAAGTTCTGGCAAACCATCTGACGGCTCAGGAAGGGAAAGCAGGGGCTACTCCAGGCTGTTCTCAGCAGGGGGGGGGGGTTGGGGGGGGGGAACTGCTGACCCGGACTGGGGACATCGTCGGGCGGTGGAAAGAACACTTTGAGGAACTCCTTAACCCGGCCAACATGTCCCCCGGAGAGGGGGCAGTGCCGGAAGACTTTGGGGGTGGTTTCTCCCATATCCCTGGCAGAGGTCGCTAAGGTAGTCAAAAAGCTCCTTGGTGGCAAGGCGCCAGGGGTGGATGAGATCCGCCCTGAGATGCTGAAAGCGCTGGACATTGTTGGGCTGTCTTGGTTGACACGCCTTTTCAGTGTCGCATGGGGGTCGGGAACAGTGCCCATGGACTGGCAGACCGGGGTGGTGGTTCCCATCTTCAAGAAGGGGGACCGGAGAGTGTGCTCAAACTATCGTGGCATCACACTGCTCAGCCTCCCGGGAAAAGCTTATGCCAGGGTGCTGGAAAGGAGGCTCCGACCGCTTGTCGAACCTCAGATTCAAGACGAGCAGTGCGGATTCCGTCCCGGTCGTGGAACAGTGGACCAGCTCTTTACCCTTGCAAGACTACTGGAGGGGTCCTGGGAGTTTGCCCAACCAGTCTACATGTGCTTTGTGGACTTGGAGAAGGCTTTCGACCGGGTCCCTCGGGGGTTTTTGTGGGGGGTGCTGTATGGGGTGCCGGACCCGTTGGCACGGGCCATCCGGTCTTTGTACGCCTGCAGTAGGAGCTGTGTTCGTATCCTCGGTAATAAGTCAGACACGTTCCCGGTGGGTGTTGGCCTCCACCAGGGCTGCCCTTTATCACCGGTCCTGTTCGTGACCTTCATGGACAGGATATCTAGGCGCAGCCAGGGGGCGGAGAGGATCCGGTTCGGGAGTCTCGGGATCGCCTCTCTGCTGTTCGCGGATGATGTGGTCCTGTTTGCCTCCTCGGACTGTGACCTCCAGCATTCACTGGGGCGTTTTGCAGCCGAGTGTGAAGCGGCAGGGATGAGAGTCAGCGCCTCCAAATCTGAGGCCATGGTGCTCTGCCGGTAACCGGTGGATTGCTCCCTCCAGGTGGGGACAAACTGCCTACCCCAAGCGAAGAAGTTCAAGTATCTCGGGGTCTTGTTCACAAGTGAGGGTAAGGTGGAGCGGGAGATCGACAGGCGGATCGGTGCGGCTGCAGCAGTAAAACAGGTGCTGTACCGGTCCGTCCTGGTGAAGAGGGAGCTGAGCCGGAAGCTTGGGGGAGCTTGGAGTCAAGTCGCTGCTTCTTTGTGTCGAAAGGAGTCAGCTGAGGTGGTTCGGGCATCTAGTCAGGATGCCTCCTGGACGCCTCCCATTAGAGGTTTTCCAGGCACGTCCAACTGGTAGGATACCCCGGGGAAGACCGAGGACACGCTGGAGGGATTATATCTCCTGGCTGGCCTTGGAACGCCTCGGGATCCCCCAGAATGAGCTGGAAAGTGTTGCGGGTGAGAGGGAGGCCTGGGTCGGCCTACTGAACCTGCTGCCACCACGACCCGACCCCAGATAAGCGGCTGATAATGGATGGATGGATAGTTCCATAATTCAACCCCAACAATAGCTACATTTCCTTTTAATCCCGTTTTTTGCTTTTTGTACGATAAACTTCCAAACAAAACTTCAAATCATATTTATATTAAAAGGCCGACTGGAACCAGCGGGAGCTGAGGCGGTTCACGTGGTTGTGGACAGAAGGCTATGCCGGTTTTCCGGGGAAGTCCAAGCAGGCAGGGTCGGCAACTAGAGAGCAGCCGGAGGGTAAACGCTGGAGGGTCTGGCATAAATTTAGAGAACGATATGGCAGTGAGTGTGAGTGAAGCTGAAACAGGTGTACAGAATGACCTGATGAGGTGGGTGTGACTAACAGGTGTAAAGAATAGGGTCATGAGGTGGGTTCAATTCAGTTTATTTTGTATTGCCCAAAATCACAAATTACAAATTTGCCTCAGAGGGACTTACAATCTGTACACATACGACATCCTTGTCCCAGGACCTCACATCGGATCAGGAAAAACGCCTCAAAAAATTGAAAAAAAACTTTCACAGGAGAAAAAAGAAAAAACCCTTCAGGAGAGCAACAGAGGAGGATCCCTCTCCCCGGATGGACAGATGCAATAGATGTCATGTGACCAGAATGAATAACGTAACAGAGTTACAGCACATTACATGAATATGACAGAAATTATTCATATAATGAGTAGTAGGCATGGACCATGATCCAGATAACCACGATCCATTAAGCAGAAGGAGGTAGAGAGGAGGGGAATCAGCAGGGCTGCCAAGGCAGGAGTTAGTAATGTGCATTGAAGACACATGAATTCTTCCAGAAGGAGAGAGAGAGAAGAGGATAGAGCAACTCAGTGTATCCTAAGATGTCCTCCAGCAGTCTAGGCGTATAGCAGCATATTTAGGGACTGGACCAGGGCAAACCCGAGTCAGCCCTAACTATAAGCCTGTTCAAAGAGGAAAGTCTTCAGTCTACTCTTAAATGAGGTGACTGTCTGCCCCCCAGACTGAAATTGGAAGCTGATTCCACAGAAGAGGAGCTTGATAACTGAAGGCTCTGGCTCCCATCCTACTTTTTAAGACTCTAGGAACCACAAGTAGCCCTGCATTCAGTGAGCACAGCTCTCTAGTGGGGTAATATGGTACTATGAGGTCTCTAGTGGGGTAATATGGTACTATGAGCTTTCTAGTGGGGTAATATGGTACTATGAGCTCTCTAGTGGGGTAATATGGTACTATAAGCTCTCTAGTGGGGTAATATGGTACTATAAGCTCCTAATAATGGTGCATCACCAGTTAAGGCTTTGTAGGTGAGGAGAAGGATTTTAAATGTGATTCTTGATCTTACAGGAAGCCAGTGGAGAGCAGCTAGTACAGGAGTAATGTGATCTCTCCTCCTAGTCATTGTTAGTACACGAGCTGCAGCATTCTGGATCAACTGGAGAGATTCAAGAGAATTATTAGAGCAGCCTGATAATAAGGAGTTACAGTAATACAGTCTAGAAGTAACAAATGCGTGAATCAATTGCTCTGCATCGCTTTGAGACAGGATGTGCCTGCTTTTTAACACTGAGGTTTGGGGTAATTTTCTTGATTTTACATAATTTTGAAATTTCCCTTTTTACCTAACCCTTGACGTGCTAACACTAAGCTATCGTCAACAAACACATGTTAGTTACGGTCTTACAGATTTGTGTCCGACTTGATCCCGCCAATTTTAGAGCCAGGCGGCGCAGGAGCTCTCCACCAACTGCGTGGCATAGTGCATGATGGGAAATGCCTGGCGGCACATTAGAGAGCTGAATGGCTCTTAGATCTGACAGCAAACACCACGTGTTGTAGAAAATCCTTATTTTATGTATAGTTGTAATATTTAATGCTGGATTGTTGACTATTAGTCTCAGGTTATATCTAAAAACATATCTTATGTGGTTGATAATACAAAATCGTATTCATATAACACATGTAATGTATTTCACAGGCAGACATAAAAAGAACAAAGGATGCAGCTACACTCACATTTCTACATGAATATATATTTATAAACACATATGAATAAATCCAAACGTGATCTGTGAACGACAAGTAGACTACAGTTCGGAAGTAACAGAAAGTAATTTTTTCTGTGATTGTTTTGGCGTATGTAAACACCGATTCCACATTGATTTTAGTGACCTGAGAGGCAAAGTCGGGATTAATTACCGCCGACGTAAATCACAATCTTACGTTTATCCTTAGCCAACAGTTTTAAATAGGACTCAACGTCGCCCGCTCTGGCCCAATACATTTGACTTTGGTCCCTGGCTTCATCTCTCTGATCTTGGCCACGTTCAGAAGCAGGTGATTCTCAAGTCATCCACTACTGCCCTGTACTCCTCCTCCTGTCCATCTCTAATACACCCGACCACTGCAGAGTCATCAGAGAACTTCTGCAGATGGCATGACCGCGAGTTGTACTGGAAGTTCAATCAGGAGAGGCAGTAAGTGATTAGTAGTTTATTATTTATTTATTATTATTATTATTATTTGTTTATTATGCCAGATGATGCGTTCATAGGTTACACAGAATGTATTTTGCGCTTGAACTCAACGAGGAGATTTGAGATTGCGAGACAGCAATCTGGATCCCCAAAAGTGAGAAGGGTAACACAGCGATCTGTTCCCCCCAAAAGTAAGTATTACTCACCGAGCTGTACTTGAATGGCTGCAAATTTTCGCCAGTTGGTGCAGGCTGCTAAGAGATGAGCCATGAAATAACATTATACTGCAATTAGGGTTAGGTGGATGCCGGCGGTACTGCCCTGCTTGTGATGAATGATATCGCTGTCAGTGGCTGAGGTCGCAGTGACCTGGATTTAGCGATGAAATGGATTTGATACTACTTTGATATATTTGAAATTTATTAGAATACGATGAATATGTAGTAGATAAGCTATGACCAAGTGAGCATCTGAACAACGTGTGAACAATCGGATGGATATGGCGCTACTTACCGGATATGACTATATAACACAGACCTGGGCATCTTACGGCTCTCCCAGTCTGGCCCGCGTGAGGTCAATCAAAAATGAAAAATAAATAAATAAGGCTCACAACATGAATGCAATACAAGCGGCACTGCTTTTACTTTGAAGGCGATTTATTTATGTGTGAGCGCGCGCGCTTACGCAGCCTCACTACGGGCAGTGTTGCCGATTTAGAGACTGAAGTGAAAGCGTATTGTTCTGCAGTTTCTGTCCTCAGCGAGCAGCGGGTGCTGCGTGAGACCCCCGCCTCCCAAGGAGCCTCGCGCTGCAGTCTCCGCCTCCAGATTGAAAATGAATCACGCAAAGCCGCCGCGGATCTGACCTGCGGTCTGATACACTATAGCAGAGCACTTTAAGTCAGTATCACTTCTGGATTTTTATTCTTCTCTCAAAGAGGAGAACTTTCCTCACATGAGGAGGCTCAGAAGATGTTGGTTCTCTTTGGATCTACCTACATGAGAACAAACATTCTAGTGATGAAGTTCAACAGATCAGATCCTCTCTCTCAGCTGTCCTTCACATCTCCACCTCATTCAACCAGACTTCATGCTCTTGTTCAAGCAACACAGACTGGACTTTTCTCACTGAGTAAGAACAACTGAACTGGAAAACATCAAAAGCACTTATTACTTTTGTTTAAAGTTAATAAATTGCTGGTCTTTAACATACATATTTAAGGTAAGGTTTAAAAAAATCTTAAAAAATTACATTACTTTTTTACTTATTTTCATAGCCTTATTGTAACATGTATACTTACAAGTAGCAGCTGAAAACCATATAATTTACAGTTTTTTAATAAAGTAATAACATTAATATTGAGTTAATTGAATTAAGTTCAGAATTGGTTTGGCCCTCCACAACAGTCCAAATTTCTCATGTGGCCCCTTGGGAAAATGAATTGCCCACCCCTGATATAACACCACTTACCCGATCTGATTGCTATGATGCTGCGAATCGGGACGCACTTGATGTGGTGATCAGTAGTGACTAGGAGCTGGGTGCCCTGCTGTGATGGCTGATGTGGCCGCCATGGTTATGGGCTGAACGTCTTGCTTGTGTGGAATGATGTAGCAGTGGCTAACAAGCTGCGTGCCCTGCTTGGATGAATCATGTAGCCAGTAATGGCTAATGGGCTGCGTGCCCTGCTTGGATGAATGATGTAGCCAGCAATGGCTAGCAGGCTGCGTGCCCTGCTTGGATGAATGATGTAGCCAGTAATGGCTAATGGGCTGCGTGCCCTGCTTGGATGAATGATGTAGCCAGCAATGGTTTGCAGGCTGCGTGCCCTGCTTGGATGAATGATGTAGCCAGCAATAGCTGGAGGGCTGCGTTTCCTGATTGTGATGACTGAGGTAGCCAGCAGTGGCCCCTGAACCCTGAATTGCTGCCAGGTTGCTTGGGTACACCATACATGATACCACCTGCACACGCATTCATGCATGTAAATGGACCCGTACTTATATAGCTCATTTCTAGTCTTCTGACCACTCAAAGTGCTTTAACACTACATGACATCATTCACCCATTCACACACTGATGAGAGGAGCTACCATACAAGGAGTCACATCAGGATCATCAACCATTCATACACCGTAGGCGCAGCTACGGGATAAATTTAGGGTTAAGTGTCTTGCTCAAGGACACATCAACATGGGCTAGCGGAACCGGGGATCGAACCGCCGATCCTCTGATTGAAGGACGACCCTGCTCACCAGTAAGCCACAGTCGCCCCAAAAAGCAAGAGCATGTGAAGAAATTGAGGCCGTAATGATCCTACGGACTCACTTCAATAATAGCCGTAGTATAATTATTGAGTGCAGCTAAAAAAGGGGCTTGTAGGCCCTCGACCACCGACCACCAGTTATATCAATTGCTTGACAGCTGTTATGCTGTGTTCACACCGGACGCGGCGCGAATTTGCGGCGCGACCAGATTACATGTAAAATCATTCCACAGACGCGCCGACCCGCAAATAGGTGATTTATGGACGCGGCGCAAATTCGCGTGAGTTGAATTCTCCCAACTCCGGCGGAGAAATCGCGTGACGCAAAGTTGCGGCAGCCAATCAGCGTTGAGAAGCTCCGCCTGTCATCACCGCCGTCCTGCCGTTCCTGAATGAAACTGCTGCTGCTCCGCCTGAACCAGCGCTGACAGCGGCTTCATTGAGGCGCTGTTGTGGGACTACGGATAATATTATGAACCCAGACACCATGGAGTTTGATGTTCCGACATATGTGGAATTTACACAAAAAGTATGAAGCAGAACTGGTGGTTATTTCCATGGTGGATGGCATAATCGGTATCGTTTTACGGAGATACGCGAGACGCAGTTCCTGGAGGAGTCGGTGAAATTCACCGCTGTGTAATATACAGATAATATTATGAACCCAGACACCACATTAGCCACAAATAATGATAGGACTTTAGGTCTGCATAGTTGTGTGTACTGTCATAGTCAATTAATTAATTGGACATGGAAAGTGTAAGTAGTTTGTACCCTACATGTCACAAATTCATGATAATGCATCTCCGCAACTAGCGGAGCAACAATAACTCATTTTTATATTGGCACAAGTCTACTTTATGGTAGGAAGAATTTGGTTTATAAGCAATTAAAAGGTATATTGCAGTCACTCATGACAAACTAGTATAAAGCTGAGAGCACATCTTTCCATCTATGCTGTCTTGTCCTTTTTTTAAGATGGCCTTTTTGGGTTTTAATCGACTATAAAAGGGAATATTTCTAACTATTTTTTTCCGTGCATACTGTGATATTCTCTACCATCTCAGGTTCAAACTGCACCATCTTTTCATTAAATCAATTTGAGAAGTTACAATTTTTTTCCTCGATTTGGGTGTCATTCAGGGAGGAGTGGGTCCCGTAGCCAGACCAGTTGAGAACCACTGCCATAAAGGACACACTACTTCCTGAATGAACATGTTCTGCTGCTTCACTTCTAAAGTGAACATGTACATTTTATCGACTGAATCATTTCCCCAATTATGTATTTGGATTATTTTTGTCTGTGGTTAGATTCATGCAACAAAAGCACTTTGAAAGGCAGAATGTACCATGTTAAGATAGGTGTGTCTCTGTATTTAACCAGACCACCATCTTTCCTTAACATTATGAGTCATCCCACTGTCTATGCTTTATCCGCTTCAAGTGAATATTGTATTGCAAGAGTAAATATTTTTGACAAAACAAGTAACTAAATATAAGTCGGTCAACAATTTACTAGTACACTCACGTTTTCTTATTATGTCAATACAATCCTAAACACAACATATATGTTTCATGTTACAAAACTTAATTATTAGGGTTGCCACAAAGTGAAAGCCAAAAAAAGTCTGTAGCCCAAGCTTTAATAGCTGGGAGAACCAATGTATATATATGGTATGGTCTTCCTACTCTCCAGAAATGAGTCCTTGTGTTGTGTTAATACATGTTCCATATCTAACTGAGTTGAGACAGTGTTAGGGTTATGCAGCTTTTTATACTCATACTGTAATTCAGTGAGATGTGTAGATTCTGGAAATAATCAGAGAAGCAGCAACTAGGATAAACAAGGCTACTGTGTGTGTACTCTGTGTGTCAGAACAAGTCAGCAACAGCACAGGGAAGACAGTGAAGCCTTTTTATGTGCCTGTTTGCAGTGTCAATAGGTCTACAGACCCCCTCAGCCGTGATTATATAACCATCCTTCATGGGGATGGGGGAGGTCTAATCCACTGCAGCAGCTATAAGTCCATCCCTGTTGTACGCCAGGACATCTGCCAGACAGGCCTCACAGCCAATATGCTGCTAAATCTTCATTCGGTAAGCCCCATAGTTAGATAGAAACGGCTGTTGATGCGGTTAGAGTTTTTGAAAGTATTTAATTTTTACAAAGATTTGGACTTTGCTTTTACAACCAGTGAAAGTAGATATAATAATAATAATAATAATAATAGCAACATGGTAGAAGCAACTGTAATTCAGTGGTGAGGTTTTACACAAATGACTTTAATTTACTTAATCAAATCAATTACAGTTAACAATGGAAACCCTGCTGGAAAATAAAAAAGTTAGATTTTACTGACATATTCTAAATATCAACACTATCCAATCTAAGAAACAGTCAACACAACCAATACATATTAATAAAGCCATTGATTCTATCTATGTATCCCTTTGCCATCGTCTCCATTGCAGGGAGAAGAGCGGCACACTTATTTTGACTATATAAACGAACACAATGCTCCATCCTGAGAATACCCACATCCAGTTTACATCACAGTCACACAGTCTTCTCGAATGTACTCAGGCATGGTCAAATGTCATATAATTTTAAATGGAACATGTAGTGTCTGCAGCCCCAGACTTTATTTGCTGCAAATGTAATGACAGTGACAATAATCCAGTGTGTGCTGAGCCAACAGTTTACATGCTTTGACTCAACGGGTTTTCAACTGGTTCTTACTGGTTTTAGTTTTGATGGGAAAAAAATCATGACTAGGTTATTGTCCTAATAGTATAATTTTATACGAAAATGTACTAATGTACTAATTTGCAGGTACAGTAAATTGGAAGATAAATTCATCAATCAAAAATCTATGATTGTTCAAGACATTCTCACACCCAACATGAAAAACTTGGTCGGTTTCCCTCTTGTGTTGGACGTGTCAGGACATGTCTCACGTTACTGAAAAGTATTCTTTAAATCCCGGGTGATCATGGGAAGTGATAGTCCGGAATGCGATGAGGTATAATTAAAAAGTATTTAATAAAAGGTTGATCACAAAAACAGCTTATGCATTCTTGCTTGAGGCCCTCCCTTGCTCACAGATTCACAGTCCGTCCCCCAGTTAGCTGCCGCCTCTGTTCTTCAAGAGAGCCCCTTCCAGTCTTGCGTGTTCAAAAGTCAATGTTCAGCGCCGCCACCTCAGACGAACAAGGGAACTACACTTCCTTCTAATAAAACAGTACCCTGGCATCCACATGCACTATGCAAACGTTGTTTTAAACTCCATTCACACATTAATCATTAATAAAAACAGTGACCTTCATATGCATACAATTACACAATCCTTCATAATAATATCCCTTATTAATTATATTGCATGCATTGTAATATACACAAACAATTTCTTTATATAGATGTGCAAGTCCAAATGTGACAAACAAAATGATTAAAACCCTTCATTACCAACATTACTAATGAACAAATTTACTAGAACCAGTCACATTTAGTTATAAAAAAACATGACAAAACAATCAAACAAAACTGCGACACTAAAATATCGCACACACAAGCCATCAGAAGAAACAATATTAATTATTTAATAAAAACAACACTGTGGCATTGGAGTTGGCTTGGCTGTTTTTGGAGGGAAATGAAGCTCTAGAGCAGGGCTCTCAAGTTTTTAAGACAGGAAAGAGTGACATATCCTCCTCCTCCCCCCCCCCGGCCGCGCCTCCGCCCATGCGTGACAGTCACGCTCAATGCGTGACACTTGAGAGCCCTGCTCTAGAGTAAGACAGAAAGACAATCCCCTCACGCTAGGCTCGTAGGCCTCTCACTCGTACTGCTCCCTCACCAGCAGCCCACATTCTATACTGGAGATCACCGTCAGAAGAGTCATAGACTATCAGCTCTTTAGCAGCTGGTAGAGTCCCTCCCACCTCCACTAGCTAGCTGCGCCGGCGCTAGACTCTTCGAGGCACGAGTAGCAGCTGCTGCCGCCGGCTGCACTATTTGAGCTCAAGTAAACAACACTGAAAATTCAGCAAAAAAAAAAATGTTGTCAGCGTTAGCTGCAGCAGCTAGCTCCTGGGTAGCGGGACCAGCCTCGGCTCAACGCCCGACGCAGGCAGCAGCAACAGCAACAAAACAGTAACATAAACAGCAGTTCACTCACCACTGGCACTCTGAGATAGATTCTTTTGAAGGAAAACTGCGTTAAAAATGAAATGGATTATTATTATTACATGCTGTTCACTTAACCCTTAGGAATCTGCGAGCACGGATACGCGCTATATGATACTGACGTTTTGAAAATATTCATTTCATTGCGATAATTCTGCAAAAAAAGAAATAAAAAAAATCTCAAAGATTCAGTAGAATTTTTGGTTTCCGCTGCCTTCTTCCTGCAAGATCCTACGAGATTTACAGCGAGATCTATGCATCTAAACGTGTCGGATGACGCATCCAGACCGTCACTGGCAGTCAGGAGAGAAGAGGCCCGGCTAATGCCGTGTTCACACCAAAAGAGTGGCGAAATAGTCGCGCGAGTAGATTACATGTTAAGTCAATGCACAGAAGCGAATGGTTGCGAAAAAGCGGATTTTTCGCCGGGCGGCGCGATAGAGGCGAAAAGGTGTTGCGAATATTCTCAAATTCGCAATTCCGCTTTTCCGCCTTTTTGCTGGTGTTGAAATTTTTCAACTCCAGCGACTAATTCGCCCGATGCAGAGTTGCGAAAGCCAATCAGTGTTGAGAAGCTCTGCCCGGCATCACCGCCGTCCTGCCGTTCCTGAATGAAACCGCTGGTCCGCTGAAGGAGCGCTGGAAGCGGCTTCATTCAGACACTCGTCCTGGAGGAGGAGCTGTGTGTGACTACGGATAATATTATGAACCCAGACACGGGGCGGTTGATGTGTGTGAGACTGCCTCAACAAATATAAAGCAGAACTAGTGGTTATTTCAATGGTGAATGGCAGAAATAGTAACTGTTTTCACAGACACAGAGATAAGCCACGCCCCCTTTCCGCACCGAATGGTTACGAAAAAGCAAAAAAGTTAATTAACCACATAAAGTCGAGCGAGTAAACTCAGGCGAAAAAGCATTGTGAAAATTCGCAACTCTTTTGGCGTGAACACGGCATAAGAGTTCACCCTGAGTGAAGCTATTTTGGAGTGGATGGCGGAGCTTCAGCGCCCTGATGATTCGATGAAGAGGACAACGCCAATAAAAAGGATCCATTTGGGATGGGTAAGTGTATTTACTGAACTTTGCAATAGCATATTTATGTTAGTAACGTGACCTGTAGCCAGCTAGCGCTGCTGCTAACACAAAGCTAGCGGGAGGAGGCTAACGGTAGCTAACGATGAGATAGCGCCTGCAGTGTTGGATGTTGTCTTGCATGGCTAAGACTGAACATTGCATAATCAAATATTGTCACGAACACCGTTAACTTTCTTTAAGTGAACTTAGTACCACTAGAAGTGTTGGATCTCAGTGACGTTTTTGTAAGACTGTAACTAACTTAGTTTGTTGACGTTAGCTTAGCTTTGCAACTTTAACACGTAACTCGTGCCGGATGTCGTTTTACGTGTTTAGACTGAACGATGCAAATCAAATATTGTCACTATATACTGACTAGTAGTGAATTTATTTTACAGAGAGGAGTCACAGCAGCCAGGGTCCAGTGGACAACATGCAGACTCCCAGTCCGTCTCTCCCTGCAAACCGATCACCACCATCACAAGGAACGGGGCCCTGGAGCATGTTGAAAGGTTTTCACGGTGTTTACTGTTGTTGTGGCGTAGGCTACGGCCCACAGTAGCCTGTGTATTGTCCCATAATAAATGACACAATAAGCAAGGCAATGTCCCGTAGCTTTCCTGACCAAGCGTCACGTTAGCAACAACAGTAATGTTTAATATCACTCCTAGTGAGAGCTATTGTGTATTATTAAGAGTTTATATGTTGGAGGGTCGAGCCAAAGAAGTAACACTAAATGTATGCAATATCAAATGAATGGCACTGTATGTATTATGCAAATGTATCAATTAGAATTATGGGATGTATTAGGTGATTGTCGAAGGAATCGAGAAAACATCAAACCCCCACCAAATAAGATAACGTATGTGAGTAAATTAAGGACACAGTCTGAAGAATGCAGCAGAATGCGCTCAGGAATGTGATGCCCTGTGTGAGAGCTGCTTGGCCTAACGGCTGAGGACTGTTGTTTATGCTAACTGGATGGGTTGACCAGCACCAAACTGAACAAGGTATTGTCCAACCAATGGGCTGGGAGAGGTGTTGACCAGATGAAAGGCGGCCTGATGCCGGTCTGCCTGGTGGGGGGCACTGTATCTCTGTCCCTAGTTCTTAGTGTGATTCAATTTGTAAATGTGTTTTCTTGTAACTGTAACCATTGAGTCGGCATGTTGAGTTATACCTCCAGTTTCACAGTACAGCAATGTCTGCAGCGTGTTGGAGAGTTTGGCATATAAGGGAGCAGTCAGTCTCACAGCATATGTAGATGATTATAGAGTGGATGCTACCGGCTCGTAGCAGAGAAACAAGCTCAGGGCTCCCACTAGTTTGGCGTAATGGTGAGTCGTATTTGTATGCACTTTATAAATTGTCTTTATGCCGGTCGTATAATTTTATTATGTAAATGAACCGTACTTGTACAAAGTCCTCCTTTTACTGTATAAGTAATGCCACTGAGTCTAAGCCAGACTGGAATCAGCTGTGGTTTGCCCTATTTACACAACATAAATCAGCTGTGTGTCAATTATTCAATTGTTTGTTTATTATCAGCTGAGATATGTTTTAGAACTGATATCATTGCAGAAGAAGTTTTTAGACTGTATCTAAGGTTTGGAATATTGTTTTTGCCATTGTGGGATGTTGTGTGTTAACATTCGTAAATAATACAAAAACAATCCATAATTTTGTTGGGAGGTATAACTTGTCTGTTACAGTTTTTGCCTATTGCTTACACACGTTTTGCTAAATTTGGCTCAATGTGTCAAAACTCTACACACAAGCAAATAAGACACAACACTGGGAAATAAACCATTCGCATCTATGTCAAATTGAAAGTCTGCTATCAAAACCTAATAATCCTTTGTCAATATGTCACTCTGATGACAAAATAATACCCACTTGCATCATATGAATACACTTTCAGATCAGCAGCAACACACTAGTCTACTTTAAATAAAAAACTGCAGTCTTTTGTTTTCAATGTTTTTATTCAGCTCCATAGAGGGCATGTTTTCACAACAACCAAAAAAATTAAATACTGAATTCAAAATCATTACATTAGTATATTTTACAGTACAGTAAATTCAGTTAAATCAAAAATAAAACAAACAATACACTAATGTAAACAAAGAAAAACACAATTGTGCGCAAGTGGGCTTATGGATCCTGCCGTCTGTTGGGGTCTGGCCACAGGATCTCATCAACATCACAAGCAATGTCTTCTCTCGCTAAGCATCGGGGAAAATATCCCCTTGTGTGGTGAATCCATCCCTGGATTGACCTCACCTCGATGTCTCCGCAGGCCTGTTCCATTGCCTGCAGAAGCGTACATACGGGCATGTGGTTGGCGGTCATATACGCGCCATCTCCAAGCGGAAAATAATTCCTCTATAGGATTTAGAAATGGCGAGTAAGGGGGCAAGTACAGAACTTCAAATTGATCATGGTTGGTGAACCAGTTCTGGACCAGAGCAGCCCGATGGAAACTAACATTATCCCAGACAACAACAAACCTGGGCTGCTCTGGTCCATCCGGTACAACTGCATCATGAAGTGCATCTAGAAATGTGATTGTGTTGCGCATTATAGGGACCCAGTTTGGCATGATGGTGCAGTAGCCCTCGAAGACTTATGGCAGCACACAATGTGATGTTTCCCCCGCGCTGCCCGGGACGTGCAAAATTGCCCTTTGGCCAATTATATTACGTCCCCGTCGTCTGTTTTTGCTAAGGTTGAATCCAGCCTCGTCAATGTAAATACATTCATGCGGCTGGGCAGCTCCATCCATGTCCAAGATTCTCTGTAACAAAAAATACATATTGTGGATGGCTTTACTCAAAGCACACTCTTACACTACTACATATACAGAACCGACCCACCCCACCACACAGGTACCTGAATGTATCTATGTGGTACTAATCCAGTGGTACATATTCATCTGTCACTGGACTGCACCCATTCTTTATTGTATATGTAAAGAACTGAAACACTTACCTGTACATATTCATGTCGACGTTCTTTGACCCTGACACCGTTCCTCTCAAATGGGACCCTGTACAGTTGCTTCATGGTCATGTTGTGCTTTACCAAGATCCGTCTGATAGTTGTAATGCTTACTGGATTTATGTTGTTGAATACTTGCCCATCTGCAAGTATTTGTTGCTGTAGCTGGTGGAGACGGATTGCATTGTTTGCTCTGACTAGGTTCACTATGGCAAGTTCCTGCTGTTGGGTGAACAGGCGTTGGCGTCCACCCCCAGTAGGTCTTCTAGCCATTCTGTAGAAAAATGCAACCACAAATTGTTCTCGTTTGCTTCTTTTTTACAGTACTGTGTATACTGAACTTTACTGTATTTACCATACACAGTACTGAAACATCTCAACACGTTATCACGGTATGTTTCACAAGACTACCACTTTTGTTGAAAAAGGAGCATTAGCCACCCTGGAATACAATACATGTGATACAGTAACGTGATATGGTACAGTACTGTAAATACTCTAGATACAGTCTGAGTAGAGTAGAGAGTTGAAGACATACCGGTTTGCCAGTCGGAATGTCCTTATTATGGATGAAACTGTGAAGCGGCTTAGATTAGGATGGACTCTCTGCCCAGCTTCCCTCATAGTCAGGCCATGGTTTATGACATGGTCCACCAAAGTTGCTCTTATGTCATCCGAAATAATGGTCCTTGCGTGGCCTCTTTGACCATGTCCTCTTCTCTCTCTCTCTGTCCTCCTCTTCCTCTTCCTCTTCCTCTGCCTCTAGCTCTCCCTGCCTCCATGCTTGCAAAGTTGTCAAAATGGCTTAACTGAGGCCTTTTTGTAGCTGGCTGATTGGTGTTCAGTTGTGTAAGTAAGTGTTTTCAGGTGTGTGTCTATGTCTTTTCAATTAACCAATGTGTGTTGTATTTTGAATGGATGTGTTTTCCCAATGGTACCCTGAGATTTCATTTTTGAACTAAGTGTCTTATATATGAAATAGTGTGTAGTGTCTAGGACAGACCTGGTCATCTTACGGCTCTCCCAGTCTGGCCCGCGTGAGGTCAATCAAAAATGAAAAATAAATAAATAAGGTGCACGCCATGAATGCAATACAAACGGCGCTGCTTTTACTTTGAAGGCGATTTATTTATGTGTCTGTGCACGCGCGTGCGCTTATGCAGCCTCACGACGGGCAGTGTTGCCGACTTGGAGACTGAAGTGAAAGCGTATTGTTCTGCAGTTTCTGTCGCGAGACCCCCGCCTCCCAAGGAGCCTCTAGCTGCAGTCTCCGCCTCCAGATTGAAAATTAATCGCGCAAAGCCGCCGCGGATCTGACCTGCGGTCTGATCCACTATGGCAGAGCACTTTAAGTCAGGATCACTTCTGGATTTGTATTCTTCTCTCAAAGAGGAGAACGTTCCTCACATGAGGAAAGATGCTTAGAAGATGTTGGTTCTCTTTGGATCTACCTACATGAAAACAAACATTCTAGTGATGAAGTTCAACAGATCAGATCCTCTCTCTCTGATACCTGTCAGCTGTCCTTCATCTCCATCTCATTCAACCAGACTTCATGCTCTTGTTCAAGCAACACAGACTGGACTTTTCTCACAGAGTAAGAACAACTGAACTGGAAATCATCAAAAGCACTTATTGCTTTTGTTTAAAGTTAATAAATTGCTGGTCTTTAACATACATATTTAAGGTACGGTTTAAAAATGACATTACATTTTTTTTACTTATTTTCATAGCCTTATTGTAACATGTATTCTTACCAGTAGCAGCTCAAAACCATATAATTTACAGTTTTTTAATAAAGTATTAACATTAATATTGAGTTAATGGAATTAAGTTAAGAAATGAGATTCTGCTGTTGTTAGATGCGCCAGATTCTGGAGGTTCTGCCCCCTTGCTGTATGTGCTTCTAACAGGAGATCACAGCCTGCAGAGTCTGTGTCGAGCTCCGCCTTCCACCGTGATTTCTCAACTCAGGTGTCCGTTGACATTTTGTGTGAAACTACCCAATGAACACTCAAGAAATCCCTGAGGACCTACCCACCAACCTACGCTGTAAAAATAGACTGGTTTTATTTAATAAAAAGGTGATCACAGAACAGCTTATACAGGCTCGATCGAGGACCCCACTTTTCCCGCAAATTCACAGACAATGGAACGATGCTCAGATCCTCCCACAGTACCATAGCCTTTACGTTAAAAAAAGAAGCCCTGATCTCTCTCGCGTGTTAGTTACAGTCTCATTCACGGCGCTTAAAGCCCTTCCATTGGTTAGTTATTTCCTCCTCTTAACACCTCGGCACAGTCTCTGTGTGTCCGTTGGCTCTACGGTTTCAGGAGCGGAGCTGTTCTTATTCTCTTCACAGGAAAAAGGTAGATTCTGCACAGCAATATGATACCATCTACCAGGAATGTACTACAGTGTACTAATGCGTGATAGAAGACAATCTTGCTCAAAACAATTAGCATAATGCAGCGTGATAAAAGACAATTTCACTCAAAACATATGTAGTTATATTCAATAAAGAGACTAAGTTTTCTCAGAGAACTCAGAAAAGAAAAGAACTGGGCGACTGTGGTTCAGTGGTGAGCAGGGTCGTCCTTCAATCAGAGGATCGGCGGCTCGATCCCCGGCTCCGCCAGCCCATGTTGATGTGTCCTTGAGCAAGACACTTAACCCTAAATGTCTCCCGTAGCTGTTCTACGGTGTATGAATGGTTGATAATCTGATGTAGCTCGTCTCATCAGTGGGTGAATGGGTGAATGATGTCATGTCGTGTTAAAGCGCTTTGAGTGGTCAGAAGACTAGAAAAGCGCTATACAAGTACGGGTCCATTTAACATAACTCATATTTTACATAACCCCATCCTCAACAATCATATCTCATTCATTGTAATGTACACCTTAAACATTTCTTTATTATACATGTGGAAGTCAAAATTTGACCAACTAAACTATTAAAATTCTACAACAGCCAGGTGTGTTTTTGCTAGAGAGCAGAAGGGCAAACTATTTTCAACCGCATTTTGAGACAAAGCGGGTTTTTCTGTTTAAGATGAGTTTTATTTATTTTTCTGTTACTGTTAAGGAAGTTTTTAAGTGACACTAAGAGAGAATGTGCGTTAATTTACCGACCGCTCCTCCATGTGAGCGTGAATGGTTGTCTGTATGGGCCCTGCGATAGACTGGCGACCTGTCCAGGTGAACCTTCGCCCAATGGGATCGGTTCCAGCGCCCCACGACCCTAAATGGGACAAGCAATTTGGATAAAGGAATGGAATAATGATACTGTGTTCAGTATGCATGTATGTATTTTGACTTTTAAAAGTTTCACATATAAAATCAATATTTATTTTGTTAACAACTGACATTGTGGAATGTTAAAGGTCTTGCTTGTAGTCAAGATCCCAGAGAGAACAATCAACAAATCCAATAGGACTAGGACCTGGACCACTTCTTAGCACATAGAGATTAAAGCAGAGCTAAAGACTGAGTTATTAGTGGACAATTCTGTTATGTTGTTCATGCTTTACACATGACATCTATTGCTTCTGTCCATCCGGGGAGAGGGATCCTCCTCTGTTGCTCTCCTGAAGGTTTTCCTCCTTTTTTCCCTGTGAAAGGGTTTTTTCTGATCCGATGTGAGGTCCCGGGACAGGTGTACAGATTGTAAAGCCCTCCGAGGCAAATCTGTAATTTTGGGCTGTACAAAATGAACTGAATTGAACTTGAGCTTATATCTCTCTATGAAAATGGGAATGCATGGTGTTTTTAAATGTTATCTCCAAGTTAATCCAGGTTTAATCAAATATATTATAGTGAAACAAAGAATGTGGCACTGAAGATTGAATTTAGTCCCGTGGCTTTTTGTACGTTCTTTCCTGACATGCTGGGTACATAAGATGCAGCACATTTATGAGCCAGAGCACAATTCATTAGATTTGACATTTTCTGTAACACTGGACAGTTTGTCAATCTCTTAGAGACACAGCCAAAGTTGAACTGCCATATCTCTTGAAGGCATTGTGAAATGCACTAAGGGCTACCTTTGCTGCCTCCATGGCAGGTATTTGGTAAAAAACACATAGATGGATGAGAGCTGCCATGAGCCAGTTTTGACTTTGCAGTTTTTGCTACCTTGGGAAGAGTGCAGTTTGTGCTCTCTGATAGCTGTAATGGAATGCATGTATAAACACAATATGTTCCTGAAGTGTTTAACACTGACTTCACAGAGCGGCTGGTGTTTAGCTTGGCTGAAGTGAGAGTGTCTATTGCTGTTGGCTTATAATGCAGCCTGGGTTAAGTGATCATAATCCAAAAGAGTGTGTGTGTGTGTGTGTGTGTGTGTGTGTGTGTGTGTGTGTGTGTGTGTGTGTGTGTGTGTGTGTCTCTGCACTATTTGAGGAGTTGGGGGTGAGAAGGGATTGTGTAGAACTATAGGATGGATTGATATTCATAATTCCCAGATGATGTATCTGTGACTTGGGTAAATCAGCGTGAAACAATTAGTGCAGAGCACCATTGTAAGTACAGTGGGGATTAAGTCCTGGCGTCCTGAAGGTCTTCAGTAGAACGCCATCCCTTTCCTGCAATGGAAGGAAATATTGAGAGAAGGTCTAGCACATTGTTGACAGAGAGAGAAACATGGAACAACTTCAGTCTCAACCAGTGTTCCTTCTAAGCTGCGGCCGTGCAGGCCAGTCGAAGTGGCCGCGCAATAGATTTTTCAGACCGCGCACATTTTTCAGACCGCACAAACGTTTTTTTTTCAGGGGTTAAAAATATTTTTTGCGCCAGTGTTTCTGAGATAGGAGTGAGCCATCTCCTCAATAATACGATCGTTGATGTGACGCGTCGAGTCTTCTTGGCCAATCAGCGTCCCGTTTCTCGACATGCGCTCTCTGTACCTCTGCTAGCGCTCTGCCTCCGTTAGCACCCCCCACCCCCGCTGTCCTCCTCCGGGCGACAGGAGTGAAGCTCGCCCAGAGCGCCACATGAGCTCGGGCCGGCGCTGTTTAGGCTCCTCCTGGCGGGCCCTGCTCCAGCAGCTATAGGCTACCATGGCGAAAAGAAAGGCAGAGCAGACGCCCCAGAAAAAGGTCTGCCTAACATTCTTACATGAGGGGCTAGATGAACTGACACAGGTAGGATGAAACTGACACAGGTAGGATGAAACTTTCAGACATATTTAAATATGAAGAATATGAAGTTCTTAAATTGTTTATATAGGCTACCTTTAGGAAAAATGACACCATGTCAATTTAATAGGCCTATAATTATTGTTAAGCACTGCATTAGCATTTTTCTTTCAATACAGTTCCACTTAAATGTTGTACCTGCTGAGAAATGACTAAACACCTTTGATACTTTTATTTTTTTTATATATATCATTATCAGTCATAACCAGTGAACCAGTCATAACCTCCCCTTATTGAAGTTCAACAAAGATCCTTGAAGTTCAACTAAACTGACTGGTAAAACACCATCATTAAAATGTTCCCAAAGCCCAGCCATTATAAAGGATATTGAATAAATATCACCCTTTTATACATATTGATGCATTAGCTGTCATCTCTTTGAATCCCCTATGGCTAACGCAGGCTTGTGGTCATTTTCGGCAGGTCGCGTGGTTGCGAATTGCTCACAGTGCTGAAATGTGCGCTGAATTTTTTTTTTGAGGGAACATTGATCTCAACCTTTAATCCAGGGTCAGTTTGTTCGTCCTCCTGTCATAATGCGCTTTTTGGAAAACGTCACCTTTTCTTCACAAGTCAAAAAGAACCAAAATCTGAAGAAGATGGACCATGTCTCTAAATTGACGATGGCTTTTTCCACCTTGATATGACCTGGACTGCATCAAAACAGAAGAAAGTAAACTAATAAAGTAAAGAGAGACAAAAAGGGAGGTCTGAGGAAGAACAAAATAGAGGTGAGGGGAAAGGAAGTGACGAAAGAAAGGCGATGACAGGGAAAAGAAGTGACGATGGAAAGGATAAAGAAGTGATTGCTTGGACGTGCTAATACATGAGTGGGGGATGAGGCAGAGGAGAGGAAAGGGTGGGAAGAAGAGCGGGAGATGAAGGTAGACAGCGATGAGGAGGAAGAAGGGAGGGGGTGATTGTCACTGGAGGCATGGAGGTTTCAAATTTCTCTTTTCTTTCAATTCCCTACCCACATGCAGAATAAATCCCTTCCTTTATTTTTCTCTCTTTATTTTCTCCAGACCAGTGGGGCTTTATGCAGATGGGCCCGAACCAGCCAAGCCCAAACATATTGTAACCGACTGGAAGACTGGAGTAGAGAAAGCAACAAAGAGGAGAAGAAAGTGAAGGAAGGGATGGTAAAAGAAGGTAAGCATGCTACGCATGTTTTTTTGTTTGAAACTGACGGCAGGGAAGAAGGGGGCAGAAAAGATGGATGGATCAGTTCCTGCTCCCTTTGCATTCAGGGTCTGACGAGGGAGAGACACTTTAATGTGTATGCGCTGATGCATGTGTGTCTGTGACTTGCTGCTGAGGTGGGGGTGGGTCAGAGTGCTCTCACCCATTCATACACTGATGGGAGGGGCTAAGGTGCCACCTGCCCATTGGGACTAACTAACATTCCCCTATTCATACACCGTAGAACAGCTACGGGAGACATTTGGGGAAGACACATCGACATAGGCTAGTGGAGCCGGGGATCGAACCCCCGAGCCTCTGATTGAAGACTTTAGTGATATTCATTAGTTATGTCCATGAGGTTTAATACACTGAGGTAGGGATGGGCGGTATGGCCAAAAATTCATATCACGGTATTTTGTAAGATTCTGGCGGTTTCATGGTATATATTTTTTTTAACAAGTAAACACATTGATTCCATTAACAGCACCAGTCAACTAGACAGCAGAACTGTCAGCGTGCCTCCATAGCCACAACAACAGCAGGCAGCAACATTTACTTTTTACATATCAATACTGGGAGCGCACTGGAGCTACCCAGATAGCAAACTGATTCCGTTCCGGATCCGCCCAGGAGGTATCATAGACTCCGGAACGGATCCGCAAAACGGGTCCGGATCACAGGCTAGATGCACAGCGGGACGGATCCGGAACGGATGCACGTCGAAGATCCGGACCAGATCAGGCACAGATCCGGAACGGCTACGGGTCAAAGATCCAAACCAGATCCGGTACAGATCCGGCCCGACATATATTTTTTCATCGATTGTCTTGCCTCCAAGTAATTGCCTAAAAATTAAGTACAATTAACAGAATAAAAAACAAGTACAGAATTAAACAGAATATTAGAATATTACTATACAATTAGCATACTACATAATCTAATTAATCTGACGTTATGTGTCTGCCAGTCAGGTCCAGGTTGTTCAGCGTTTCTGACCGCCTTGTCCACTCTTTCGTCCCTCGAGTAATTTGGCCAAAAGCAGCGACCATCAGCGTACCAATTTTGTGGCACCACTGCTACAGTTTTGTTGGTGATGAATTCTATCAAGTGGAACATCCTGAATAAGGAAAACAAACAAACAAACAGTGTCATCAGTCCCTATAGGCAGGAGTATGTGAATTATTGTTTGAAAAACATGAGGTATACTGTAAACATTTGATTAAACAGCAATAGCAGGCTTAGTGTACCCATTTGTACACAAAGTACTTACAATCAATGTTGTATCCAGTTTCACATAGATCAGTGATTATGGTGATGCGATCAGTTTGTCAGTCTGACCCTTATTTCACATCAACACCCACCAAGTAAAAACTATAGCTTAAATTTTAACTGCTCACATTAGAACACAAGAGCTACAACTAATACAACCATAAATACCTAACCATAACCCTAATACCATAATTCTCCCGGGGAATATGCAGATCACATAACTAAAACGTATGAAATAGGGGTATAGCCACAAAACCATCCCTATGAGGCAAAGCAGCACATTTTTGAACAAGCTCTGAAATTTTAACACACTTAAGTGTATCTGATGTTTGGTTAATTGTATGAATATTCAAATAGTCTGAGTTGAATGGGTAAGTGAAGAACAAAGACTTCTCTAAACATTCCTTGTATACCACATGCACTCCATCACTGCATTCTACAATGTTATGTACGTAACAAATGTTGTTTCCAATGACAAAAACATTATCCCCGGTTGAAACTTTAACAGTCCACTTGTCACAGGCCATCTCACCATACTGTGCTTTCACTGACAGTCCACCTACAATTGGTCCAACAAAGTGTTGCTTTTTTAAACAGGTAACATTTAAAGGAGTGTCAGTAATACTCTTCTCTGACAATCGACGGATAATTTGTGCAAGGGGAAATTCAGGTTTTCTGACCAGCTTTTTCAGCTTGTGCAGGTAACTCTCATATGGAAATGCAGCAAATGAGTCAAGGCAACCATGTCTTTGTACTTCATCTGCAAGATGGACCAAACCGTGAACATTATAAACAATTTGATCTTTGCCATATAGCTCACTAAAGTGACTGACAAAAGATCTAAGTAAGGTGTGAGCATACTGAGCGTTACTAGAGAGTCTAGGACTTACTAAAATGGCAATTCCAGAGAAGAGTAGCATGAAATTGCTGTACATATTTCTGTCCAGAAAGGTTCCTAGTATTACAGGTCCTGCGTACAGTAGAAATTGCCTAAATTCTGTGGCCTCCCACCGATCTAATTCTCGCAGCGATCTAGGCTTTCGGGCAAACTCCACAGGAATATAGGGACGCATTTCTATCAGTTTTGTCGACATTCTTTCTACAATTTGTGCAGGCACTCGGAAATTTAGAGGACCCCTGAGCCAGATGTGTAGCAATCATCTAACAACACCTAAACAAACCAAATGCATGTAATCCAAAGGGAATTGAGAAACCATGCAACACTGCTGCCAAGAAATGGATGTGGCCCCTCATGATGATGACTCATCAACCATGTTTTCAAATGATGCTGGTTTAGGGTCCTATCGCGCCGTCGCCTCGGCTCACTGCTCTCCAGTCAGCTGCGTCGCACCCCTCCTCCTTCGCTACTGCTGGTTTTTAAACCGGGAGAGACATAGACACCAATTGCACCCAGTTGAGCCTGATTATCCCTCATCCCGGCACCTGTTCTCTGAATCGCTCCCCCCTCTCTCCCTCTGCACCTGCGCATAACCCCGCCCCGCCACCACATACCTCCACCGCCAGCCTTAGGCCGGGGAGCCATCCGGCCTAACCTACTCCCCCCCCCCCCCCCCCCCCGCCCCATGAGAGCGGGAGAGGAAGTCGGCCACAACCATCTGCGTCCCCGGCCTGTGGATCACCTTGAAATTAAAAGGCTGTAACGCCAGATACCACCGCGTAATCCGGGCGTTGGTATCTTTCATGCGGTGGAGCCACTGGAGGGGGGCGTGGTCCGACCAGAGGGTGAAAGAGCGTCCCAGGAGGTAGTAGCGCAGGGAGTTGACCGCCCATCGGATGGCCAGGCACTCCTTCTCCACCGTACTGTACCTGACCTCCCTCTCGGATAGCTTCCGGCTGATGTAGAGGACCGGGCGGTCAACCCCCTCTACCTGCTGGGACAAAACAGCCCCCAGCCCTCTGTTCGACGCATCAGTCTGCAGAGTAAAGGGAAGAGAGAAGTTAGGTGTATGAAGGAGCGGTTCCCCACAGAGAGCTTGTTTTACCTCCTCAAACGCCAACTGGCACCGCTCCGTCCACTGGACCGGATCTGAGGCACCTTTCCGGGTGAGGTCAGTCAAGGGGCTGGTCAGGTCTGCAAAGCTCGGGATGAAGCGCCTGTAATAACCCGCCAGCCCCAGAAACTGCCTCACCTCTTTTTTAGTCTTGGGCCGCGGGCAGGCCGCAATCGCAGCGGTCTTGTCCACCTGAGGGCGCACGTGCCCGCCGCCCAAGTGGTACCCCAGATACCGTACCTCCCTCCGTCCAACTGCACACTTCCCCGGGTTGGCGGTGAGCCCAGCCTGCCTCAGGGACTCCAGCACCGCGCCCACCCGCTGCACATGCTCCGCCCAGGTGGTGCTGTGGATGATTACATCATCCAAGTAGGCGGCAGCATATGCAGCGTGCGGACGCAGCACCCGGTCCATGAGGCGTTGAAAGGTGGCTGGGGCACCGAACAACCCGAAGGGAAGCGTGGTGAATTAGTACAAACCAAACGGAGTGGAGAAGGCCGTCTTTTCCTTGGACTCTGGCGACAGAGGAATCTGCCAGTAGCCCTTGGTCAAATCCAGTGTCGTGAAGAAACGCGCAGTGCCCAGTCGGTCCAGGAGCTCGTCGACCCGGGGCATTGGGTACGCATCAAAACGTGACACATCATTCACCCTGCGATAGTCCACGCAGAACCGTATAGACCCATCCTTCTTGACAACAAGAACAATGGGGCAAGACCAGGCACTGTTGGACTCTTCTATTACCCCCATCTCCAGCATTGCGGCCAATTCCCTCTGAACCACTTTTCTTTTGTGTTCAGGTAACCTGTAGGGTCGTAACCGCACCGTCACGCCCGGGGGAGTCTCAATCTGGTGCGAGATGAGGTTTGTGCGTCCTGGCAGGAGAGAAAACACGTCAGCAAACTGATCTTGCAACTGGGCAATGTCTGTTCTCTGGGTCCCAGAGAGATGGTCTTCACAAAGGAGCGAGGCCGGATTGGTGGATTTTGGGACCTCAGGCCCCAGCTCCTCTCTCTCAGAAACCGCAGACACCAGAGAAACAGACTCCGCCTCTCTCCATGCTTTTAGGAGGTTGAGGTGGTAGATCTGTGTAGTGCCGCCCCTGTCAGAACGCGCCACCTCATAGTCAACATCCCCCACTCGCCATATGACCACAAAGGGCCCTTGCCACTTGGCGAGTAGTTTAGAGCTGGACGTAGGAAGCAATACAAGTACCTTTTCTCCCGGTGTGAATTGTCTCAGCCTGGCTCCTCTGTCGTACAGCCGTTTTTGACGCTCCTGGGCCTGGAGCAAATTCTCACGTGACATCCGACCCAGTGTGTGGAGTTTTGCTCGCAGGTCCAGGACGTATTGAATTTCATTCTTACTGGTGCTCGGACCTTCCTCCCAGTTTTCCTTAATCAGGTCGAGCACCCCCCGTGGAGTCCTGCCGAACAGCAGTTCAAAGGGAGAAAATCACGTTGAGGCCTGAGGAACCTCCCGCACTGCAAACAACAGAGAATCAAGCCATTTATCCCAATTACGTTCATCGTCATTAATAAATTTACGGATCATGGACTTCAAAGTCTTATTCAGACGCTCCACCAGACTGTCGGTCTGTGGGTGGTGAACACTGGTCCGAATAGATTTAACGCCCAGCAACCCGTAAAGTTCTCTCAGTGTACGTGACATGAACGAGGTGCCCTGGTCAGTCAGAATCTCTTTCGGGATCCCGACTCGGGAGATGACCTGAAACAGCGCCTGCGCAACACATTTTGCAGAAATGTTGCGCAACGGCACTGCCTACGGATATCGTGTTGCGCAATCCACCAGGACTAACACAAAGCGATTTCCGCGTGCGCTCCGGTGAAATGGCCCGATGAGGTCCATGGCTATTCGCTCGAACGGCACCTCCATTAATGGCAGAGGGTGCAAAGGCGCCCTCGGAATGGCCGGTTGATTAACCAATTGACATTCCGGGCAGGACGCACACCAACGGCGCACATCCGCCCGGATGCCCGGCCAATAAAATCGGGTCATTATCCGGTCTAGTGTCTTTTCGTATCATCGGGTTATAATGAGCCGCCTGGAAAATCATTTCCCGGTGGCTTTTCGGCACCAGCAACTGGGTGTTTTCCTGCCCGGTCTGAGTGTCACGACTCACTCTGTACAGCCTGTCCCTAATCAATGAGTATCATCACGAGACTGCTCGAGTGGAAAATCTTCCATGGAGCGGAACTCGGGAACCGGTGGAGTCTCCACGGGAGGCTCCGTCGGTTCCCCCTCCTCCTCCCCGTCTGAGTGTCGGACAACCTCGCGTCACCACTGAGCACAGCACACATATCGCATGACCCTGTCTGCCGTGACCGCACCCCCGCTGCCTGCCCCATTAATTTGTTAAACCCCGGCCAATTGGTTCCCAAGATTAGAGGGTGCGTAAGGCGGGAGCTAACCGCAACCTTTATACTATGCTTTTTACCCCGTGTCTGATCTCGACTGATACTATGGGATACTCGTGAACGTCCCTATGCACACACCTAATCTTCACCCACAATGCCTCCACCAATGCCCCGGGTCGAACCAGGCTCTGATGGATCATAGACTGCGAACAGCCAGAATCCACCATTGCCTGATGTGTACCCCCCTGGATTCTTACCGGAACGCGGTACATCGCTCCCGGACCGGGGGAGGGTGTTGGAGGGCCGGTAACCCGAATCACCTGGCCTACCTCCATCAATGGACACTCCCTCCGGAAGAGTCCGGGTTGCCCACACCTCCAACACTCCTGCCCTGATGTCTGAGGACCCCTCTGTGGGTCGAGAAGGGTGCTGGTGCTGGTCGTGGTATCGGGGACCCGGGGAGGGGGCCCTGGCCACAGAGCCAAAGTGGGCCGCGCCAAGAGCGGCGGGGGTGGCCTCCTGCGTGGGCCGGGTGCCGGCCGGGCTGCAGCCTGCGTGCGGCTGCTGTCCCCTGAGCCGGGGGCACTGGTAGATCGCGATCGACGTATTGGGCACCCCTGACATAAAGTAAAGCTTGTCCTTACTACACTAAATAATGTGCAACGTGACGCTGAATCGTCATCACTGACGTCCTGCGGACTGAAAGCAGCTCCATCCAGACGCAGCTCATGGAGAGGCTGTGTGGGCTACGGATATTATGAAACCAGACACAAATAAACCCTGTTCAGCTATTGCCATGTTAACTACATTTCACAGGCAGGAACAGAGCTTTTCGCGCACTCAAGGCTAATGATCTTAGCCTAAACTAAAGCTAGTTAACGCTAGTTCAAAAACGAGCCATAATTCGACAGTAGCAGCAACCAATATAGTATCGATCACTTACCGAAAACTTTATAGAGACTTGTGGTGCAGCTGACTGAGACAGGTGTGCAATCATGAGACATGACGTCAGTTGGAAGTAGGACGTAGACATACTTTATGATCATGATTGGTTGTCATCTATCCTTTCTCCTAGAATCTTCTAGAACACAGCATTTAGGAAGAGGCGATTTTTGTATTATGATTTTTTATGAATGTGTATTTAAATAAAAAATGTAATAGTTTGTTTGCTTATAAATGATATATATATATTACACAGACTTGTGCAATGAATACACCCGCAGCTATTCTGCTTGTACTTCAGTGAGAGGCGGCATCCGCCTGTTGTCCGCAGTTAATTCGTGGTCTGAAGGTGCGCGATCCGGAGGCGGGGCGTATCCGGTGCACATGGCCGAACTGAGTCTGACAGCAGACCGGAGTCGACTGCTATCTGGGTACTTACCTGTCAGTGTAACTAGGCTCAGTCATGGTTCACACTTGTTATAAAATCACAGCGCTGAATTGCATGCTGGGTAGAGTTCGCGCACAAAAAAAACAGGAAGAGACAGACCGGACGACACGCCACACAAACAGCTGTTCGCCGCCCAACTTCCCAGCATTCAATTTGGCCGTGTAATTTTGAATCATTAGTGAACCAAGTTCCCCTGACAGCTAAGTAGCTCCACTGCACTCCCGGTATTAAACTGTAAAAAATAAATGTTGCTGCCTGCTGTTCTTGCGGATAGACGGCGCTGGTCGCTGACGGCACCGCTGTCTAGTTGACCACCGTAGAGCAACAACAGTTGTTACGTGTAATCACCGGTATGACGGTATATGAAAAATTCATACCGTATGGAAATCTGAAACCGGTATACCGCACAGCCCTACACTGAGGGATAGAGATGCATATTCACACCTGGAATGAAAGTTCAGTTCTGTCCCGCTGTGAAATTGTTGAGTGTTTGAGTCTCAGGCAGACATTTTGATCACGTTATGAACCCTTCCCGTAATTAAACTTTCGACTTTGCCCATGGAAATTACCCACAATTCATAGCAATGTGACGTTAAATACGAAGTGGAAGCATGGAGACCTAAGTTAAAAGTAAACAAAGAGGACGGCTCGTGTGTTCATCTTGGAAATTACATTAAGGATTAAAGATTGAACATATAAACACGTGAAATCAAAGAAATAGAAGCAGAGGTTATATACTGTATATATAGATATATATTACACAAATGTATTCATCAAACATTTCGTTTTGCCAACGAGTAAATTGATTATTATTATTATATTATAAATTAAAGATAAATATTTACAGAATATACATGTTCAGAAATAGAAAACAGACCCAGGCTGGTGGGGATGGCTGTGCTAGAGGGGCTGATGGTGGTGAATCCTCTCTGTAAAATAAATGACTAGTCAATACAAACCTCACACAGTTTGAACAGTTCACAGGTGTACCTACGTTACCTGGTAAACAGTGAGCTGTGTACCTACGTTACCTGGTAAACGGTGTCCGCGTCATCGTCAGTCTTCCACTACAGCGTAGGTGCTGGTGGCTTGAGCGAAGCTGCATGTTGTCCACTGCTGCAGATGTGAATGGGTCTATGATCAGGGCCTATGCTAACTGTGCTAAACGTTGCTAATGTAATCAAACTACGTGCTACACCAGGCATCCAATAATTATTACGCGCTAACACTGCGTTACACCAGACTTGGGCTACCGAAGGGAGCGGGACCAGCTAAATGTGCTCACTCTGCTAGCATAAATATGCTATTGCAACACAAAGTGTAGTATCTAAATACACTTAACATCTTCAAATGGATCCCTTATGTCTGCATCTTCCTCTTGGTCGCAGGAGTCAAAGCCTTCAGGGTCGTCCTCGTCGCCAAAATCACCGCCACAGCTTCCTCCGTAGTAAAGTACAGGGCTCTCAAGTGTCACGCATTGAGCGTGACTGTCACGCATTTCGGTCTTAAGTCACGCCCTCCCGCCACACATCGTATTTCTCACGCTGAAAAAAAACTTTAGGCTATTTAATGTGCCGCCGCGCACAAACATGACCTGGTCGCGCTGCCCTCACCATGGAGAAATCAAGCACGTCTCCCCGAATCCTCTGGAGCTACACGAATAGCCAATCAGAAAAACGTATCTGTTGTATCTGGGTGAAATGTAATCCAGCAACCAGATTCAACACATGATTCAATAAATCACGGTGAAGGATTTTGTGTGACGAGTACTTTTTGAACCCCATCATATGACACGCCGATGGCCCTAACTCTCTGTGTGAGTCACGTAAGATGACGCAGGAGGAAGGCACCGGGAGCAGGGAGTCTCCTCTTCCCGGTAGAAGTCAAACCGTATATCTGCGATGTGCGATTTGTGTTAGCCGTGTTGGAAGAGTTAAGGAGAACTCTTGTCCAATCAGATTTCATCTCTATTTCTCTATGGTAGCATAGCGGTTTAAACCATGTCTGGTAGAATCCGTTTTCCTGTCAAATGGGGAGCACAGAACCTTTTCCTACTTTTGAGCTCCAGCTGACTAAAGTCGGTCGGCTAAAGCTGTTTTATTGTATTTTTAATTTATCGACCTCCTGGTCGAGCAAGTCAGTTTTCCAGCAAATCAGAGACTTCCTGACCTCTATCATCAAGCTAGATAAAGTGGTACTTGTTGGTGATTTCAATCTGCATGTCAATGATGCCACAAACTGTGTAGCCACTGAGTTCCTGAACATTACTGAATATTTTAATTTCACACAACATGTTTCTGGCTCCACTCACAGAGGTGGTCACACTTTGGACCTTGTGTTCTCTCTGGGTCTAGACATTGATCATGTCCGTTGTGAGGAACTACTTATCAGTGATCGCAAATGTATTTTTGTTGATCTCTCTGTAAAAGCTGACTCCGTGTGACAGTGGTGGCCGTCAGGGCCTTCTTAGCCTTCTCTGCTGGCCTAAACAGAATCATAAAGTTATAGCTATTTTTATTTATTTTTATAATTAGAAGTTATAGCTATTTTACTGTGGTAGTGTGATATATTGCAGCAAAGTGCTGTCCCATTCATATTTACACCATTGAAAGCCCTTAGAGCAGGGGTGTTCAAACTTTTTGCACCGAGGGCCACATGCAGAAAAATATACGAAAGTCTGGGCCGCTCATTAGAGGTGAGGTATATCGCAAAATTAATCAAATGTGGTCAATTATGCTTATATTTATTTATTCATATATTATATTTTAATATGCTTAAAGAAAAAACATCAAACATTAGAACTTTACATAAATTACATTTTTTCCATTTATTTTGTTACAAAAAGTGTTGGCAACTAATTCTCAAATCAGCAGTCTGAGAGCTTCTCAGTCAGGATAGTGATCCCCTTCACAGCCCTGTAGAGTGAGAAAAACAAGAGGATATTTAGGCTAGTTGTGCAAATAGGTTATTGGGGTTGTAAACAAATCAACTAACGTTTGTTATAACATGTTATCAACTTGAATTGATTAAACTACGTAATAGGGCTTATTAACACAAGAATACAGTGTGATTTATTTTTAACTCGCCTATAATGGGAACGGTGCTGCACTCAGTGGGAGCAGTGATGCTGCGCTTTGGACTGAAGCATGGCTGGCAGGTCAGGAGTCAGTTTGGTGGTTGAGATGCGAAGAACATCACAGACATGGCTGTCGGTCATTTTGCTTCTCAGTCGGCTTTTGTTCAGAGTCAACAAAGAAAATGTTTGCTCACATATGTATGTTGAGCCGAACAGACTCGTCATTCGTTTAGCGTGACGTCGCATCAGAGGAAACTTGGCCTTTTCGAAGCTCCGGTAGAAGTCGGGTAGGGAGAGACTCTGATGCTGGTTCTTCAGAGAATCATCACACTCCAATTCGATCACTTCTAGTTCAGACTCTCTTCCACTTCTTCTGCATCCACCAGGAAGAGGGTAGAGAACAGCTTGATTTCTTTCTCAATGGCAGAAAAATATTGAAACCGCTGACTGAATTCTGTCATCAGAGATGTGATGATAGATACATATTTCCCCATTTTAGGAGAAAGGTTGACTTCTGGAAAAGTGACCTTGTTTTCTGACAGCGTGGGGAAGTGCGCAACATTGCATTTGCGTCTCAAAGAGACGGAGCTTCACACATAAAGCCTTCATGTGTGCGTAAAGTTGCGGTTCAAGCTGGTCTTTGCCTTGCAGGCTCTTGTTCAGTGTGTTGAGATTTGAGATGGTGATTGAGATCAACTAGAAATGCCAGGTCTGCCAACCATAGAGGGTCACTCAGCTCATGAAGAGGTCGGTCCTTCTCTTTTAAAAACTAGTCAATTTCGGATCTCAGGGAATAAAACCGCTGCAGCACGGAGCCGTGACTGTGCCAGCGGATCTCGGAATGATACAGTAGGTCCCCGTATTCAGCATCAACATCAGAGAGGAAGGCTTGAAATTCTCTGTGGTAGAGCCCTCGTGACCAAATTATGTTAACAGTTTTCACAACTGTGTTCATCACATCGCCAAGCTGGACTGTCTTGGCACAGAGGGCTTCTTGGTGGATGATGCAGTGCATTTTGACAGCCGCACCTTGGCGCACGTCAGAGAGGCCATTCCTTTGTGCTCGCCTGTCATAGCTGGAGCCCCATCGGTTGTAACTCCACAAAGCTTTTCCCATTTAGGTCCCATATTGTCAATGGCATCTGACACAGCTTCAAACATGTCCTTTCCCGTGGTCGTGCCCTTGAGACTCTTCATATCCAGCAACTCCTCCGTGATGCAAACATTTTCGTCAACTCCCTGCAAAAAAATGAACAGCTGAGCGGTGTCTGAGGCGTCTGTGCTGTCATCACACGCGATCGAGAAAAAATCAAAAGCACAAGCTTCATGTGACATCTGATTCTTCAAATTAGCTGACAAGTCTTCAATCCGCCGCACAACTGTGTTTCGGGACATGCTCACGCTGTTCAACTCCGGCAGCTTTTTTCCAGGCAAATTATTTCTGCGACTTTAGTGAGGCATTGGTTAATGAAGTCGCCATCTGAAAGGTTTCCCGTGTTGCGCTATTATTTGAGCGACCTCGTAGCTGGCTAGTGTGGCATTTTCTTGGGTTTTGTTTGGACGGACAAAATATGATTGTTGGGCAAGCAGTTTGCTTGACTTTCTCTTCTCGCTCAGCACCAGTGAAAGACGTGTACGTCTGATGCTTGGATTCATAGTGACGTCGTACATTGTAATCTTTCATCACAGCAACAGTTTCATTGCAAATCAAACAGACACACTTCCCCATGACTTCTGTGAAAAAATATTCGTTTTCCCACCGTGTCTGAAATGTTCTACACTCACTTACTATCTTTCGTTTCTTTGGTTCTGCCATTGTCGGTCTTTCGCGGTAAAACCTTTTCTTTGATTCCTTTGGTTTTGCGGAGAATCTGCCTTGATGTAGACAGTGGCTCCATCTAGCGGTGACCCTAAGAACTACAACACACTCAAGTGCAAGTTTCATATTGCATAATATTTTTAGAACTTGCCGGCGGGCCAATAAAAAATGGGCAACGGGCCGCAGTTGGCCCGCGGGCAGTAGTTTGGACACCCCTGCCTTAGAGTCTCTCACACTCAACCAGCCAGGTTATGTCAGTGAGTCCCTAAGGGTTCAGGATTTGAGGACTTTGGGATCGGGTCACTGGGTCACTGGGATCGGGCCTTCTGGTTGTTCCAAAGTCAAGGCTCAAACTAAAGGTGACCATGCTTTTGTCATCAGGACCCTCGGCTTTGGAGCGACCTGCCTGAGGAGACAAGGCTCAGAATCATTTCTTTTAAATCACATTACATTTAATTTAGCTGACGCTTAATGAAATGTAATTTTAAAAGGGACCCTGGTGCTGAGAGACATTACCACTTTAGTCCAGAGGGGGTGCCTGAATCAACACAAAGTTAAATCACTTTACCATTTTTACAGACTGGCTTTATATAATGTTGTGTTTTTGCTGCTTTACTCTTTCACTTTTATTTAATTATTATTTATTAGAACTCATTACTCCCCAAACCTCCACCCATACCCTCTGATCTACAAACCGCTCGCTCCTCTGGGTCCCAAACACCAAGCTCCACCATGGGCTACCGGGCCTTTTGCTCGGCGGCGCCACGCCTCTGGAACGGTGACCTGACCACCTGAGGGCAACTCAGACACTGAACTCTTTTAAGACTGGCCTGAAAACCTTTTCATTCAGGAAGGCATTTTTTACCTCAATTCATTGTCAGCTTTTATTATTATTATTTTTTTTATTAGGGGTTGCTTCAACTATGTTTTAACTATGTTTTTATTTGTTTTACTATATATTGGCTCTGTGGCACTCTGAGTTTCTTTTGAAAGAAAAGTGCATTTAAAAATTTAATCTATTATTATATTGTATTTATTAATTCAAAATATGTATTTTATTTACTTTATTTCTAAGTTTGTTCTTGTATTGAGTGGTTTCATCAGGATTGAACTCTTGTCTTAGTTTGTCTTGCTTTGTTGGGCCTCACTGTTGAACCTTCGGTTGTGATATTGCTTTGCTTTGTCTACTAAAGCACTCCGTAAAGTTTGTTTTTTAAGGTGCTATTAAAATAAAGTTATTATTATAATTATCTATGTCAGGGCTGTTGTGTGTGCCTGCTCTGTCCACCAGGGGACAGTATGGCTCAGGCTTCCTATCACCTTGTTAAAATAGAAAGTTGCTTGTTGAGGTCTGCTGCTTGAGTTTGGTGCTCTGCTGCTATGAAGTTATCAGGCCAGCAGGTGATTTATGAGAGGCACCCTTTGTAGCTGCCAGGGCTGGAGAATATTCAGATAAATCAACACCAAAACCAGCTGAACGAGCCCTATTCGCCATGTGACTGGAAGATGTAGAGCAGGGGTGTCAAACTCATTTTAGTGAAGGGGCCACATGCTTCCCATTTTCCCAACGCATACATAATGACAATATTTCTAAATCATCTAAATATGTTTAAATCATTGGTGAAGCTTTTTGGATGATAAACCCTATTTTAAAGGTATTTCTACAATAAACTAGAAACATAAAGACCACAAATTCAGACATCAGCCCACTGTTTACCTGCCTGGTCTCTTCTGCAGATTCCTCACAGTTGGGCAATATCTTTTGTAAAGTCAGTACTGCAATCAATTGTGACTGTAGATCAATGGTTGCCATGCCCGTCTTACAATCAGATGATCAGTGGTTTGAGTCCCAACTCAGGTAGTTTTTTTTGTTGCAATTTTAACAATTATTCCACGGCCCAGACTGGCCATATGTTTGACCCTGGTGTAGAGGATGACACCACCACAGTAACTGTAGCTCCTGCAGTGGTCCTCTGACGTTACAGTAGAAGCAGAGTCAGTCCAAAACCGGTGCCCTGCAACCATGTGATTGGTTTTGTCAAATATGTTTTCACCAAAACTTAACTTGAATATTTTATGTTTATACACACACATACACATATACATATATATATATATATATATAGGCGTTGCATTTCTCAGCGGTGGAGGAGTGTGAGACATTGTCTACAGGTGTCACGCCGGAGCACTAATGAAAGAACCCAAATGCACGACCCGAGGCAGAGAGTAAAGTTCACAAGGATTCCTTTATTGATAAAGGTAATATTGCAACAGGATAGAGTCTCTGGAGAAGGACCGCCGAAGGTTCTCCCGATGCTAACGATGATAACTGGGGAGGGACTGAGGCCGGTCGGCAAGGCTCTGACCCGCTGTGGTGAGAGCAGCTGTCTCACTCAGGGGAGAGTAGAATCGTCAACGTAAACAGTCCAGGGTCATTCACAGGAAGGCAGTCAAACTCGGCAGAGGTACAGGCAGGGATCGGGCTTACTCGGAAACGAAGGGACGTCGGAATCAGAACAGGATATCAGGAAGGAAAAACGCTGGTAAGTTGACTCACAGGTGAAGAAAAACGAACTGGCAACGAGACAAGTGAAGCACAGAGTATATATACACACTGGGAGGGGAGTTAACGAGACACAGGTGAAACACATCAGGGCAGGGAGAGGTAATCACACATGAGGAAGTAAAGACAGCAGACATGACACAGGAGGATGATTTCAAAGTAAAACAGGAAGTGACAAGACAACAAAATAAAAGCACTACCGTCTAGTGACGGTTGTGACAACAGGTTTGAGAAGTTTATTTATTGTGGAGAAGAGAACCTTGGGGTGGATGATGCCACAGTATTAGGTGGAGGATGTGGTATTGAGAGCCAGTCTGTATTGCTGCATGTATTCCTTGTAAGCCGTGGTGTGAATTGTGCGTACTGTGAGTCCGGTTTTGTTAGAGAGTTCGCTCTTGTCGGCGTTTCCGGGATTTCATGAGTTCAGGTGTGAACCAGGGGGCAGTGAAAGAGACAGTTCTGGTTTTGAGAGGGGCAAGCTGATCGAGGCAGGACGACAGTGTGTTATTGTAGAGGTTGACCAGGTCTGTGGGGGAGGAGCTAAATGAAGGCTGGAGAGTTTTGCAGCGAGACAGGCTAACAGGGATGAGGGGCAGATGGACTTCATGCTACAGAGGGTCATGGGTGTTTGGAACCCTGTTTTGGTTCAAGGATGTCAATGTCCATGATGGCTCGGTGGTCGGAGATGGTGAGGTCAGAGCCAGAGAGGAGATTGATGGTGAGTCCTGTGGAGCAGACCAGGTCCAGGGTGTGGCCGGGGAATATGATGTGCTGAGTGAAATTGAAGCATCCAAGCATATCCAGAAATTCTATGGCTGTTTTACAGTCTGAGGAGTTGATATTGAAGTCACCAAGCAGCAAGATGGAAGGTGACAGGAAGCAGAGCTCGGTCAGGAATTCAGATAGGTCGGAGAGAAAGGTATGGTTGGGTTCGGGGGTATATGCGTTCTAAAATGAAAACGTCAAAGTCAAAGTCAGCTTTATAGTCAATTCCTCAACATGTGCCAAACATACAGAGGAGTTGAAAAAAAGGTTCCCTCCTGAGAGTTCAGCTTCCTAACAGCCTGGTGGACGAAGCTGTTTGAGAGTCGGGTGGTTCAGAAGGAGGTTGTTGTCTCTGCACCACATGGTCAGAAGGCTGATCTCCTTCCTGTAGTGGGTCTCGTCATCCTTGGTGATGAGACTGACCAGAGTTCTATCGTCTGTTTTCCTTAAAACGTTTTTCACAATTCAGTTTTGTTGTATGGTAACGCAATTTCTAGGATACCCGGCTGCAAGTTCAAACCACGAAGCAAACTTCAGCTAACTTTGCCTTATCTTGAAGAAACCCTTTCACCTCAATGCACCCCAATACATGTAGGTCAAATTGATTGGTATAAAATAGCTTTGTATGATATGTACAGACTGAAATGTATGGCTGTTAGAATGTGTTGAGTAGCTAATGCCAAATAAAAAAAATGTAATTTAATAATATGTTTGAATTGATTTAGAAACAGTGCTTTAATTACATAGTTTGTCCATCAGCTTGTTGTCGGGTCAGTTCTGACAAATAGAGCATGATACAAAATTGTATTTTTTGTATGATTATCTTATTAAATGAGGGTTGTCTCTTTATATCCACACACAAACTGTTGCTAATGGTGGGTGGAAGAAGCATTCCTGAACCTTAGTTTTAAGGACTAATTTGGGTTTCACTTTATATCGTTATCTCAAACATCTAGTGAGTCTTGAAGAGGACTCCACGTTGAGGGGCAAATCTGTGTGGGAAGAAGTGAAAGCACAGATCATCATTACCACCTGGACATCCTTTTGAGCAAAACCCTGACGGCCTCTGTCTGCTTCACATTCAATCAACTCAGTCCCTCCATCGCAGTTATTCCTTGTTATGCCGAGGACAGTCTCCATATTTATACAAATATATATGAAAACATCAGATATGCAGTTATCTGAAAAAAGAACCAAATATTATATTTTCTGGAGCAGGAAAGTTGAGCTTTCTCCTGAATACTTTCCACCAATATACCAAATTGTGTATTTGGCAGAAACCATTAACCTTCTTTTTTTTTTTTTTATCCTGTTAACGTTCTGCCGTCCCGCGGGTGTCCTTTACTGGACATTTTAGTGTACACTGTACCCCCTATTTATAGTTCGGTACAAGTGCCACATGTTTCTGGAAACCTAAGATTCTTGTGATTCCAGCTGTGCCCGTTTCGAGATCAGACCACCACAGCAGCTACAAACAAGACTTTTGTCAGACAACAACAAACAAACAAACGATAGCAAAAGCCAGGCAACTCACCGATGACGCCTCATATTGATCCATAAATCCATAACATTCCAACAAAAACGGCGTTGTTACGTCGTAAAGGTCCAATAAAAATAAATCCCATAAAAGATTTAGTCCAAAACACGTGATTACATCCATAAATATCCACCAACTGGTGTTGCATCTTTTCATATCAGCTGGAAGATATGAAAGAAAAACGTTTTGTTTTTAGAGGAAAAGCAAGTTTGCATGAGAGCACAGCTACAAACTCAGCACCAAAATGACCGCCGAAATCTAAGCTTTCTATTGGATTTGGACTTGAACCAATAGGAGCTTCATGTCCTGACTGACAGGCTACATTACCCAACCAGAAGCTACGTTGAAGTTCAGGCTCAGTCTCTGTTTTCTTACGTGGCTCAAGCCTGTCACCTCATGCGGCTCAGATGACAGGCGTTTCGTACATTCAATGAAATTGCCTAAAAAACAAATAGCAGGAAGTGGCAGTGGAGCTGATCCCAACAGCCTGCAGCTTCACCAGAACAGACAGCTGCTCACTGAGCCTCAGTTTGTCATTGAATTAGCATGAAAATGCATTTATACTTCATTTTCTCTGTGTCAGCAATGCTGGTAGTAAATATGAATAGTACCTCTATAAGTTTGCAAGACTATAAGCCTTTTTAATAGGTATATAGAATATATATCATGAATATTTTCAGTCTCAAAATGGAAAAACGCCTAGACATTTCATTAGAAAAACATGTGTAAAATATTCATTTTCTGTGATATTGTTTTCTGCTTTTTACTTAGACTGGAAAAGGCTTCAGGCTATGGTCCCATTGTGTTTTCCAGTCCATAAGTCCCATTTATAGTCATCTACAGGCATCTATTTACAAAGAAATGTTCAGGCGGAAATAAAAACCTTACACTTTAGTGTGTTCAAACTCATATAACTCAGTGTCAGCAGCACTTAAAGTGATTCTGATTGAGGGAAACAATCTTCAGTGTTACCTTTCAAAAGAGACCAAGACCATGCATTTACTCCAAATAGTTCAAGTACAGCTTGCAATTTACTTTGGGTATACCTGGATAGGCGTTTTTCGTCAAATTTTACAGGAACGCTAAGAGGTTAATTCATTTATCTTCTCCTGCTAAACCTGTTTCCCACGTTTCCCCCTCCTTCATTTATTTTCATCCCTTCTTATGTGTACCTGTGAAGGACTGGCCAGGGGTTCTGCTATCAGTCTGGACAGATGTGTACACACACACACACGTACACACACACACACACACACACACGTACACGCACACATACACACACACGCACACACACACACACACACACACACACACACACACACACACACACACACACACACACAGAGGGAAAAAGCAGTCCTTCTGAGCTCTGACAGTAGCTCAGCTTTTGTGGGAAACACAAGGTCCTGGTCCACGGACCAAAGAGAAAGAGAGAGGGATGGAGAGTAAAAGAGAGAGGGATGGAGAGAGAAGACCATGATAGAGATAGAGCATAGCATATCAAGACTAAGGGAACTGAATAAGCTGAGTGTTGCACTTCTCAGCCAGAAGGCAGGGTGTGTGTATATGTATGAGAGAGAAAGAGAGGAGGGGATAAAGAGAGAGGAGAGGGAGGGAGGGTGAGACAGGTAGGGGAGAGAGAGAGAGAGAGAGAGATGCAGTCTGGAGGAGAGAGAAGAGGACAGCGGTGTGTTTCTACCTTCTCTCCTCCATCTGTCCAGCGGCTCTCCACCTCTCTGTTCATCCGTCCCGTCTCCTGCACTGTTGGCACATGACTGATTCAGGGGAGGATGTTGAAGTTCCGTGTGGACAGGAGAGTCGGGTAGGTGGTGGGAGAAGGGAGGAAGTGACACACAGGGCTCGGGTAAGAGGAGGAGGAAGAGGAGAGGAGGAGGGGAGGTTGATGGAGGAGTGGACAGCATGAGCTTGGAGGTCAGAGATGTCTGCAATGCAGTGCCAGCAGGAAATGCAGGGAAACCATAAGCCCTGCCGTGTATGTATGGCTGATATGTGTCCTTTGTGAACACTGATGTTTAGAGTAGCGTGTGTGTGTGTGTCTGCTGGGTGTTCTACAGTGGTGCAGTGCTATTGTGGTTTTGCCCGTGTGTTGTTGGTGAGAAGGATTCCTTGCTGTGGTGTTTTCTTGTTTTTGACTTTGTTCCACATCAGGTGTCTGTTAGACAATGGGATTAGAATGTCATGTTGTGTTGTATCTTAAATACAACTCACATAGGACTTAGTATCTGATTGTGTTTTATTTGACCAATAATGCAAATAAATTAAAATAAAGCATGAACATTCATCCTTTACCCTGGAAACAGTTAAAAAAGGAACTCAAGGTCCATTCATAAGCGTTTTGCAAAGCGTTCACCTCTCAGCCGAACTGAGCAGGTGGACGTTCCTCAGGCATTGACTGATGTGGCTGAAGTTCCGTACTAAACTCCATCTGCTAAGGAAAACAGGAAATGTGTTTTCCTCAACAGAAGGCTCATTTAAATGTGGTGTTGCATTTATTGTTGCATGATCCATTTAGTGAAGTTAAAATGAGACAGAATGTATTGCAAGGTGACAAGCGTTCTACTTTCTGGTCTCTGTATCCATTAGTGCATGCATACAAGTGCTGTTAGAAAAAGTACAAAAGTATAAAGATGGATTTAACTAGTTTTAACACCAACAGTAAGGGTGACATTTAACAGGCTAGCTATCTGCAGTAAATTGAAGTTTCACTTTTATATTATTGTTTGATGCTAACTTCGCTATCGTGTCTTTTTTTCATCAAATTGCTCATCATAAAAAGGCTAGAATAAATCTTAAATGACTTGGTTGTAATTTAAGCCGAAGCCTTGGTGTTGGTGTCTGGACCAATGGAGTGAAAGTGAGGTTATGTACTAACTTCCGACATGCAAATGGTTAGATTAGCTTAATGCTAGCTAACATCAATTATAAGCTAATACAACTACATAAAAGTAGTTAATTAACCAACCATTTACAACAATATTCTGTAAAGACAACACATAATGTCACTGCCACAGAACCAGACAAGCTGGTCTACTCGCATGCAGATAGTTTTACTTTGTTCCCTTTTTTAACTCACCAATCAAGACTATTGTTTTCTTCCTGCTACTTTACTATGAAATGTTTTCAACTAAAATAAAGTTGGACAGTAAAGCTTTGTTTAAAATAAATGATTCCCAAACCCAGCTGCAATGGTTGCTCCACAGTCCTCATTTCATTTAAGATACTGGGCAGTAGCACATTAAGAACATATGGATTGAATGTTAGTACTTCATTGTTTAAAACAAAACCTTTATATACATTTTGACTGACAGAGATGTTGATTTGAAGTCGATCTATCAACCTCCACCATAAAGCAAACTCCACGACCATAACTCAATCTGAGATATTTACCAGACAACAGCTAAGAGTTGATTCCTGCTGTGGATCCAATGCATGGAATTTACATGAAATAACTACAGGGGGAAATCAATGGTCACAAAATCGAATGCAGCTTGGTATAACAATGTGTAAGTCATAATTTATATCATGGGTGTTGAGATTTGCAACCTTTGAAACTGCATACTCTCCTCGCCTCAATCAGAAGTCATATATGCACATTAAGATACTAATATGTCCGACTGTATGTATGAATGAATATATGTATATATATGTATGTATATACTTGTGTATATATGTATGTATATAAACATCGAACAAAAAGTTCGTAAATGTCTGTTTGGTAGATTATTTCTCTATTGTAACAATGCTTCTTGTCAATAAATAGTTTATTCCCCTTTCAAGCGGAGCCCCATGGTGAGGAACATGCACTCAGCTCAGCTGAGTATGTGGGTTGGGCCCATGACAAATGTGCCAAATCTTCTCTGCCAAACAGCTGATCCTGCTGTCGCTATGGACTTTTGTTTGGTTGATTGGATGATTGAAGTCTATCAGTAACCAGGAATAAACAAAACATATCGGCAATGTAATGAAGATTCCTTTAACAAACAGTCAGGAGCCTCAGTAGCGTGTTGAAGAACCATCCACAGCCACACCAGCCTGGCTCCTCCTCCTTATGGTCACCAGCCTGGTGAACTCTGCTGTGGCTCCTCCTCCTCCTCATGGTCACCAGCCTGGCTCCTCCTCCTCCTCCTCATGGTCACCAGCCTGGCTCCTCCTCCTACTCATGGTCACCAGCCTGGCTCCTCCTCCTCCTCATGGTCACCAGCCTGGCTCCTTCTCCTCCTCATGGTCACCAGCCTGGCTCCTCCTCCTCCTCATGGTCACCAGCCTGGCTCCTCCTCCTCATGGTCACCAGCCTCGTGAACTCTGCTGTGGCTCCTCCTCCTCCTCATGGTCACCAGCCTGGCTCCTCCTCATGGTCACCAGCCTGGCTCCTCCTTCTCATGGTCACCAGCCTGGCTCCTCCTCCTCCTCCTCATGGTCACCAGCCTGGCTCCTCCTCCTCCTCATGGTCACCAGCCTGGCTCCTTCTCCTCCTCCTCATGGTCACCAGCCTGGCTCCTCCTCCTGCTCCTCATGGTCACCAGCCTGGCTCCTCCTCCTCCTCCTCATGGTCACCAGCCTGGCTCCTCCTCCTCATGGTCACCAGCCTGGCTCCTCCTCATGGTCACCAGCCTGGCTCCTCCTCCTCCTCATGGTCACCAGCCTGGCTCCTCCTCCTACTCATGGTCACCAGCCTGGCTCCTCCTCCTCCTCATGGTCACCAGCCTGGCTCCTCCTCCTCCTCCTCATGGTCACCAGCCTGGCTCCTCCTCCTCCTCATGGTCACCAGCCTGGTGAACTCTGCTGTGGCTCCTCCTCCTCCTCATGGTCACCAGCCTGGCTCCTCCTCATGGTCACCAGCCTGGCTCCTCCTTCTCATGGTCACCAGCCTGGCTCCTCCTCCTCCTCCTCATGGTCACCAGCCTGGCTCCTCCTCCTCCTCATGGTCACCAGCCTGGCTCCTTCTCCTCCTCCTCATGGTCACCAGCCTGGCTCCTCCTCCTGCTCCTCATGGTCACCAGCCTGGCTCCTCCTCTTCCTCCTCATGGTCACCAGCCTGGCTCCTCCTCCTCATGGTCACCAGCCTGGCTCCTCCTCATGGTCACCAGCCTGGCTCCTCCTCCTCCTCATGGTCACCAGCCTGGCTCCTTCTCCTCCTCATGGTCACCAGCCTGGCTCCTCCTCCTGCTCCTCATGGTCACCAGCCTGGCTCCTCCTCCTTATGGTCACCAGCCTGGCTCCTCCTCCTCATGGTCACCAGCCTGGCTCCTCCTCCTCCTCAAGGTCACCAGCCTGGCTCCTCCTCCTCCTTATGGTCACCAGCCTGGCTCCTCCTCCTCCTCATGGTCACCAGCTTGGTGAACTCTGCTGTGGCTCCTCCTCCTCATGGTCACCAGCCTGGCTCCTCCTCCTCCTCATGGTCACCAGCCTGGCTCCTCCTCCTCCTCCTTATGGTCACCAGCCTGGCTCCTCCTCCTCATGGTCACCAGCCTGGCTCCTCCTCCTCATGGTCACCAGCCTGGCTCCTCCTCCTTCTCATGGTCACCAGCCTGGCTCCTCCTCCTTCTCATGGTCACCAGCCTGGCTCCTCCTCCTTATGGTACCAGCCTAGCTCCTCCTCCTCCTCCTCCTCATGGTCACCAGTCTGGTGAACTCTGCTGTGGCTCCTCCTCCTCATGGTCACCAGCCTGGCTCCTCCTCCTCATGGTCACCAGCCTGGTGAACTCTGCTGTGGCTCCTCCTCCTCATGGTCACCAGCCTGGCTCCTCCTCCTCATGGTCACCAGCCTGGTGAACTCTGCTGTGGCTGCTCCTCCTCATGGTCACCAGCCTGGCTCCTCCTCCTCATGGTCACCAGCCTGGCTCCTCCTCCTCATGGTCACCAGCCTGGTGAACTCTGCTGTGGCTCCTCCTCCTCATGGTCACCAGCCTGGCTCCTCCTCCTCATGGTCACCAGCCTGGTGAGCTCTGCTGTGGGATGGCTCTGCAGGTCTCTGATGAACCGCTCTGTGGGGCGAGCGCTGACATCTTGGAGGATGAGTTGGTCCCAGACTGGGAGCAATGGGATTGTTGCTGGTTGCAGAATCTCATTTTGATATCTCTGCATTGAGATTTCCTCCATCGGAAGCTTTAAAAGGGAAATAAACAGCTTTCCAACAGTCTACAATGTATTGCCAAGAAGCGTTGTTACAATAGAGAAATAATCTAACTAACACACATTTCTGAACTTTTTGTTCGATGTTTATATATATATATATATATATATATATATATATATATATATATATATATACATTCATATTCAATTCATATGTATTCATATGTATGTATGTTTGAATGAATGAATGTGTGTGTGTGTATGTGTGTGTGTGTGAGTGTGTGTGTGTGTGTGAGAGCACGGCTGTATGTACGGCCATATACGTATGAATTAACATATGTATATGAAGTTCATGTAAAAGGAAAAGAGACGCATAAGGAAATCGATGTCTCCTTCACAACAGCTGATAGAGACTCTCCCTCTTCATAGTGTGTGATACTTTAAATTAGGACCAGATGAAATGAAATCAATACGGCACACACACTATTACACACACTATTACAATGGAACCCTTTTGATTGAGACTATATAGAATACTACAGCTTTAAGACCGTTAGTCTGTATATGAGGAGGAAACACACATATTCATGCAGACTGGGTCACATTTCAAATAAGAGACCCATGCCCACTCTCTCTCTCTCTCTCTCTCTCTCTCTCTCTCTCTCGCCCCGGAAGTACCTGATGATTGTGAATACTCTTAAGCAAATCAAGCGAGGACAGAGCTGATGCAGGCAGACCGCTGCAGTGCAGCTGTGCTCGCATCAGCTGACACATCAGCTGAGTGTGATGTCATCAGCTGAGTGTGATGTCATCAGCTGACGCATCAGCTGACGCATCAGCTGAGTGTGATGTCATCATCATGACTTTTGGGGCGTTAATATTTGCAGGGTTTTGTATTAGATGAGAAAATGAATTTTCTCTTTCTACTTTCTATCAGGAGATAATTATGTTTGACTAGGCTCTTGTTTTTTTGTAGTTTTGTCCATTATTTATATCAGTTAAAGAAACATTGTATTCATCAAATGAATTGCTGACATTTGCGGCAGACGGGGAACTTAAGACCCAGATTTGGTGTAATCATTATCTGTATCCTTGTTAATAATCCCATTTAAATAAAGACACTTTGATTGACATCCTAGAGTATCATATTGAATATGTTATGTTGATCCATGTCCTTCATCTGTTTCCAGTCAACATGACCCCAGTGAACCAGCTGGACCAGCAGTGAGCCCGTTCCAGCTGGAAGAGCCAACAACAATACACTCCTATCTGCAGTAAGGCTTTTATTATCTCTTATGTCATTGGTCGAGGGCAGGCTTCACCCGGACAGGTCGCCAGTCAATCGCAGGGCACACATAGAGACACACATTCACACCGACAGTCCAATTAACCTGAGCTGCATGTCTTTGGACCCGGAGGGAACCCACGCTGCCACGGGGAGAACATCCAGCCTCCACACGTAGGGGCCAAGGCCGGGACCTGAGCCCAGGCCCCTCGTGCTGTGAGGCGACAGTGCAGCCCAGTGAGGGACCAGCACAATGTACCAGCAATCATATGTATCTTCAGCGACATTTATTCAAACCGAGCTGCACACGCAAACATCTACGAATCCTGAACTTCTTATTCTGTGATCAGGATATCGGTGGTGTCTGTTAGTCCAGCGGTCCACAACCTTTTTTGAGCCACGAACCGGTTTTGTGTCAGACAATATTTTCACGGACCGGCCTTCACGGTGTGGCCGAAAAATATGACGTATTAAATATGACGTAATAAATATGACGTATATGATACGACCGGCATAAAGACAATTAAAAAGTGCATAAAGATACACATCACCATGACGCTGCATTAGTGGAGCCTGAGCTTGTTTCTCTGCTACGAGCCGGTCCGTCTCGGGGTGACGGGAGAAAAAGACCGAGCCCCGACGTCTGTTGTTTATGTCCAGTCTACTGACTCTACTCCGTACCTTAAACCTTTATGTCACTCTGTCACTTCATTAAAACCCGCTTCACAAAGACAGGATGTTGAAATGGACGCAGGGTTTCAGAGCTTTTTTTGGCGATCTCAGTAACTCTGCCTTGATTTTAATCCAGAACACAGAGTTGAAGCGGACTTTTAAGTTTCATTTTTGGGGAAACGTATCACGTAACCTCCTGACATGTGTCAAGATGTTACGTTTGAGGCTACGCACAGACGGATGTATCCGGTCTTTTTTCAAAATAAAACATTTTTCCGACTTTTTTTCATAAATTCTTTCTCTGCCAAGGGACCCACGGACCGGTACCAGGCCGCGGCGAGGGGGTTGGGGACCGCTGAGTTAGTCCACACAAGAATCACTGTTAATCACTACAGCAGGGCTCTTTAACAACCCGCTCTTTAACCCGTCTGTTGCGGCTCCCTGAGGCTTTGACAAAAAAAAAGACGTTTTTATTTTATTCTTTTATTTTTTTGCCCAGTGGAAAAACTTTTAAAGGGAATTCCTCTTATCTTGGAGTTTTAGGTGATATTGGGTCACAAAAAATCTAAATAAATGTTTAAATATTTCTTTAACTAAAATGTGCGTCACGTAGCTGCAGGCGGCTACTCGTGACTCAGAGCCCCGCCCTCGCTAAACTATCAACGGATAAATAAATAAAAGTCACGGGGGAAAGTAGAGCGTTTAATTCTGCGTGGACGTATTCATTTGCTTTCACTGCCAACGATGCTGCTACCTGTCTGCTGATATGTGGCGAGAAATTAGCAAAAAACTAAAAATGTAATGTTGAAAGACTCTTTCAGAACAAGCATCTGCTGAAAGGTGTCAAGCTGCAGAAGAGCGATTCCTCAACTGCTGCAGGAAACTGAGCAAAGTAAATATACTTTCAGGAAGTGGATCAAGTCTCCAGACTCAACTCCTGCTGCTGGTTCTGTGGCAGTTCATGAGACACTGAGGCGTCCGCTAGTAAAAACGGATCCGTCCTCCTCCGTTTGCAAGGCTCACGTAGCAAAAGATATGCGTTTAAAATGTCAAACTCACGTGAAGACAGGGATTGAACCTGCAACCTTGTGATTACAGGGCAAACACTCTACCACATGAGCCACTTTTATAGATAGTATTCAAGGTTTACTTAGTTGTGCTTTTAATTGATCTCAATGTAGCTAACATAAGAGTTTGATAGTTATAAACAGGTATAATAGCAATACAATTATGACATCCACAACGCAACCACTAGAGGGCTTTGCTCTGGTGAGGAAGTCTGCAGCTTGCTAGATTGGAACTTATTAGACCAGGTATCAGCAACCTTTCCTCTCCAAAGAGGCATTTTGTCCTTTTTTCCACCCAAAAGAATTTATCTGGAGCCGCAAAAGCTATTTGATATCACAGCTTATAAAGTTTTATATGTAGTCATATTATCAGTGGTGGGCCATCAGGGCTGTCAGGAAGCACAACACCACGGGGCGACGAGAGGCTCTGCGGTGTAACTGTGCTGTTGGCGGGGTGTCCGCTGGTGGTTGAGGTGGCTTCGTGGGTCGATCCCTAGGGTGAGAGCTAACCGGTCCACCAGCGGACCCGTGAGCTCTCACCCAGATGCTGCTCCAGAAAGGTGCATTGCTGTGGAGGAGGAGCTCCGCGGGTCGGTCGGCATCCCTCCATGCTCGTGGTGGTGCTGTGAGGCGGAGTGGGTCATACACGGTGGACTGTATGAACACATGGTGGACTGTATGAACACATGGTGGACTGTATGAACACATGATGGACTGTATGAACACATGGTGGACTGTATGAAAACATGGTCGGTCCGTGACAGTAACTCACGGGACTCTGTTTTCCCCCAGTGGTGCGTCGCCATCAGCTGTTAAACTAAACAGACAGCAGGCGTCGAAGCTAAATCCACGGCCCGCCACTGCATGTTATATATACAAAACTATAGTTTGTTATATTTATGAAATTATGGAACAAGAATAAAGACAATTGTTGACATTGTATTGCTATTTTACCTGTTTATAACTACCAAACTCTTATGAAGAGGAGAAAAAAACAGTCATGTGTCGGGGGATGTACATCGAGGTGAATTAATATCACAGATATGCAGACCTTGAGTCATATCTATATATGTGGTTCATGAGAAATTTGGACCGTTGTGGAGGGCCAAACCAATTCTTCACTTAATTCAATTAACTCAATATTAATGTTAATACTTTATTAAAAAACTGTAAATTATATGGTTTTGAGCTGCTACTGGTAAGAATACATGTTACAATAAGACTATGAAAATAAGTAAAAAAAAATGTAATGTCATTTTTAAACCGTACCTTAAATATGTATGTTAAAGACCAGTAATTTATTAACTTTAAACAAAAGCAATAAGTGCTTTTGATGATTTCCAGTTCAGTTGTTCTTACTCGGTGAGAAAAGTCCAGTCTGTGTTGCTTGAACAAGAGCATGAAGTCTGGTTGAATGAGATGGAGATGAAGGACAGCTGACAGGTATCAGAGAGAGGATCTGATCTGTTGACCTTCATCACTAGAATGTTTGTTCTCATGTAGGTAGATCCAAAGAGAACCAACATCTTCTGAGCATCTTTCCTCACGTGAGGAACGTTCTCCTCTTTGAGAGAAGAATAAAAATCCAGAAGTGATCCTGACTTAAAGTGCTCTGCCATAGTGGATCAGACCGCAGGTCAGATCCGCGGCGGCTTTGCGCGATTAATTTTGAATCTGGAGGCGGAGACTGCAGCGCGAGGCTCCTTGAGAGGCGGGGGTCTCGCGACAGAAACTGCAGAACAATACGCTTTCACTTCAGTCTCCAAGTCGGCAACACTGCCCGTAGTGAGGCTGCGTAAGCGCGCGCGCACAGACACATAAATAAATCGCCTTCAAAGTAAAAGCAGCGCCGTTTGTATTGCATTCATGGCGTGCACCTTATTTATTTATTTTTCATTTTTGATTGACCTCACACGGGCCAGACTGGGAGAGCCGTAAGATGCCCAGGTCTGTGGTAGAGGGTTCATCCTGTAGTCTCAAGGTAGCAGGTTCGATCCCTGTCCTCTTCACGTGAGGTTTACATTTTAAAACAAATCTTTTGCTTCATTCACACTGAGCGTCCTCACTACAGACTTTAGAGCAGCGCAGACGGAGGAGGAGGATCCGTCTTCATAGCGGACGCCTCAGTGTCTCAGGAGCCGCCACACAACCAGCAGCAGGAGTCTGAGACGTGATCCACTTCCTGAAAGTAGATCTACTTTGCTCAGTTTGCTGCAGCAGTTGAGGATCGCTCGTGTTCGTTCGTCTGCAGCTTGATACTTGAAAGCGACATAATAGGATCTGACGCACATTTTGGTTAACAAAATATTTAAATGTTTTATTTATTTCCAGTGACCCAATATCACCTCAAACTCTAAGATAAGAGGAGTTCCCTTTGAACGATTTTCCACTGGGTAAAATAAAAAAAGATTTTTTTAAATGTATTTTTCCAAAGCCCTCAGGGAGCCGCAACAGCGGAGCCGCGGGTTGCCGACCCCTGAGTTAGACCTTGACACATCAGTTCAGATCAAATTCATCCCATCTGTCATTTTGCACAGTAGTTATTGTGGGAATCACACACTTCTCTTGGCAGGGCACGAGACCATAGGGGTAGAAGTGCAAACGCTCTGACGCACAAACGGGAGCTCATGCATTGCTCTTCTGTCCAGAACCTGCAATCTGGACATGAATGGCACGGTGAATACTTCTTCTGAGAAGATCACTCCCTCCAGCATGGTGTCAGACCTGTTTCCAGGACCAGAGCCCTACACCCGGGTGAGGACACACACACACACACACACACACACACACACACACACACACACACACACACACACACACATACACACATACACACATACACACACATACACACACATACACACACACACACACACACACATATACACACATACACACACACACACGCACCCGCACACGCACACACACACATGGTTGTACTAGGGGAACTAAACCCGCCCGTAGTGGCATCAGTCCTCAGGAAGTAGAGTGATCAAACTCTCTAGTGTTACTCAAAGGGTTCTAAGGAAGAACGTTCTCCCTAATGTTCTTTTTGATCACATGTTCCTCATGTCAAGGTTAAGAAAATTATTCCTTCCACTCCTCCGATCAGTTTGTAGTCAATGAGCTCCCTGATTGGATGCTGTCGCCTACAGCATGACAATGACTCATCAGTTCATAACCAACTGATGGACACATGTTCCTTTACCACCTATGTGGAATCTATGAAGGGAAACAAATAATCTGTCAGACCTAACACCTCACTATCACAGTGTGCATTGTTTCCTTAACCAATACATGAAGACTCTCTGTCTCCTCTACATCTCTATCTCTTCTGGACTGCAGATGTCTCGTACTCCCAGAGCAGCCGCTGCGTTCGGGAAGCGCTCCAACTCCATGCGCAGGAATCCCAGAGCGGAGGTCACCAAGCAGGGATGGCTGTACAAGCAGGTAACAGCTTTCTCTCTACTCATGTGGAAGCACAACTCCACTGGTCATGTTTAGTACCACTCAGACTTATCATGCAACACATTCTCACGGTTTAGGCAAGAAAAACCTCTTCTTGGGGAAAGGAGGAGCGCAGGGTTGGACTTGACTGACTAAAGACTCAGATGACACATTGTCAATGTTTACTTTCAGTTTCTCACGGGACACAAACAACTGTTTGTTTGATGAACAAACACAACTCCCACCAACCCGGGTGAACAATCTCGCTCTTCTTACGTCGGTTACTCTCCATGTCTAATAAAGACGCAGTGGGGTTACATCGCAGTTAGTTGAGCGGCAGCTTCAGACTCCAAGGGGCGCCGGCCAACTGTCAGTGTTCTGGGTTGTGTAATCATAAGAGGTGCAATAGATCACTTCAAGTAATAACAGGAATACAAAGGCCAAGTCTAAAAAGATCTTAGAACAAGTCAGTGACTACTGTGCTATTTCTTAAAATGATTTGAAGCACATTCTGATAATGAGTAAGCACATTGTACCATCTAGATCAGAGGTGGGCAAACTACGGCCCGCGGGCCGGATCCGCATTTTAATCTGGCTCGCCAAGTATTATAATTATTATAACATTAAAAATATATATATATATATATATTTTAAATAATTATACGAAGCACGATGACCACAACAGACCAGCGTTGATGTTTCTTCATGCTTATTTATTGCACAGCCTCTTTTAGGCTTTTCGTGTGTGTGTTCTGCTGCAGCAGAAAGACCGCTGTAATGCCTTCTGCTGCGCACACGGCTCTGCTGCAGAAGAACACACACACGAAAAGCCTAAAAGAGCGCTGTGCAATAAATAAGCATGAAGAAACATCAACGCTGGTCTGTTGTGGTCATCGTGCTTTGGGAAAATCAAGTCGGGAACAGAGAGGCGTTACAGCAGTTTGTATGCGCCGTGCGGACCGCTGCCTGCCGAGTTCTGCTGGACTAGAGCGACACACAACACTTGCTGTGCTGCGCTGATCCATTCCACCCCTCCCCCACTGATCCCACAGACAAGGGCGACACTTTTTTATTTGTTTTATTACCGTAATATACCGCAAAACACTGAAAAGCTCCACTTCTTAGCGGTCAGAATCCTTTTTAATTATGTCGTAAAGCGTTAACTTTAGAAGCATAACGGTAATATGAATCACTTTCTGTCGCCGGAGACAGGGTTTGTACTCCAACAGGTTTAGAGTTGTAAAATGAACTGACAGCTGCATGCAGAGTATTTTTCCTCAGTATAACTAACATAACTAACCACACTCCACCCACGGAACTGCGCCACCCTGCGCGCTCATGTCACGTGACATATAGGGTTCTACCTGTCAGCCTCCTGCAGTGATCCCTTCTGTCACAATGAGTGGACCCAAGAAAAGACAAGTCGACAGTGAGTGCAGAGTCTTTAATGAGTGGACTGCTAAGTATTTTTTCACCGAAGTACGATCAGAGGCAGTATGTCTTATTTGCCAAGAAACCATTGCAGTATTCAAAGAATACAATATTAGCCGCCACTTTTCCACCTAGCATGCTAACTATGCTAGCCAAAAGTCAACGACAGAACGGGCGGCTACTGCTAAGAGGTTGGCAGCCAATCTAAAGAGTCAGCAAAATATTTTTCTCCCCCAAACTGCTATACAAGAATCAAGCACCAAGGCAAGTTTTTTGCTAGCATTCAAATGAGCAAAAGCCAGCAAGCCTTTCTCTGAAGGAGAGTTTTTGAAAGAACGTATGGTAGAAACAGCAGGTCTCTTATGTCCAGAGAGCAAAAACTAATTTGAAAAATTGAGTTCATCACGCAGAACAGTGACTCGGCGTGTAGAACAAATGGATGAAGATTTAACCAGCGAGTTGAACAAAAAAGCTGAGTCATGTACGTTATATTCTCACACCGCCCCCTGCCGGCCTCGTCCTCCAGTGTAGAGCCAGGGGTCTCACACCGCCCAGCACCCCCTGTGGCGGACCACAGGCTACCCACCTTCCCTTTGGCTCCAGTGATCTGTTTCACCAGATACTCATACTCTCATGTGGTCTGCATTTGGGTCCTAAACATTGTCCTCCCGTGACAGGTTCACACAAACACTCTCCATCCATCTGATACTGGCCCGGCCCGTCTGTCAAATTTTTTAATTCATTGGCCCCTGAGCCAAAAAGTTTGCCCACCTCTGATCTAGATGATAGTAGCTTGGATAACTCATGAGAGGAAGGCCTTCTTCTAGCAGTGGGGTTACAGCTCGAGAGGTGAGATTCTGGATAGCTTCACATATGTTTTTGTTACCTTGATCAACTTTCTCCATCAGTGTATCACGTCTGTTTGCCTCGCTATGTCTGTTCTTCGTTGGTTTGGTTCATCATTTTCCTCTCCAATAGCAGCCACTCTAATAGTCTTTGCTTTTGTCGAACTTGACAACTTGTTCTTTCTTTCCATTTCAAGTGTGAAGTGAGTGTATACAGCAGTCATTTTCTCAAGAAGAACTTCATCAGTCACTTCTGGACTTTGTAAGAATGGCTTCATGTCTGTTCGAATGGTGTCATCATGGAGACGATGCACGATGCACGTCTTCATCATTTTCCTTCACGGTAATGTCAAGGGATTCACATAATTCATGAAATTCTGGTGCTTTCAGTGTTAGCAATTTTTCTTCTATCTCTGCTAAAAAACTTTCCCATTCCGCGGACATTTCATGCACTTCCGACATGATAGAAAACATGTACCTTCACTGTTTCGTTTGTAGCTCTGCAGTATTGACGTTCAGCAGGCTTGGTTAGCCGCTCCTGTTAGCACTTGCCGTTCGCTTGTTGTGAGTCCTGACTTCTCCTTCGTTGGGGTGAAAAACAATGAAGACACCAGTTTTATGTTGCACCCTTAAGCAGACATGGCTCCGTCTCTTCTCTTTGGCAACTTTTATTCGCCTCGATTCTTAATATTAGTCATTTTACACCAACAACACCAACGTAAACACTACGTGACTTCCAACTCTTTCTTCCGTGTTACGGCGCCGATCAATGACATCACTTCCGATATTAATCATATCTACATACAATGAAAAGAATAATATATTCATCTGCTTAAACACATTAAAGCCTATTTTAGCTCATTTTAGTATACATAATCAATATGCAAATTTCCAAATAGTTCTAGGGCGCAACACCAGCAGGGTCCCATTCTGTGACCACATCAACTACTCAAGTACTCAATTTGCACCTTTTCTGTACAAACTACGAGCACATTGCCAAAGTGTTAACATGTCCAAACTGTCAACAGAACACAAGATATTAGATTAGTAAATCAGCAAATACAGAACAATTGCATTTGCCTTAAAACAACAGAAAGTAGAGCAACCTGATGACCAATGTGTTCCTGATGTGGAGTTTGTGTTGATTATCATGACAAAGATGACGATGACGATGATGATGAGTGTGTAATGTGTGTTCCTCCAGGCCAGCAGTGGAGTGAAGCAGTGGAACAAGAGGTGGTTCGTCCTCACTGACAGATGCCTCTTCTACTACAAAGGTTTGCTTCATTCTGTTCTCCTGCTCAGATATCTGCTTTTGTTGTTTCCTCTTCAACAATGTGTAACGCCAGGCTGTCTGGTATTTAGATGATGTGTGGCAAGCATAAGGGTAACCAACTTGTCTGTTTCATGTAGCATGCCACTTCAAAGCATACATGGTAAATAAAGTCATGGTAAATAAAGTCACCCGTATGCTGGCTAACTTGACCACTTCAAAATCATACATGGTAAATAAAGTGGAAATGCATAAATTGCATAGTTTTCTGCGTGATCACTTAGTGTGGCCATTATTATTTGGTGATTGCTGAAAACTGTGGTGGGGTAGGTTCATCCTTCAATAAGAGGACCGGTGGTTCGATCCCCGGCTCTGATAGTCCATGTCGATGTGTCCTTGGGCAAGACACTTAACCCTAAATTGCTTCGGCAGCCTGTTCCTGTATGAATGGGTGTCATGGTGGCACCCTGTCATCAGTGTTTTTTTAGTAGGTTACTTTCATGCTTTGTAATGCTGTAAAAATGTCCTAAGTGTTTAATTAGACTTGTATCATCATGTTGACACTGTACATATTTCACAAGGTGATTTCTGACACTGTTTTATTTAACACCGACACGACTCAGCGCCACTTACATTGAAACACTCCCAGTGTGGTCGGCCTGGTTCACATTGATGTTGAATGATATTTGTCTTGAGTGCAGGTCAGCTGTCAGTCACAGGCTGGCTGTGACGCTCACTGAGTCGTTCAGTCTTTGTGAACGCTTGTGGTAATTACTACTTCTTATACTTCATAGTGGAGGTATAGTCCTGCCCCATATGAAGTGTGTTGAGATCACTATTGTGATGATTTGATGCTATTATAAATACAAATTAATTGTATTCCCTTCACCCAGCTATTTTATCACTGCTCGTCATGTAATAATATGAATTTGTGTTGTTAACGTTCTATTATGCTGCAGCGTCTTCTTATACAACTCTCTAGCTATGGCACCTCAAACGTGATGCACTGTATTCAGAGTAAAGACAGCAAAGGTCCGAAAGTAGGTGGAAGGATGGGCCAGACAGACACCTGTGTGTGTGTGTGTAAGGAGTGGAGTGTTTCGGTGTGTGTGTAAGGAGTGGAGTGTTTCGGGGTGTGTGAGGAGTGGAGTGTTTCGGGGTGTGTGAGAGGAGTGGAGTGTCCGGTGTGTGTGAGGAGTGGAGTGTCCGGTGTGTGTCAGGAGTGGAGTGTTTCGGTGTGTGTGAGGAGTGGAGTGTCCGGTGTGTGTGTGAGGAGTGGAGTGTATCGGTGTGTGTAAGGAGTGGAGTGTATCGGTGTGTGTGTGAGGAGTGGAGTGTCCGGTGTGTGTGTGAGGAGTGGAGTGTCCGGTGTGTGTAAGGAGTGGAGTGTTCGGTGTGTGTAAGGAGTGGAGTGTTCGGTGTGTGTGTGAGGAGTGGAGTGTATCGGTGTGTGTGTGAGGAGTGGAGTGTATTGGTGTGTGTGTGAGGAGTGGAGTGTATCGGTGTGTGTGAGGAGTGGAGTGTTTCGGTGTGTGTGAGGAGTGGAGTGTCCGGTGTGTGTGTGAGGAGTGGAGTGTATCGGTGTGTGTAAGGAGTGGAGTGTATCGGTGTGTGTGTGAGGAGTGGAGTGTATTGGTGTGTGTGAGAGGAGTGGAGTGTCCGGTGTGTGTGAGGAGTGGAGTGTCCGGTGTGTGTAAGGAGTGGAGTGTTCGGTGTGTGTAAGGAGTGGAGTGTTCGGTGTGTGTAAGGAGTGGAGTGTTCGGTGTGTGTAAGGAGTGGAGTGTCCGGTGTGTGTAAGGAGTGGAGTGTTCGGTGTGTGTGTGAGGAGTGGAGTGTATCGGTGTGTGTGAGGAGTGGAGTGTATCGGTGTGTGTGTGAGGAGTGGAGTGTCCGGTGTGTGTGTGTGAGGAGTGGAGTGTATCGGTGTGTGTGTGTGTGAGGAGTGGAGTGTATTGGTGTGTGTGAGAGGAGTGGAGTGTCCGGTGTGTGTGAGGAGTGGAGTGTTCGGTGTGTGTGTGAGGAGTGGAGTGTATCGGTGTGTGTGTGTGTGAGGAGTGGAGTGTATTGGTGTGTGTAAGAGGAGTGGAGTGTCCGGTGTGTGTGTGTGTGAGGAGTGGAGTGTCCGGTGTGTGTGAGGAGTGGAGTGTTTCGGTGTGTGTGTGAGGAGTGGAGTGTCCGGTGTGTGTGTGTGAGGAGTGGAGTGTCCGGTGTGTGTGAGGAGTGGAGTGTATTGGTGTGTGTGAGGAGTGGAGTGTATCGGTGTGTGTGTGAGGAGTGGAGTGTATCGGTGTGTGTGTGAGGAGCGGAGTGTATCGGTGTGTGTGTGAGGAGCGGAGTGTATCGGTGTGTGTGTGAGGAGTGGAGTGTATTGGTGTGTGTGTGAGGAGTGGAGTGTATCGGTGTGTGTGAGGAGTGGAGTGTTTCGGTGTGTGTGAGGAGTGGAGTGTCCGGTGTGTGTGTGAGGAGTGGAGTGTATCGGTGTGTGTAAGGAGTGGAGTGTATCGGTGTGTGTGTGAGGAGTGGAGTGTATTGGTGTGTGTGAGAGGAGTGGAGTGTCCGGTGTGTGTGAGGAGTGGAGTGTCCGGTGTGTGTAAGGAGTGGAGTGTATCGGTGTGTGTGTGAGGAGTGGAGTGTATCGGTGTGTGTGTGAGGAGTGGAGTGTTCGGTGTGTGTAAGGAGTGGAGTGTCCGGTGTGTGTAAGGAGTGGAGTGTCCGGTGTGTGTGAGGAGTGGAGTGTTCGGTGTGTGTAAGGAGTGGAGTGTCCGGTGTGTGTAAGGAGTGGAGTGTTCGGTGTGTGTGTGAGGAGTGGAGTGTATCGGTGTGTGTGAGGAGTGGAGTGTATCGGTGTGTGTGTGAGGAGTGGAGTGTATCGGTGTGTGTGTGAGGAGCGGAGTGTATCGGTGTGTGTGTGAGGAGCGGAGTGTATCGGTGTGTGTGTGAGGAGTGGAGTGTATTGGTGTGTGTGTGAGGAGTGGAGTGTATCGGTGTGTGTGAGGAGTGGAGTGTTTCGGTGTGTGTGAGGAGTGGAGTGTCCGGTGTGTGTGTGAGGAGTGGAGTGTATCGGTGTGTGTAAGGAGTGGAGTGTATCGGTGTGTGTGTGAGGAGTGGAGTGTATTGGTGTGTGTGAGAGGAGTGGAGTGTCCGGTGTGTGTGAGGAGTGGAGTGTCCGGTGTGTGTAAGGAGTGGAGTGTTCGGTGTGTGTAAGGAGTGGAGTGTTCGGTGTGTGTAAGGAGTGGAGTGTTCGGTGTGTGTAAGGAGTGGAGTGTCCGGTGTGTGTAAGGAGTGGAGTGTTCGGTGTGTGTGTGAGGAGTGGAGTGTATCGGTGTGTGTGAGGAGTGGAGTGTATCGGTGTGTGTGTGAGGAGTGGAGTGTCCGGTGTGTGTGTGTGAGGAGTGGAGTGTATCGGTGTGTGTGTGTGTGAGGAGTGGAGTGTATTGGTGTGTGTGAGAGGAGTGGAGTGTCCGGTGTGTGTGAGGAGTGGAGTGTTCGGTGTGTGTGTGAGGAGTGGAGTGTATCGGTGTGTGTGTGTGTGAGGAGTGGAGTGTATTGGTGTGTGTAAGAGGAGTGGAGTGTCCGGTGTGTGTGTGTGTGAGGAGTGGAGTGTCCGGTGTGTGTGAGGAGTGGAGTGTTTCGGTGTGTGTGTGAGGAGTGGAGTGTCCGGTGTGTGTGTGTGAGGAGTGGAGTGTCCGGTGTGTGTGAGGAGTGGAGTGTATTGGTGTGTGTGAGGAGTGGAGTGTATCGGTGTGTGTGTGAGGAGTGGAGTGTATCGGTGTGTGTGTGAGGAGCGGAGTGTATCGGTGTGTGTGTGAGGAGCGGAGTGTATCGGTGTGTGTGTGAGGAGTGGAGTGTATTGGTGTGTGTGTGAGGAGTGGAGTGTATCGGTGTGTGTGAGGAGTGGAGTGTTTCGGTGTGTGTGAGGAGTGGAGTGTCCGGTGTGTGTGTGAGGAGTGGAGTGTATCGGTGTGTGTAAGGAGTGGAGTGTATCGGTGTGTGTGTGAGGAGTGGAGTGTATTGGTGTGTGTGAGAGGAGTGGAGTGTCCGGTGTGTGTGAGGAGTGGAGTGTCCGGTGTGTGTAAGGAGTGGAGTGTATCGGTGTGTGTGTGAGGAGTGGAGTGTATCGGTGTGTGTGTGAGGAGTGGAGTGTCCGGTGTGTGTGAGGAGTGGAGTGTTCGGTGTGTGTAAGGAGTGGAGTGTCCGGTGTGTGTAAGGAGTGGAGTGTTCGGTGTGAGGAGTGGAGTGTCCGGTGTGTGTGAGGAGTGGAGTGTCCGGTGTGTGTGAGGAGTGGAGTGTTCGGTGTGTGTAAGGAGTGGAGTGTCCGGTGTGTGTAAGGAGTGGAGTGTTCGGTGTGTGTGTGAGGAGTGGAGTGTATCGGTGTGTGTGAGGAGTGGAGTGTATCGGTGTGTGTGTGAGGAGTGGAGTGTCCGGTGTGTGTGTGTGAGGAGTGGAGTGTATCGGTGTGTGTGTGTGTGAGGAGTGGAGTGTATTGGTGTGTGTGAGAGGAGTGGAGTGTCCGGTGTGTGTGAGGAGTGGAGCGTTCGGTGTGTGTGTGAGGAGTGGAGTGTATCGGTGTGTGTGTGTGTGAGGAGTGGAGTGTATTGGTGTGTGTAAGAGGAGTGGAGTGTCCGGTGTGTGTGTGTGTGAGGAGTGGAGTGTCCGGTGTGTGTGAGGAGTGGAGTGTTTCGGTGTGTGTGTGAGGAGTGGAGTGTCCGGTGTGTGTGTGTGAGGAGTGGAGTGTCCGGTGTGTGTGAGGAGTGGAGTGTATTGGTGTGTGTGAGGAGTGGAGTGTATCGGTGTGTGTGTGAGGAGTGGAGTGTATCGGTGTGTGTGTGAGGAGCGGAGTGTATCGGTGTGTGTGTGAGGAGCGGAGTGTATCGGTGTGTGTGTGAGGAGTGGAGTGTATTGGTGTGTGTGAGGAGTGGAGTGTTTCGGTGTGTGAGGAGTGGAGTGTTTCGGTGTGTGAGGAGTGGAGTGTTTCGGTGTGTGAGGAGTGGAGTGTCCGGTGTGTGAATGTGCATAAACTCATCACTTGCACATTAATGGGTCACTGAGCTAACGTCGGGCTGAAGCGACTCTGCTCTCTTTTCAGCAGAGTGCATCACCATGGTAACGCTGGCTGCAGTCTCGGAACAGAAAACACGTTAAGATAATCTTAATTAATAACCTGCATATCCTTTACATAACAAACGATGAGATAATCAATAACAATGCAGCCCCGAGATAAATAGATACATTAAAAAAACTGTATAATTAAATCAACGCAAGATAATGGAGAACAACAGAAGATATTTTTGACTATTGTGTAAAGATGTGTATTGGCCAAATATTAGCCACATAATTTATAATAATCCCTTTACAACGGTGCACTCTGAATTAACGTTTACTTCATCTGACAGCCTTTTTCATTTTATAGAAACAAACGTGAAACATGTTTTTAGTTACTGGCTTAAATTGCTTTAAAAGGTATTATAATGGAGAGCAATGCAACTTAAACGAGAGCACTTTATAATAAGTACACACATTTAGCATTAGTAAAGGATGAGTAAACACTTAATTCATCATGTATAAAGCATTGTTCCAACATGAACACATTAGTATGCTAATGAACACATTAGTATGCTAATCAAAAACACAGTTATACATGTTTTATTCTTGATTAATAAGCTTGACTATTATGCGTTTCATAATTTATTATGTGTTTCATAATTTCATACTTTATAAATGGTGGATTCTTCCTTGTTTGCTAGATGGGTTCTAATACTTAACTAACGACTATAACTACCGAATTAATCATGAATTGCAGTATTAAAACACGTTTATAAAGCACATTATCTATACGTCCTTAATAATTGGTTTGTAATACATAATACTTCATTTACAAATGGGGAATTCATCATTTGTAAAGTATGAAAACCCAATCATGAAACACATAATAGTCAAGCTTATTAATCAATAATGAAATATTTATAACTGTTCATGATTAGCATACTACTGAGTTACTAGTGAGTGTTCATGTTGAACAGTGCTTTATAAATGATGAATGAAGTGTTTACTCATGCTTAACTAATGCTATATAGTGTGTAGTTATTATAAAGGGATAGCACTGAAACATTTGGTCTATTTCGTTGACATTTTAAAGCATTTTATATATATATATACAAGAATATATTATTGAAGCCTTGCCATAATTCAAGAGTTATTGATTATCTGTCAATCATTGAACATTCATTGTGACAGTAATTCCAATGTGCTAATCAACACTGAATCCAAATGAGTGCGGTGTCTTATTCTAGTCTCATGCCTGTAGTCCGGTCTCAGGGATCTGGTGGTGCTGCCGGTTCAGAGCTGATGCAGCCTTGAACGACCTTGTGGAGAATCCCAGCAATAAAGCCAGGATAGTTCCAGAAGATGTACACGGAACACACGTTGTGATCAGAGCAACAGAGCAGTCTCTTCCTGGTTCGTTGCTGTAGTATATATGTGTCTTTGTTGCTGATTTAATACATAGGTCTTTCCTTTCTCTGTCACCATCTAACTCAATAATCCAGGTCAAGGCTGTGATTATTTTACAAACATGATCTTAAAATGCTTTTTATTTCTTTCTTATTTTGAAGTTAATTCTTCCATGCTTTTAGGGGGCATCTCTTTTTATTCTGATCACGTCTGTGTTGCTCCAGCCTTCCCCTCGTCTCCCTGGCCCAGCTGTGTTTTGGAAAAGAAGGCTTAGAGAGAGGGAGCGATGGAGGGAGGAATTTGTGACTGTGCAGTTTACTACTGTGATTGCTATGCCAGCAGGGACCAAGGGCCAAAAAATGGGCACAAGGGGAGGAGAAAAAGTACAGGACTTTTGTTGTCTAGGTTGTGTTTACATGGCTATCTCTGAGTCTTCCAAGGCACAGCTTGTGCTTGCAAGAGTGTCTGTTAGGAGAAACGTGTTGAGGTTTAGTAAATATGTGATACTTTAGATATTTCTTCTCTTTGACTTGGCTAAAATCTGATGTAAATGATAACTACTCTAATTTAACCAGTTTTGATTCTTCCAAATACATATTTTTTTATATATTTTCTATCCAGATTAGCTATGTATATCTTCAGTACAATTGGACATGATAAGCGTACTCCACATCTCTCAACAAATCGCTGTTTCAATTGATCAGATGCCTGGTCCACTTGAGAAGGCCCCTTTCCAGACAAACGAGTAACGACAACTCATTAGCAACTTTTTTGCAGCTTGCGTCTTTGATCTTATTTTTTCAATCACTACCCAAAGGTCTTGACCATATTTGAGGATCGATGGATGGACTGGCGATTCTAAAACTTGACTTTCGGCTCAGCTCTCTTGTCACCATTGTGGACCTATTCAACTGTCATATCACTAATGACATCACACCGAACCACCGGTCAATCTCAAGTTCCGTTTAACCCTCAGCCGTGAACAATATCCTGAGATACTTTTGAACTCCCCTGCTTTGTGGTCGTGCAGTGATTCACTACCCATCCATGAGGGTGCAATCCATCCACCCTTTTCTTGCGGAGAACCTTAGCCTCAGACCTGGGGGACTAAGTTCACACACGGCTGCAAACAGCCCAGTGCATACTGGAGGTCAGCGTCTGATGAAGCCAAAAGAACCACATTATCTGCAAAGAGCAGAGACGCAATGTGAGGTCCTTCATAGACACAGCCGTCACTTTGTTTACAAAGACCAAATGGCTCATAGCAAAGACCCTGGTAGCCTATAATATATGACCTCACCAATAATGTCTCAAATATCAAACTTTTAACACATTCTTTAAAGGTAAGATGCAAATCTTCCAGATATAAAATTATCCCAGATATAACACATAACATAAATGTCTACTAAAGTTTTATAAATATATATATATATATATATATATATATATATATATATATATATATATATAGTCAGAAGCGGTTTATTGGCGAGTATGTTATCATGAATTTGGCTTGGTGATTGGTGCGTGACCATAAAAAAAACGGCACCTGCCGAGGCTGTCTTGACTCTCTTGCGCCTAATCAAATCTAAATTGTTCCTTCTAGACCGGGGGGAAGAGGGAGCCACTGTTTAATGCTGCGCTCAGGTTTCCCCGAGGCTGAGTGTAACACTAAATCCCTTTCCGGAGTCATTGTGGGCAATTAGGCAACATCTAATATAACTTAAATGTAAAAATTGACTATAATAACGGGAATTTCATGCCCATGTCACGATGACTGGGTCGACAGATGGACACTACAACAGAAGTGATTCTGTTTCCATTGCTGCCCCAGAAAGGCATCGTCAGTTGGCAGGTATCTTCAGAAATGTATCTCTTCAGTAAGATGAAGGCCAGGTGCGAGGCTTGAAATCCCGGAGGAACTCTGGAGACGTTGCAAAGCTGGTGCTTTGTTGAAGGCGAAGAGGAGGAAATACAAACCATCGGTACCAGCGATTTTAATGGGGAACGTGACATCCCTGGCCAATAAGACCGATGAGCTGGACGCTCTGGTAAAGGCGCAGAGGGAGTACCGTGAGTGCAGCATCAATGAGACATGGCTGCACCCACATTTCCCGGACCACAGTGTGGCCGTTCCCAGCTGCAGGCCTGTTCGGGTGGACGAGATGTTGTACTGAGCGGTAAAAAGAAAGGTGGTGGGATTGTGTATTTGAACGAGAGGTGGTGCAATCCCGGCCGTGTGTGTGTGAAGGAACGTTTCTGTAGCCCGGACATTGAACTTCTAGTCGTGGGGATGCGTCCGTATTATCTGCAGAGGGACTTCTCATGGGCCAATGTTGTCTCTGTGTACGTTCCTCCATCAGCTGACGTAGCGGCAGCAGTGGACACCACACCACACTGCATAGGGCACTGCCAACTTTTCACCAGTATGTTAACTGCCCCACAAGGAACTATCATACTCTGGACCTACTGTATGGTAATGCCATGGGTGCATACAGTGCTACGGCCCTCTTGGTAGATCTGATCACAACGTGGTCCTATTAACCTCAAAGTATGCTCCTCTGGTGCAGAGGCCGCCTGTCACCACCAGGACTGTGAGGAGGTGGACACAGGAGGCTAATCACGCCCTGCAGGACCGCTTTGAGTCCACAGACTGGGATGTGCTGTGTGGACCACATGGGGAGGACATCAACAGCATGACTGACTGCATCACAGAATACATCAAATGCTGTGAACACACCACCATACCATCCCGGACTGTACACGGCTTCCACAACAAAAAGCCATGGATCACCAGGGACCTGAAAGCTCTTCTTAATAAGAAGAAAGCAGCTTTCAGGTCTGGGGACAGGGATGACCTCAGGAGAGTCCAGCGCGACCTGAAGGACAAGCTCAGGAAGTGTAAGGACTCCTACAAGAGGAAGCTGGAGGCCAAACTCCAGCAGAACAACGTGAGGAAGTTGTGGATGAAGCAGATAACTGGCTTCAAGGTTGAAGGGAGACAACCAGGGCCTCTCTGGAGGGCCAACCAGCGAAAGTGTTTCTTTAACGGTTTTAGTCTCTCATCTGTCTCCTCCACACAACACATCTCCCAAACACCTCTGCTGCTTCCATCCCCCGTGGTGAGATGCATGGACACAAAGCCCTCAACTTCAAATGGCTCTACCACCACTGCACCATCAGCCCCAAGGCCCTGAAGACCTGCACCATCAGCCCCAGGGTCCTGAAGACCTGCACCATCAGCCCCAGGGCCCTGAAGACCTGCACCATCAGCCCCAGGGTCCTGAAGACCTGCACCATCAGCCCAAGGCCCTGAAGACCTGCACCATCAGCCCCAGGGTCCTGAAGACCTGCACCATCAGCCCCAGGGTCCTGGAGACCATGGGCACGGGGCACGCAGTGAGATTGCCTTTTGGAGAATAATGCTGGGCTCAACAGCGCCCTCTGGAGGGTGAGCTGCTCCTTTTACTCGACAGGTTTACTGCTTTGGCCGCAAATTGCAGCAGTTCCCCCCGAAGACAGAGCTGTTGCTCTGCAGTGGTGAGCCCGGTACCGGCAGATGGCATCGGCTCTACCGGTGCAGACGGGACGAGGAGGAAGAGAGCGATGCTGCGGAGGTTCCCTTTGTCTGGTTGCCAGGGCTCTCTCTCTATACACTGGGTCTGAAATAAAAGGTGTTAGTATCACGGAAACCAGGCAGAAGGAATGAAGGAATGAGTGATAGTATAATAGATCAAATAATACATGTTATACGTTATCTTTATGTGTTCATACAGAAGTAACAAATGCTTCACAGTAGCAGTTACAGTTTTTGCAATAAACACATTTTCTCATAATGAAAAAGTTAAAAAAACATTGAATCATTGTTTACATACAGCTTTTAATGAATACTCACCTCTGTATTGGGGTGGAGGCAGATATCTCAAAGCTGGACCAATAAAACCAAAAGCATCTGCATTCTAGATATTCATTCTTAGTAAGTAAGTAAACAAACCTTTTGGAAACCGCGCCCCGTTTTGCCTCTTTTTCCAGAAAAATAAGTGATTTAAAAACGTCCCCTTGCATATCTCCACAACCTCGAAGTCGATTAAATTAATTTCAATTGCTAAAATGCCGTAGCTCTTGTGAGATGAGCACATATGGCACATGCAGAAACAGCTGATCATTTTGATACGAGGGTCGACTGGATCAGACACTGTCTTGGCAAAAAGGTAATTTCTCAATTTTTTTAACCGAAAAACAAGTTTATTTACTGAATGCTTCCTAACATGCCAATGCTTTCCTGCATTGTGTTTATTGTTGCAGATTTCAATGCTTTAGGTCTTAATCTTTCTAAGGTGCACTATTAGTGTGTGGGATGTTGTTACGGTACTGAACAACACTTTAAACTCTGGGAGCTCTCAGAGTCCTTTTTGATCCACCTTGCTCATACCCATGCTGGATGTTCATAGTTATGATCAAAATATATTGTAAAATTATTTTTTTTTTGCAGATATACATTTTTTTCCCAAGCCTTTGCTGAAAAAATACATATAAATGAACTATAAAATAAATAATAAAATATTGGAATTAATTTGGGGTTCCTACGACGATTCAAACAGGGAAAAAGAGTTCGAGATCATTTTGAATAATTTCCCCTGTGAAAATCTCCAAAACGTGTAAATCATTATTACGTATTTATCCCCACGTCATATCATCACAGAGTACTGAATGCATGTTCATGGTTTTATTATGTATGTATACATATGTATGTATATATATGTATATGTATATATATACACTTATATATATACATATACATATATATACATATATATATATACTGAAACAATGAACATGCATAGAACATGTATCAGAGTTTCAATATTTATATAGAGACATCAATAAATCATTCAAATGTGAGTGGTAGACATGAACATGAGAAGTGTTTCTATTTACCTGCTGTGTGTGTGTGTGTGTGTGTGTGTGTGTGTGTGTGTGTGTGTGTGTGTGTGTGTGTGTGTCATTGGCGCAGACGAGCAGCAGGTACAGTTGGCTGGGGGCCAAGATTCCTTCAACACTGAGTCACATGGGCTGATCATTATCTCGTGCAAACACACACACACACACACACACACACACACACACACACACACACACACACACACACACACACACACTTACACAGAGCAGGGATCAGGGTATTGTATGATTGCACAAGCACTTCCCCCTCCCCCAGACCTCTCTCCCTCCCTCTCTCTCTCTCTCTCTCTCTCTCTCTGTCACACACCCACACATAAACACTCACCCTCAGTAGAGAGCGCGTCGTTGCAGAGCTACATTCGGGAAATAAGAGGTAGGAGGTCACAGAGAGAGGAGTGTTCAAACTGCTGAAATCTTTATGCCTCCTTCCATTATTTAGTCAGCACCGGTGCTCTTCTTCTACAGAGCTCTATTTATCACCGCTGGATCCCAGTGTGTGTGTGTGTGTGTGTGTGTGTGTGAGCCATTACCGCTGCTTATCACAGGGACCCTCGGACCATAATGGATATCTATTCTAGGACGCTGTCGCCGTGGGAGCAGAGTGTGTGCTGGGAGGAGAGCAGCTTGGGTTCCACTGCTCTGTCTTTCATCCTGCAGGTTGAAGAGCCGGCTCAGGCTATACGTGTTCTCTCTCATGCAGTAGTTGTAGCATGCCCTAGATCATGGATTCTGTTTCCAGGATGTTTTCACACGTTTATTTTTCTCTTCACAGATGAGAAGGAGGACACGGTGCTAGGAAGTTTGCCATTGCTTAGTTTCCTGATCGAAGGAGTGGAGCCTTCAGATAACATCACCCGCAAGTTTGCCTTTAAGGTCAGTGACACCCTGGCTCCGGGACAGAGGGTGCTGGCTCTATGTGGAAATGCATTGCATGCACGGAATGCCACGGGTGCTGGGGAACATGATGAGTGCATATGACTTCCAATGCTCATACCTATGGAAAACAAATGGGTTCTATGTCGGAAGTTATTGGGAGTATAAAAGACGTTCCAACACAGATTTTGAAAGGCTATATATATATATTTATGTTCCCTGAGTGAGAACCATTGCTCCAACCATTACCAATGCCCTCCTTGTGCAATGGTAATACTTATTGCAGAAGCAGGATTTCCTGATGTTTGAACTTGTTCCTTGGGTGCATCGGCGTGTTTTAGTTCAGGGTGTTGGTTTGTTTCTGCTTGATTGATAGAAGCTGACTGCTTTATGCCTGAGTCACATGCTGTTATGTGACAGCTGAGGAGCCAATGGGAACCAGAGGCTTCAGTCCCATCAGGGTTGAGGACTGATGTTTTATTTTCACTTGGGGAGGTAACTTTAAATTAGTGCAAAAGTCCAAAAGTCTGGGTTTTAATGTTTGATCAGATCCTCATTCCTGTCTGGTTCTTCTTTTTTTCACTTACATTTTTTTTAAATCATTTTAATATATTAACATTAAACATAAATACAAAAATGAGGTTTGTCAGACAATAATAAAGTACAGAAAAAAAGAAGAAAACAACACCTATCTTTTACCTACATTTGCATACACAGCCCTGCATGTATACCTGCACTTCCCTGAGCACATACATCTGAGTGCTTGACCACTCCTCTAATTTGTTAAAAAAGCCATTATATTTGTCCATGCTTGGTCAGTTTGGCTTGAACTGTTCTTTGCCCTGGCGATTATATTTTCAAAGGCAGCCGTCTCTGTTATGAGTTTAACCCATTCTGTGAGCGTGGGCGTATGAGGGCTCTTCCACTTTCACAGGATGAGCCTGGTGTCACCATGAAACCTGTTAGTGAGTCTAGTCTCTGCTTTAGTAAGGCCTGGTGTCACCATGAAACCTGTTAGTGAGTCTAACCTCTGCTTTAAGGCCTGGTGCCACCATGAAACCTGTTAGTGAGTCTAGTCTCTGCTTTAAGGCCTGGTGCCACCATGAAACCTGTTAGTGAGTCTAGTCTGTGCTTTAAGGCCTGGTGTCACCATGAAACCTGTTAGTGAGTCTAACCTCTGCTTTAAGGCCTGGTGTCACCATGAAACCTGTTACTGAGTCTAACCTCTGCTTTAAGGCCTGGTGTCACCATGAAACCTGTTAGTGAGTCTAGTCTCTGCTTTAAGGCCTGGTGCCACCATGAAACCTGTTAGTGAGTCTAGTCTCTGCTTTAAGGCCTGGTGCCACCATGAAACCTGTTAGTGAGTCTAGTCTCTGCTTTAAGGCCTGGTGCCACCATGAAACCTGTTAGTGAGTCTAGTCTGTGCTTTAAGGCCTGGTGTCACCATGAAACCTGTTAGTGAGTCTAACCTCTGCTTTAAGGCCTGGTGTCACCATGAAACCTGTTACTGAGTCTAACCTCTGCTTTAAGGCCTGGTGTCACCATGAAACCTGTTAGTGAGTCTAACCTCTGCTTTAAGGCCTGGTGTCACCATGAAACCTGTTAGTGAGTCTAACCTCTGCTTTAAGGCCTGGTGTCACCATGAAACCTGTTAGTGAGTCTAACCTCTGCTTTAAGGCCTGGTGTCACCATGAAACCTGTTAGTGAGTCTAGTCTCTGCTTTAAGGCCTGGTGTCACCATGAAACCTGTTACTGAGTCTAACCTCTGCTTTAAGGCCTGGTGTCACCATGAAACCTGTTACTGAGTCTAGTCTCTGCTTTAAGGCCTGGTGCCACCATGAAACCTGTTACTGAGTCTAGTCTCTGCTTTAAGGCCTGGTGCCACCATGAAACCTGTTACTGAGTCTAGTCTCTGCTTTAAGGCCTGGTGTCACCATGAAACCTGTTAGTGAGTCTAGTCTCTGCTTTAAGGCCTGGTGCCACCATGAAACCTGTTACTGAGTCTAGTCTCTGCTTTAAGGCCTGGTGCCACCATGAAACCTGTTAGTGAGTCTAGTCTCTGCTTTAAGGCCTGGTGTCACCATGAAACCTGTTAGTGAGTCTAACCTCTGCTTTAAGGCCTGGTGTCACCATGAAACCTGTTACTGAGTCTAACCTCTGCTTTAAGGCCTGGTGTCACCATGAAACCTGTTAGTGAGTCTAACCTCTGCTTTAAGGCCTGGTGTCACCATGAAACCTGTTAGTGAGTCTAACCTCTGCTTTAAGGCCTGGTGTCACCATGAAACCTGTTACTGAGTCTAACCTCTGCTTTAAGGCCTGGTGCCACCATGAAACCTGTTACTGAGTCTAGTCTCTGCTTTAAGGCCTGGTGTCACCATGAAACCTGTTAGTGAGTCTAACCTCTGCTTTAAGGCCTGGTGTCACCATGAAACCTGTTAGTGAGTCTAACCTCTGCTTTAAGGCCTGGTGTCACCATGAAACCTGTTAGTGAGTCTAGTCTCTGCTTTAAGGCCTGGTGCCACCATGAAACCTGTTAGTGAGTCTAACCTCTGCTTTAAGGCCTGGTGTCACCATGAAACCTGTTACTGAGTCTAGTCTCTGCTTTAAGGCCTGGTGCCACCATGAAACCTGTTACTGAGTCTAGTCTCTGCTTTAAGGCCTGGTGCCACCATGAAACCTGTTACTGAGTCTAGTCTCTGCTTTAAGGCCTGGTGTCACCATGAAACCTGTTAGTGAGTCTAGTCTCTGCTTTAAGGCCTGGTGCCACCATGAAACCTGTTACTGAGTCTAGTCTCTGCTTTAAGGCCTGGTGCCACCATGAAACCTGTTAGTGAGTCTAGTCTCTGCTTTAAGGCCTGGTGTCACCATGAAACCTGTTAGTGAGTCTAGTCTCTGCTTTAAGGCCTGGTGCCACCATGAAACCTGTTAGTGAGTCTAGTCTCTGCTTTAAGGCCTGGTGTCACCATGAAACCTGTTAGTGAGTCTAGTCTCTGCTTTAAGGCCTGGTGCCACCATGAAACCTGTTAGTGAGTCTAACCTCTGCTTTAAGGCCTGGTGTCACCATGAAACCTGTTAGTGAGTCTAGTCTCTGCTTTAAGGCCTGGTGTCACCATGAAACCTGTTACTGAGTCTAGTCTCTGCTTTAAGGCCTGGTGCCACCATGAAACCTGTTACTGAGTCTAGTCTCTGCTTTAAGGCCTGGTGTCACCATGAAACCTGTTAGTGAGTCTAGTCTCTGCTTTAAGGCCTGGTGTCACCATGAAACCTGTTACTGAGTCTAGTCTCTGCTTTAAGGCCTGGTGCCACCATGAAACCTGTTACTGAGTCTAGTCTCTGCTTTAAGGCCTGGTGCCACCATGAAACCTGTTACTGAGTCTAGTCTCTGCTTTAAGGCCTGGTGTCACCATGAAACCTGTTAGTGAGTCTAGTCTCTGCTTTAAGGCCTGGTGTCACCATGAAACCTGTTACTGAGTCTAGTCTCTGCTTTAAGGCCTGGTGTCACCATGAAACCTGTTACTGAGTCTAACCTCTGCTTTAAGGCCTGGTGGCGCTAACGATGGGTCCCCTAAGACAATTGTGCAGATTCTGGTAAAGGCGCTTGAGCCTGTGTCTGGTTCTTGACCAGATATTGCTTCATGTTGATCTATGTATATGACGTTACTAACGCACCAGAACCACCCCCTTGCATTTCATTTGTCATATTGGTTATTGTAGGGGAACATTCAGTCATTTTTGGCCTATTTTTGAGCTCCAACAAAGTGGCGTTGTTTGGAAGAAGTGGACAACATCTTCAGTAAACAATCATCATCAACGGTTTGAGCGATGAAGGTTTTCATCATGCCTTTCATTAACAACCAATTGAGTAGCGTCATGTCCGTGATGTCCAAAATGAACATAAGTATAAAACATCCCTGTTTTCTGAAGACACAATGGGACTTTTCTGCAGGGCTTATGTTTGATGGGAGGCAATGACAATCAATGACCAAAAACATATTAATGGTATAATTGCTGTGTTTCCTCTGATGAATCAAACTGCTTCAGAGGAGCACCTGACAGGGCTGATGGAGATGTAATGTAGGTTAGCTCTGACTGCTGAGTAATGCTTTATATTAACTGGAACGTTAGCCTTGGTTCCCCAGCTTCAGCATGAAACACACAGACAGTGACAGCTCTGTCTCTCTCTTGTATCTCCTCCTCTGCATGAGCCCTCCTGCACTCACTGCTGGTCATTATCACTTTTATTCACTTTTCAGAACATTCAGTCCTTTCTGTTCTCTTTCTGTGCATGCCCAGTACAAGCTCTGGTGCAAAGTCCAGTACATGTACACACACACACACACACACACACACACACACACACACACACACGCACACACACACACACACACACACACACACACACACACACACACACCTGCAGTGGAGATAGACTAAGCAAATATATGTAGTGTGGCTTTGACAGCTTGCCAACGGTCAGGTTGCTAATGTTCAGTCTTTTTCCTTTCCAATCTTAAAATGAAAAACCTCCAATGTGTAATATTAACGTGAGTCATCATGTTGTTCCAAATACAGCATAGTTAAAATACTACATTTTATCATCAAGAGTAATGCTATAAATATATTCGAGAGAAATAAAAATAGAGATAGGAAAGTAAAGTAAACATGAAAGGTTATGACAAGGCCTTTGAATCAAAGTTCTTGTGAAGACAGTCAAATCCTCTGGATGTTATTTCTAGACTGGGACAGAGCCCTGCTTCCAGGCTAAATGCTAAGCTAAGCTAACTACTTCCCCAATCCAGCTCTCCAGCTCCACTAGACATCATTTTGATAGTTTTGGGAATGTTAATATATGGGGTCACTATTACACAAGGGTCTTTAGCTCGATCCTTTTCATAGCACATGAGGACAGAGACCAGCCCAACTGGTGTTCACACATCGTGTGATGGAAGTAGACATGCTCTATGTTCATGATGCCTACTGCTCATAGGAATCATTATGCCATATACATGTGTTGTAACTATGGGATGTTGTTCATTCTGGTCACATGACATCTATTGTACTTCTATTGTACTTCTATTGTACTCCGGATAGAGGATCCTCCTCTGTTGATCTCCCTGAGCTTTCTGACATTTTTCTCCCCTTATATGGGTTTTGGGCGAGTTGTTCCTGTTCTGATGTGAGGGTCAAAGGTCAGAGGGTGTCTTATATGTACAGATTGTAAAGCCTCTGAGGAGAGTTTGTGATTGTGGGCTGTACAAAATAAATTGAATTAATGGCGTGTTCCTAATGTCGTGTTCACACCAAAACAGTTGCGAATTTTCGCAACGCCACTTCGCCTATATCGCGCCGCAGGTGAAACATTCGCTCTATGTGGTTATTTCGTTTTTTCGCAACCATCGCTGGGGAAAAGGGGCGGGGCTTATCTCTGTGTCTGTGAAAACATTTACTATATATAGTTCTGCTTTATACTTGTTGAGGAATTCCCACACACGTCTGAACATCAACCGCCCCGTGTCTGGGTTCATAATATTATCCGTAGTCGCACACAGCTCCTCCTCCAGGACGAGTGTCTGAATGAATGAAGCGCTCCTTCAGCGGACCAGCAGTTTGATTCAGTAACGGCAGGACGGCGGTGATGCCGGGTGGAGCTTCTCAACTCTGATTGGCTTTCGCACCTCCACGTCAGGCGAATTATTCGCTGGAGTTGAAATATTTCAACGCCGGCAAAAAAGTGGAAAAGTGGATTTGCGAATATTCGCAACGCCACTTCGCCTCTATCTCGCTGCCCGGCGAAAATTTCACTTTTTCGCAACCTAACGCGTCTGTGCATTGACTTAACATGTAATCTGGACGCGCGAATAGTTCGCAACTCTTTTGCTGTGAACATGGCATACGTCTCTAGTTTGTGGTTGGAATGTTTCATGACTTTGTGATCATCCTAGAGGTCACAGCAGGTCATTTTATACAGTGACATATTCTCACTACAATGAGACGGCTGGTACGAGCCAGAGCTTTGAATGTGTCAACAGCTGAGCTCTTTTCTAAACAGCACACCATAATGTAGTGCCCCGCTTTGATTCAATTCAGTTTATTTTATATAGCCCAACATCAAAAATACAAGTTTGCCTCGGAGGGCTTTACAATCTGTAACATAACATCCTGACCCGGGACCTCACATCGGATCAGGAACAATGCCCCCAATAAAGACAGTAAAAACCCTTTCACAGGGAAAAAAGGGGAAGAAACCTTCAGAAGAGCAACAGAGGAGGATCCCTCTCCCCGGATGGACAGAAGCAATAGATGTCATGTGACCAGAATGAACAACGTAACAGAGTTACAGCACATTACATGAATGTGACAGAAATTATTCAGATAATGAGTAGTAGGCATGGTCCATGATCCAGATAACCATGATCCATTAAGCAGAAGGAGGGAGAGAGGAGAGGCATCAGCAGGGCTGAGGTAGGAGGTAGGAGGCAGGAGGCAGGAGGTAGGAGGCAGGGCATTAGCAGAAGGTAGGAGGCATGAGGTAGGAAATAGGATGCAGGAGGTAGGAAATAGGAGGCAGGAGGTAGGAGACATGAGGCAGGAGGTAGGAAATAGGAGGTAGAAGGCAGGAGGTAGGAGGTAGGAAATAGGAGGTAGGAGGCAGGAGGTAGGAGGCAGGGCCCAGGATGCATGAGCCAGGATCAGTTAAGGCTTTGAAGGTGAGGAGAAGGATTTTAAATGTGATTCTTGATCTTACAGGAAGCCAGTGGAGAGCAGCTAGTACAGGAGTAATGTGATCTCTCCTCCTAGTTCTCATTAGTACACGAGCTGCAGCATTTTGGATCAACTGGAGAGACTTATTAGAGCTGCTTTGATCTGTTTGGGGTCGACATGTCAGGTGCTGCAGCGCGGTTATAGATGTCAGACTCCCATCAGAGGGAGGCAGTGTCAGCTTAGCAGGGAGAGGAGGACCACACATGAAGGACTCATGGCAGCTGACGATTCATCCTGAACGTATGTACAGATTCAGCTTTCTGTACCTCACAGTGACGGCTGGCCAGTTGAAGACAAGTGTGTGTTTGTCTCCCTCCGGGTGTCATACAGACTCTCTGGTCCTGTCCCAGCATGTCTAAGCTCTCTGCTGATTCCTGTCCAACGGCTTCTGCCTTGCTGCTATCTGTCTAGATCTACAGCATGAACTTGACTTTTCATGAGATCAGGAGATACATGTTGGTCTCAGTTTGCAACGTGTAATCAACAAAGGAGTTGTTATGGCTTGGATGAGCAGCTTTCTGGGTTTTGCTGTAGTTTTCTCGCTGAGATGAAACTAAAATAGAAAACAAGTCATATTTGATCCAAGCTTCTTTTTTTGTCAGTTCACGCATGATTTGTTTTTTCCAATCACAATGTACTACATGTCATGTTTGCTTCTAGAAGTTTGTCCTTGTTTCATTCTTGAGGAAGGTCCTAGGAGAGGTGTTAAAGCTCCGAATAGTTCCTGCTTGTCTTCTGTAATGACTCCCGTCAGGGCTCAATCTACAGGCAGATTAAAATAACATTATCAATCCCTAAAATATAGTATAATCTATATAATCTATAAACTATAATCTGTCTGAACTCAAATTGTAATAAACCAAAATGATCTTGAAGAGAGAACTGAGCCTCCTTGTCAGATAGATGATCCGTAATTAAATGAGGACGAAGGGCACCTTCATCACCTTCAGGTTGTGTGTATGGAAACAGAAAGCAGCGACCACAACTCCTCCAGGCTGCAGATGGAGTGTCAGCCACTTGATGTGTGTGAGGAGATGCAGGTTTAGCTCATTTCAAGGTCGCTTCAAGGTTCTTCCCTCAGATGTGATGCTTGTGTGCATCGTATGTGTGTCTGGATGTGTTACTGGGACTCAAGTCTTTGGCCCAATGCATGTATACATACATGTGAGAATATACTGGATGCATAGGTTATTTGTCCTTTAAAAAACATGGTCATCTACATAACAATAAATTGATTGAATAAATCCAAATTGGTTAAATTTATAAAATGTGTGCCCATGATATTCATACACTTTGGTGATTGGCCTCATGTCAGTGAGTCAAACCTGTTCAGAGCACATTTGTTCCACATGTATTTATTAATTTGATTAGTTTATTATCTGAAGAAAATGCTTTTGCTCTGAGTGAAGAGAGAGATATTTGATCACAGAACGTATGATAAGCAATCCTTTAGGAGTTAAAGTGATGAGTTGTGGTTCCATTGGTCCCAGTAGATCCTCTTGGATCCATTGATCTGTTACTCCGTCGGTCCCATTTGACTAAACCTCTCTCCGTCCATGAGAGTCTCCAGACACACGAGTGGCGGAGCTGAGATAATGTGAATGTCAGAGTGCTCACAAAGACAATGCTAACATGCTGATGTGTAGCAGATTTACCATGGTAACAGTTTATTTGAGCATGTTAGCCGGTTCATATTTGCTGAGGCAAGTTAGACCTAAATACTGGCTGATGGGAATGTCAATCTGGAGGTATTTGGTCATAAACCAAAGTATTGAAGATATTTTGACCTTATGATGGCGTTGGATAAAAAGTCCGATACAGTGGGCATGGATGTGTCACCAGACGTCACGGCAGCTTATCCAGTAGATGGATGATCTTTGGGCCACATCAGTCTGACTGGATCTGGATCTTTGCAGGATAAGAGACTGCGACAAGAATCCAGACCTGCTTTTAATCTTGTTTTAAGAAATAACATCCAGAGGCAGAGAGCTGTCAGATCCTGTTGTACACCTGAGTCTGTTCAGGTGAGTCTGTACAGGTGAGTCTGTACAGGTGAGTCTGTTCAGGTGAGTCTGTTCAGGTGAGTCTGTACAGGTGAGTCTGTACAACTGAGTCTGTACAGGTGAATCTGTACAGGTGTGACCGGAGTCAAGAGACATTCAGTCAGAAGAGTCTTCTCTGTCCAACGGAAGGTTTTGTTATGTCTTAGTCAGAGTGTGTGTGTGTGTGTGTGTGTGTGTGTGTGTGTGTGTGTGTGTGTGTGTGTGTGTGTGTGACCGTGACCCTCCCTGACAGCAACCCGTTGTCAGAACTATCTGGTTGCTGTTCATTCTTTAGGGATCCAAGGGTGTAGTTGTTCCACAGAGGTTCGGGAGCAGTGGAGCTGTGGGTTGCTGTTAATCTAGCGCGTGTGCTTAAGAGAGGAAAGGCTTGGTGCTTTCTGCAAGCTTCGCAATTGCAAGACAGACCTTGTATTTCATCGGCTGCCAGTATGATCGAGTGCATTGTGTCAAACTGTGTGTGTCACAAAGTGTGTGTCAAGGAAATCCATCAGCAGACTATTGTTAATGATCACCACTGTCCCATTGAAATGAATGAGTGGGCAGTGAATATTTAGTAATTGAGCATAGTCATGATAACGTAATGATGATATAAACATGATAATATTATGTAAGCATTGTTAAAATTGGTTGTTGGGTCTGGACATCAAACAATGAATAATTCATATTTCAGGAAAGCAGTGAAGTTTGACATCATTGTTTGGACTTTCTCATGATGCCTATTGGTGCTGCCTGAGGTCACCACTGATAATTGACATTAACTGCTCAGGCGAGCAAAGCATAGTAAGTAGTATTGCTATGGTTACCATGTTGACTAGTTCAAGATGTCACACAGTGCAGACAGTAATTTGTTGTGCAGTATAAACACTATTCATTTTTGTCATTTGTCCACCATGTAGTCTCAGGGCTCTCAAGTGTCACGCATTGAGCGTGACTGTCACGCATTTCGGTCTTAAGTCACGCCCTCCCGCCACACATTGTATTTCTCACGCTGAAAAAAAACTCTAGGCTATTTAATGTGCCGCAGCGCACAAACATGACCTGGTCGCGCTGCCCTCACCATGGAGGAATCAAGCACGTCTCCCCCGAATCCCCTGGAGCTCTGCAGCGAGGTGCCACTCATCAGCCAATCAAAAAACAGAAATGGGCTACACGAATAGCCAATCAGAAAAACGTATCTGTTGTATCTGGGTGAAATGTAATCCAGCAACCAATGAAAATAAAGCTAATAATAATATGGGGGGCTGGTCTGTGGGCATACGGCATGGGCGGGGGAGGATATGTCACTCTTGCCTGTCTTAAAAACTTGAGAGCCCTGTAGTCTGCACCCTGAATGCATCCTGAATGCACCCTCTGAATGCACCCTCTGAATGCACCCTGAATGCATCCTGAATGCACCCTCTGAATGCACCCTGAATGCATCCTGAATGCACCCTCTGAATGCACCCTCTGAATGCACCATGAATGCATCCTGAATGCACCCTCTGAATGCACCCTGAATGCATCCTGAATGCACCCTCTGAATGCACCCTCTGAATGCACCCTGAATGCACCCTCGTGAACATGAACAAGTGTCCTAACCCAACCACGTGTTCATATTCACAAGGGTTAGGTTCTCAAACTTTTTCTGTCACGCCCCACTTTTGAGGAAGAAAAATGTTCGCGCCCCACCGCCCCAACAAAATTGTAACAAAATGGTCAAACTTGTTGTGACTCCTCCATCCGTGCTTTTTCAAATAATAGAATTTAAAAAATTGCAATCCCTTTCAAGTAAACCAGATCGCTCCATCAGACAAAAACTAATAACATGTCAATCACTTTGTTAGAACAATGCAAATACAGTTATATCTGTGCAAAAAACCCTACTATTTGGCAAAATTACCTATTATGGCTCAAATAACCTGTTTTGTACTGAATATATTTTCAAGATAATAACAATAACGTTAAACCTGTGCAAAACAAAATGAGTGAGATGTGTGAGCATCACACAAAATGTCGACGGACACCTGAATCGACAAATCACGGTGAAAGGCGGAGCTCGACACAAACTCCACTAGCTGTGAGCTCCTGTGAGAGTCACGTAGGAGCTCACAGAGTCTGGTGCGTCCAGCAACAGCCAAATCATATTTCTGTGCCGTTTTTTCGCGGAGCTATTAATAGAAACATCACATAAATATCGTGTGACGCGGAACCGCGTCATAAGACCCGGAAGGGTTAGGGGACACAAGGCAAAGCGTAATAATGACCCAGATACCTGCGTTCCTGGGAGATTAGTTGTTGTCGTACTCCAACATTATCATGGTGTTCAAGGTCATGACTCTCAGTTCAGTGACATCCCAGTGCTGTGTGTGTGTGTGTGTGTGTGTGTGTGTGTGCGTGTGTGTGTGTGTGTGTGTGTGCGCGTGTGTGTGTTTGTGTGTGCGTGTACACTTTGAGTACCTGACTAGTTCAATATGCCCTCAGGTCATCAGGAAATGCATCCCACTCAGCCCGGTAAACAAGATGCACACACACACATACACACACACACACACGCACACACACACACACACACACACACACACACACACACACACACACACACACACACACACACACACACACACACAGCCAGACAGGAAGCTCTTATTTAGATTTCCCCAAGAAGAGATTTGAGATGTCACACATCTCCTCCTCTTCCTTCCTTATTCCAGCCCTGTATTTTTATTATTTCATTTCTCAATGTAAGTAAATGCAAAAGTTCTTTGCTTTCAGTTTTTTTTCTTTCCTTCTGTTACTTCATTTCCTCCCTGTGCTCATCTTTCTGTCCTTAGTTTCTACCTCCGTTCTTCTCTCTCGCTCCATTGCTCCTTCCTCTTTGTTTCTCATTATATTTCTAATCAGTCATCTCCTCCAATTGCTTTGTCTTTTTGTCTTTTCTTCCTCCCTCCTCTCATCTCAACAGCCTGCTGTGCTTTGTCTTCCTTTTAGTTCAAATGATATTAAAGAACACTAGAAATGAAAAAGAAGAGAAGTGCATGAGATAATGTTGATATAAGTCATCGTTCCTCTCCTGCATCCACCCTTCTGCCTCTGACTAGCGAATGAATGAACAAAGGAAGGACAAAGGAGGAGGGAGCACACACACACACACTCACACACACACACACACACACACACACACACACACACACACACACACACACACACACACACACACACACAATACACACACACACACACTTCCCATAGACCCACCTCTGTTGCTAGGTTACTGTGCCTCTTACTATACAGCCAGTTCAGCCAATTGCATCACCTTGCATCACTGCTGGAGGCGGAGCCTCAGAGTGCTCCAGCGTGGAAGGAAGTGACTCCTGTTTACCAGTGACACCATTTCCTCTCGCTGTCATGTGCTAGTATGCTCCTCCTCCTCCTCCTCCTCTTCCTCCTCCTCCTCCTCCTCACAGGTTATCTTCAGTCACTGCTGCTGCACTCACAACCAATCCCATCACACACTTACACACACACACACACACACACACACACACACACACACACACACACACACACCAAAACACGTCATTTTCCCAATCTTATTCACTTAACATCCCTTTGTTGTTCATGATTAAAATGACCGTCTTCACATATTTGAGGGACGTTCTTGTACTGCATGAGGGACGAGAGTTAGGAGATAGTGAAGTGCAGTAAAGCAGTCTGATGAAGTCTTTGTGTTTGCTCTGTTCTCAAAGGAAGTTCTGCATTGCAGTGTTGAAGTATGAAGACAATATGCTCTGTAGCTAAGGAGGCCTGAGGGATGAACAATGAAGGGTTCCATCAGGATGAACCCATATACTTCCTGGTTTAAGGAATACAAACTGGAGAGGATTAAATGTCAATGGACCACATATGGAAATCAGGTCATCAGGACACTTACAGGAACCCAATAAATAAATAATAGAAAATTACAGAAAGGGAGGTTGTATCGAGGGTGTAATTCCCACTACTTTTGAGCCTGGTCTGCATGAAATTGGGCTGCAGAACGAATATGACGTGTAAGACTGATGCCGTTCTTAACACGGACATGCTCCATCACAAGTAGCAGAGTTCAGATAAAGCAATATTGAGATCATGGTGGATGTGAGCAACGTCATTTATTTATATGTATGTATACATGTATGCAGCAGAGGGCCATTAGGTACATTTACTCCATACCCAGGTGCTTTTTGTAGTCGTACTTTTATGCTTTGAGACTTTTGTCTTTTCGTCCACGACATGTATCTGATGTCTGAAGTACAAAGCAACAACTGAGCTCAAAACAAGTCTTTCAGGAAATATATTACATCTTCCTGCAGTTTGAAGCTCATGTACTGTCAGTTTCTTATTTTTAAACATTTTAATCTCAGGTTGTAGTGACTTGGTGAATCAGTCAGAGCGAATGCTTCCTAAATGTCAGTGAATGTGTCTTTGTCCAACTGGCAGTGAGCTTGTGCTGCCCTCTTGTGATATATATCTGAACTTGTTTTGGCTTACATATTACATAATGATATGGCATCGGTGATGCATTTATTCTTGTCCAACTCTGATGATTAGTTTGTTATATTTAATGCGTTTGCATTGCAATGTCTATTGGGTCACAGTAGCATTGTTCCAGACAGTCATGACTAATGTTCAGGCAGCATCCACAGGGACATGACATGTCTTTAACTGTCAGCTGTCCGTGGTTTAGAGCCGGCTCATATAGTTAGTATGTAATGTAGGATAGTTAGAATGCATGTTTAGGCCCTACCCATGCTAAACAGGAGTGACCTGTGATCACATTGTCTCCTCTTCCTCCCACCGTCCTCCACCCTGTGAGGTCTGCTGCTCATCGCTGCCTTCTGCTATGTTAGAAGGTACAGTAGGTACACAGTTGATGTTTCCTTATTACCCGTCCTGGCTTTGAGAATGCATCATTACGGCTCCTGTACTGCATGTCTGTTGGATAGCTAAGGAATCATTCGTTGTGTTTTTAGTTAGTGTCTGCATGTCCAATCTGCCGTCCAGAAGTGCCCCCTGTGATGTTGTTATTGCAACCAGCACCACTGAAAACCCGATAATGTTTTAAAACCCAGCTGTGAACTAGTTGGGGTTTCAAAACATGAGCAGTGATCTGTGGGTATATTTAAGGATTTAAGGGGTGCAGTTTGGAGCTGTAACAGAATCAGTGAGTGTATCTTGAATGCGAAAAGTTGACCAATAAATTGTGCATGGCTATAATTAAAGGATCATTCTGGTTTACATCAACACTAGTTGTGTCCATTAATTGTATTAGTAACAGTAATATCGTACTCATCAAGGTAATTGCTCAGATCCGGGAACACGGTGGCATCTCTTCGAATAAGTCAGGGCAAGAAGCGTGAACGTCAGACAGCTAGGAAACAACCGCTGCAGTTCTACAACTCAATAAATTAATCACTAATAATTATAATAATATAAATCACTAATGGGCCACAAGAGGTGTTAACATCTGTACAACATACAACACCCATTAGTCCACAGACCTTCAAACTGTTGATCACAATTTAGAGACACACTTCCTAGTGAACTTTGATCCATTGTACTTACTTTACAGTAGTTGTGCATTCACCTGATATGATGCTAATCTTTCACTTTATGAGAACATTTTGACCTCCAAATAATGTGGTTTACCATATAATAATAAACCAGAATTACCTTGACATCTTTAATATCATGCTTTTTCATTGAATGAGCAGATGAAGTTTATGCCATAAAGATGATGGGATGTTGAGAATGTTAATAACAGGGACGGCTACTCATGTGTTGCATCCCTGTGCTTTGTCTCCCTCTGCAGGTGAAGTTGGAGAAGGAGGAGGGTGAGGACGGGGCATTGAAGGGTCCTGTTGTGTTTTGCATGCAGGCGCAGCACGTTGGGACCAGGACATACTACTTCAGCGCAGACAGCCATGAGGAACAGGACGAGTGGATTAGAGCCATGAGCGAGGCTACAGAGGTCGACGTTCAGCGAACACAGAGGTGCGGTTCACACACACACATGGACATTCTGTGGGATTAGGCCTGTCCAATGTGTCCAGACATGGCAATATTGTATTGGCTAGTATGTGATGGAATAACAAACAAAGGTTCTGCTTGGTCTACCTTTTTTGGATTTCATGTTCAAAATGGTTTTATTGAATTATAAAAACAGCAAATTGTTAGTGGTGAATAACAAGAACAAATGTATCTCACCATTTGGCTCTGTAGCATGATGCACATGCTGCCAAAGATAATGAACCCATGTATAACACACACAACAATCTGTCCTTCATGTATTAGAAAGTATCAGTGTGACAGTTTGCAGTTGACAGAAGAGTTGCACTGATGATGGAGGAAGATTCAATCCAAACTGTTTAGCTTCACGTTTACTCAAACAGTGGCGAGCCGTGGATTTTCTACCTGCGCATTCACTGCCCTCTGAGTCATAGTCTCATCAGCTGTTTAACAGCTGGGCGTGGCGCCCCCCCCCCATTGGCTTATCCAAAGATAATAAGCAACAGTTAATCATTTAGTTTGTTGGTAATTCAATTTCTGCCTCTGTAATAATCTTAATACAGAACAAAAGTGCCTATCTATCCTCATGTCTTTCCCCCCCCGCATTTCATAGAATGAACACGGATCTCAACCACACCATGCTGACCAAGGCAGCTCACCGACAAACACAGCAGCCCCCTTACACACAAACACACAATGACACTGACAGTGAAGTTACCCCCTACCCGAAGATCAACGGGGTCAACAGCCTTGAGACACCTCCACCATCCACCCCCTGCTCCGATCAAGTGGTCAAAAATAATGATGGAAGACTAAGAGAAAGTGGAGGAGAAGGTGAAGATGAAGGGGGAGGACCTGCTTCTGACCACGTGCCTCACCTAAGTCACCATCCAAATGGTTGGAGCAACTATGGCTCTCGCGACACCACGCTACACGACAGAAATAGCAAAGCCCCTCTGTCCAGGAGTCACAGTCAACATTGTGCCCCCCAGGGACACCCAGAGGGGGGTGTTGGCCCATCAAATGACCCTAGGGAGCAGCAGGATAACGTGGTGCTGAGGAGGGGCTTTGTGCCCAGGACAGCTCCAGAGAGGGTGGCCCAGAGGAGGACCTCCATGGCCCAGTTGCAACAATGGGTCAACCAGCGGCGGGGCATGACCTCCCAGGAGGACATCAACAGGTAGATCAGTGGAGATAAGGAGAAATATGACATACTTCTCTCTTTTCACATCTTTTTCAGTGTGGTATTTGCATTTAGCTTAAGGATGATGCTCAGGTGATCATGGGGATACGGTAACAACACTGATGAGGCTGCTGTCATATTGTTTGCCATTTGCAATGACCTTACAGGGATCATTTCAGTAGGTGAGTGTAGGTGTCCGCCTTATTAGTGTTCATTATTTTCATGATATGAAGTAACATTGAGAAATGTTGTTAGCACAGCACTGCACCAGCAAGTTTAGATTCCTTGTGTACAGTATTTGGTTCCTAAAGTGGCTTAATAAATGAGTTTAATGTGTATATTTATTCAAGGGGAAATGTGTTATAGATTAAAATAAAAAAGGTCTTATCAAGGTGAGGTGTGTGTTATAATACAGCTGGCCTCCTTGACATTCATTTCATACTTTACTTATGCTTTGCCTTCATCAACAAAATTAAGAGGCTACACTGTATTACAAAATAAATAGTTGACTGCTGCTTGTCCCTCTTATTTTCATGACTTCCAGCCCATCTTGTTACTACCCAGTGAACCGCGGGGTCTTGGGTGACTACTATGGCTTTCCAGGTGGCCCCCCATATGTGGAGGAGTACCCCCTGTACCCGCCAGGGGTGCGACCTGACAGTATCTGCTCGGTCTCTGCTGTGGGGGGATACGACCGACGCTGGACTTTCGAGGAGAAGCGTCACTCACTGAGAGACCGACCCCATCAGCTTTATGGTCCTCCAATGCCCAGGGACCGATGGGGGCCAACACACTATGGTGGAATGGAAACACCCATGAGACGTCTGTCCATCCAGCCACGCTCTAGGTCTGTGCCCAGGTCACCATCGTCTTCATCAGGGGGACCCTACTCACCGGTGCCACCCAACTTTGCCTCGCCGGCTCGATCCCCGTCTACCCTCTTTGACCGATTTCCAGGGAGGATGAGGGACGACGTGATATATGCTGATCCATCCGTCTACAGCCTGAGAAGATCCCTCAGCTCACCGAAGGTAAAACGATGAGCATTTTGTAGTTTGTAGTTAACCACCACCTCAACTTGACAATGTCTTTGTTTCCCATGTTTTCACAAATAATTATACTGAAGGCAGATATTTTAGGACAGTAAATGAAATGTGTCAATGATGCTTAGAATTAAGGTTTAAAATGAAAACATACTTTAAAAGACAAATACACATTTGCAGTACAAAAATATTTTGTCAGCTACATGAAAGAAATAATGAGATTAATGTTTAGTTTAAATATTCAGACCTTTATTTAAACTTGATAAATTTGCAGAATTTGCCCTCATTTACAATAATGACGACTGACAATCAAGTCAAAAGCAGCTTAACTCAAGTTTTAACACTGGCTCGGCCCTCTTCTGGGTAATACCACATATCACAAGAACACATTCAGAATCAGAATCAGAACCATTTATTGCCATGTATGTTTTCACATACAAGGCATTTGTCCTGGCGGAAGGTGCATAACATTAAACAATAAACAGAGTGCAAGAAATGGGAGCATGCCATATACAATTAAATCTACAAAAGAATATAAAATTAAGATAAAGTGCACAGACAAAACAGAAAACAGTACTTGAGGTGGAATGGAAGTGTAATGTGAAAGTGACAAGTGTGATGGTAAAGTGGCAATTTAAATATGTGTATTTAAATATGAGGTATGGAGGGATGTTCAGGGGTGTCACCGGTGGGAAATTGTCTGGGGGTATCAGAGTCAGTCAGGGGGGGAACCGGGCTTTGTTAGGGGGACCCGGGCTCTGTTGATGAGCCCGACTGCCAACAGGAAGAAGCGTGTGTTAGTGTGGCATGAGGTCTTGGTCATGATGGACCTCAGCCTCCTGCCAGATGGAAGGGACTCTAACAGCAGATTGCAGACAATCGCCTCTCCACAGAGCGGATGATGCGCTGCAGCCTGGCCTTGTCCGTGGCAGTGGCTTCAGCGTACCAGACGGTGATGGAGGAGCAGAGGATGGACTCAACGATGGCAGTGTAGAAGTGCACCATCATTGTCTTAGGCAGGTTGAATTTCTTCAGCTGCCTCAGGAAGAACATCTGCTCAGCCTTCTTGGTGATGGAGCTGATGTTCAGCTCCCGCTTGAGGTCCTGGGTTAGGATGGAGCCCAGGAAGAGGAAGGACTCCACAGTGTCGACAGGGGAATCACACAGGATGAGAGGGGCGGGTGGGGCTGCATTCTTTCTGAAGTCCATAACCATCTCCACTGTCTTCAGAGCGTTGAGCTCCAGATGGCTTTGGCTGCACCAGGTCTCCAGGTGGTCAGTCTCCCACCTGTAGGCAGACTCGTCCCCACCAGAGTCCACTGAGGGTGGTGTCAGTGCCAGCGAACTGCAGGGGGTCCAGGAGTGGGTCTACTGACGCTTTCAAAGCGGTTTATCGTTGTTATAACTCACCCTGGAGCTGGTTGGAACACAGCTGTCCTCACAGAAGCTGATGTATGAAGTTACAGCCTCTGTGTACTCATCCAGACTGTTGGTAGCAGTCTTGAAGACATCCCAGTCTGTACAGTCCAGGCATGCCTGAAGATCCTCCAGAACCTCTCTGGTCCACTTCTTGAACTTCCTCACCACAGGTTTGCAGAGCTTTTATTTCTGCCTGTATGAGGGAATCAGATGGACCATGACATGGTCAGAGTGACCCAGAGCAGCACGTGGAACGGCATGATAAGCCCCACTGATTGTGGTGTAGCAGTGGTCCAGAATGCTCTTCTCTCTATTAGGGCATTTAATAAACTGCCTGTATTTAGGGAGTTCATAGCTGAGGTTTCCTTTGTTAAAGTCCCCAAGGACAATAACTAAAGATTCCAGGTAGGTCCGCTCCACACACCGTATCTGTTCGTCGAGATTCGGAGAACAGTGCTGTCGAATCACTGTTGCACCAGCCACTGTTGGAGTAGAAGCAGATTCCTACACCCATTGTTTTGCCGGAGAGCTTCGTGACGCGGTCCGCTGGAAGCCAGCCAGCTGGAACGCGGCTGACTTCCACTATGTGTAGCCGGGCCAATTAGGACGCCTCCCCTCCCATTTTACATGCAAACCCAATAGTAAACAAGGCAGCATCCCAGGGTTGGTATCACAGCTTCAATAACATTAACAGTGGCCGTCATGCTCCGGCCTCATCGCTGGGACAGATCTTCACAAAGAGCAGTGTTCAGCTTGTCCAGCCTGCCCGGCCTACATCCGGTCATCTTTGCTCAGACATCAGCTCTGTCTGCATAGTCATTGGTGTCTGATGTCACTATGCTGAGGTGAAGACCACTGCTGACATCTCTCCACCGACATAGTGATGTACAATGATGCGAGGCATGTTGGGCTTCAGGCAGCTTTCATCTCGCCCCTCTACCAGACATCTGGCAGTATGTTGTGACAGCAGCCGTTCCCCTAGCAGGTGAATCGAGGCTTCAACTTGAGTTGGTGAAGCAGATTTGGACCCCAGTGCATCTGTCAATCCCAAAAGCCTCTGCCCACTATCATTCTCCCCTGCCCAGCAAATGCTAGCGGTCCAGCCTTGACCATACCAGCTGTCTCAGGAGATGATAGCTATAACGTTAGCTAGACGTTGGCTGCTCAGGTCTACTGAGCAGCCACCATCCACTCCAGAGAAGGACATGCTGCAGATCACTGGACTGTCTATACAGTGGGATCAGCAATGCCTGTTACAAGGCAAAAGGTTCCAATGCTGGTCCGAGAAAAGAAGGCAAAATTGGGTTTATTCTTTTTGCAGTGTATGGTGGATTAAGGGCTGTCTCACGCCACATTTAAAGTGTATGCATCAGTCAGTCAAACTTTTCTTGCAAAGGGTCAGTAGACAACGCCTCCTCCATCTTGATAAAGGGGCCCCATCGAGCCTCTGAATCAGTCTTCTCTGAAGGCATTGCCATCAAAACAGCTTTGCAACTTGCACTGACCTCAGCTAAGAAAGTCTATGAACTAACCACCCTACTACTAACCATAGGAAGAAACAAATTCATGGCTCCTTTTCAGGGTATGTGCTTTCAAAAAACAACACCGGACTGAGCATAAACTTACATGTTCCTGTGGTCCTCGGGGGTGTTCTGGCCTATCCCCTGCACAGATAGGCCATGGCTCAACCCAGGCAGTGTACAAACTGAATTGGCTGGGCCACCTACTTTCTGCTGTAGCGGCTTAGGTTTTCAAGCTGGCCAGGATCAGTGCGGTTGTGTAAGATAGCAGACGGCAGCGTGTGCTGCCTTATATACTCTGGGGTCTGCATGTTTTCATGTACGCATATCATCTGAGCAAGTCTGATTGGGACCAAAGTTTCACACCATCATTATTGTGATGTAAAATGGTTAATTAACAATCATTGAAAATGTTTATCACGCCTCTCTGCAAGAGAAGGTCAACCAACCTCATCATACAGAAGCAATAGTGAGTATGATATATATGCTGTATAATATTAATCGTACTCCACTCTAACAACTTTCATTCATTCTTGCCTCCATTTATCCCTTCCTTCTTTCCTTGCCTTCCCTCCCTCCTTCAGTATGACTGCCCTCGTGATAGGAGGTCCTTAAACCAAGGATTATACCACTACAACTACCCTGTATCCCCTTCCATCCACAATAAAATGGTATGTGCTGCTAATGTGCTGTCAAACATAGCCATCTACTGGATTAGATGCTAGTCATACACAGTCCTGGGTGGTAAACACAGTCTACAGTAATTATGGCACTTAATGCAGTGGTACGTGCAGCTTTTGTTTGGGCTTTCTTCTGCCCATCTGTCCTCTGTGTACCTGTACTAACCCTGTACTCATCACTTTCTCGTACTGGAACTGCTCTTATGTGCATTAGTCTACTTGTGTATGTGTGTTAGTTTACATATAAGATATGAGAAAGACCAACCACCCTGGGCTTCACCAATATCACTCATGATCAATGAAATATAAGCCTTCCAAACAGTCCCAAGTTCTGTAAGCATCAAGCCACTTGATTAAAGGGGAAATGTGACAATGCTGCAGCGCGTTCAATTTTACTGGGAACTCTTCCACATTTAACGGGGATTTCTTACGTAGATCACAAACCACCAATTAAACCATCTCCATGACAATTTATCAAACTCCAATCTGCTGACCAAGATTTAGTCAAACTGATGAAGCCCAAGAAAAATATAGCAACGGAGATTTGAGATTAGGATTTTTTTTTGTCAATTAGACCTAAGGACACTGAAATGGATTGGTTTTGGTCAGAGATTGGAATCTATTGAATTCAGTTTAGAGTGTTGCAGTTAATCATTTCCCAGGAGCTGTAAACCTTCAGTGTGATTGACAGATCGGTTGTGGAGCTTTGCTTTGCTTTGCCCCGGTTTCATCGCAAGCCTTCTATCTGTACATTATGTGTCTGTGTGATTTCCATGTGTGTTGCTGTTGCTGCTGCTTGGCTCAGGAGGATATATTAGACCTTCAGCTCCAGCGCAACCTGGATTACTTAGACCAACAGGTAAGAAGGTGAACCCACAGTATTATTTGACATTATTTGACAGGGCCTGGGAACTTCCCTACATTCTCATTTCCTATGTTTCTTCTTTCTTACAAAAAAATCCTTGCCTGTATGTAGCTTTAAAAATACTATTAGCTTACCCTAACGCAGTATCTGTATTGTTCCAGTCTAGCTACCGGACAAAGGTCTGTGTAGACAATACACCTACCCATGTCTGCCTCTCTTTTTTTAGGTCCTTGTCACATTTATATGTGGTCCCTACTCTCACTCATAGTCAAACACATGGTGATATGCTTCTGCTGGGCTGGGTCTGTGATGGTCTTTGCGACAAAAATGCAACAGTCCATATGGACTTTTTTTATTCAATATCCAGCCTAAATCTCATGCACATGAGAACATATCTACAAACGCAGACTCTCAATGTAGTATCAATACATCTGTTTGTATGTCTGAATGTGTCCATTGTGGAGTATTTAAAGGCCTCAAAGGCCCTGACATGCTTGTCGAGTCAATGCATACCATCTCTGCAGTCATATGTTTGTAAAGTTTGTAAAGTGTCTCATATGAACCCTCTCGGACACTTTAGCTTCACTAGTTTACCATGAACATGCTTTTACCTGAGTTTTTGCTTTCAGGTAGCACATAGTAATCCTTTTAAGGACTGATAAACCCTAAACTTGGAGTTCAATCTTCTCTAACCAAAACATATTTCAGCTTAGTTATTTATTTTGGCACATGAACCAAAGGGCTTCTGTGACGTCTACAAATGCATTATGATATTTAGTTTACCTTAGGCTGAAGAATGATTTTATGGAGTTCTTTTAGTTTTTCCTGATCCGATGTGAGGTCCCGGGACAGGGATGTCATGTGTACAGATTGTAAAGCCCTCCGAGGCAAACTTCTATTTGTGATGTTGGGCTATATAAAATAAACTGAATTGAATTGAATTTTAGCAACATCTAACTGATGGCAGATGTTACACGCTGCATTTTTCGTAGAAACTTAATTGCCTGCAATTGCTGGAAAAACCATGAAAACTAAGCCAGCTCTTTTCAAAATAACAGTTTATTTGTTGGCAGAGAAATTATTTATTTGTGAAAAAGGAAATGTTGATCTTGGTCACTTTCTTAATAAATTAAGCTTCCCATTCCATATAATTAAGAACATAATGTAAACATGTAATGAATTGGTATAGTTAGTGTCTACTAACTAGTTAGTTAGTGTTACTGTTTTAACGATGCAGATGTGTTTGCTTGTTCTCACAGGTGCCTCCTTTTCATGATGTCTACAGCAGAGAGTTACATCCTACCCTGAAGCTTAATGAAATTGAAACCAGTGTAAGACTACAATGCATGCGCATAACAGACATTCAAGCACACCCAACACCTTATCCACAAGATGCACACTCTTTGTTTCAAATAAAATGCATGGCCAAAAGTATGGCCCTATCTACACATTTTGAGGATACAATACTATTTAATATAGTGTTCTTCTAACTTTAGAACAACAGCTGTTGCACGAGACACAGGACAAAAAAAGAAGAAGCATGAATCAAACTGGCTACTGGTCACCCAGACACAAGGGTGTTTGACGTAAAAAGCAGAAATAGGGATTATTTCCATGGTGGATTTCAGAAATGATAACTGTTTGCACGGAGATAAGCCACGGAACAATTCACCCTCTGATGTGACAAAACAAAACATGTACCACAAACAATTAACCCCTCCCAAAGTACAACTCAATCCCCGGCTCAGTGCAGCACTTAAAGTGCAAAGGAAAATAAACAAACATGTTTTCTCCTTTACTTGTGCTGTAAACAGAGGCAGACATATGCGGTCGTTACAAAGTATCCTGATAATATCGTATCGTGATTCCCACCCCTATTACATACGGGTGTATTGTCCTGGGACTCATACTATTAGGTGTACTCACACAGATACATATTTTTACTCTTTATTTTATTTTTTTATGTGGTAACCATCCGTTGTTGGTCTGCCACAGAAACTCCTGGGTCGACTGTGTGAACAGAACAGCATTTGGAAAGACCATGAGGCTGTTGTCCACAGACTGCGAATGGAAAAGGTACATCATTTATTCACAGTTTCTCCCATGTGTTTAAAGAATGTTTTGGATTTTAAAGCTAACCACATTTGTGTCGTTCCAATAACAACAATGAAGTTATATGCTTCTAATTAGTTGTGAGGATTCTATCATATCTTACCATATGTAAAGATACAGAAACACCTGACAGTTGAATTCAATATAATAACAACAGCCCAGCTAAGAAGACAATCAATGTATCAAAGCATTGCATGTTGATCTAATCATGTCCTAAAATTACAAATTATAATAATAGAAGGGTTAGTCTTGTGTAATCACAACTTGTTTAAAAAACTGGAATATGCCATTGAGACTTAAAGGGTTGAGCTGAAATACTGCACTTGTTATTTAGGTTTGGGTAAAAAGGCAGAAAAGCCAATTTCCAATAAGCTCTCCTTTCTTGCTCGCCATGCTTGCTGTTCCCAGGACAGCCTTGAGGAAGCACTGGTCGCAACTCATCAGGAGATGGATCTCTACCATAACCAACCTTTGGCCCTGGAAAAGCTTCGGTTCAAAAAGGAAACTCTGCAGAACCAGCTCATCAACATCCGAGGGGAGCTCTCCCAGGCCTCTAGTGTAAGACGCTGCATAACATATTCAAGACCCAGGTAGCTGCATCGGTAAAAGATGACCTGTCTTTGTTTTTTGGAAGAATGTGTGCGTATATGTGTGTTTTTACAAATGTGTTTTTACTGATGCTTTGAGAAGAGTCTATATGCAGTCTGCACTTGTGTAAAGTTGGAAAGATATTCACAGATTTGGACTTCCCGGATCAATAACTCGTAAGCACTGTGGTTAAAACACAAAAGATGCTTCTTTGCAACTCTTTGTTTGCAAAAATGTGCATTTGCATAATGTTGGGGAATGTTTACTCGGGAAAGAAGTCAAAATCAAACTATTATGTATTGGTCAGTGCAGATATTTTCCTAAAAAACTCCATGACATCCTTCACCATCCCCAAAACATAGTCCGGTTCAAAATGTTCCTCCACACACACCAACTATTAAATGAACTTCCTAGAAGACACTTCTCCGTTACTCTGCTTCTTCTGCCATGATGTTTCTGAATCCACTACCAGACCACATTCTGTCCATGTCACTTCTCCTTCTGTTGTTTTGTCCCACAAAAGCATTCAGAGGTCATATGCATATGCAGGTCCACAGAAGTTCATGACGCAGTTCGATCAGGTTTAGGCAGCAAAAGGTTTCGGTGGTAAAAGTAATTTGTTTAGAAGACATTATGGTTTGGGCTAAAATGAGTGTGAATCACAAGTTATCTCAGAGAGGCATGTCATGTAGTAAAGTGGGCGTGTCATGTAGTAAAGTGGGCGTGTCATGTAGCCTCCTAGACTGAAGACAGACACTTCTCAAATGTTCACATGTGCAGAAATAGACTAATCAGCCAAAGACCGCTTCTATCTTGGCCTTCAAGGATTTTTTTTTAAATCCGGCATTATTTACATTAGAAACATTCTCTGAGAAACACTGCATTTTGTTGTACATTTCTTAGGCTTTGACCACCACTCGTATGGAGTTTGAAGCATTAGAGGATGAGGCCAACGCCATTCATGGGGACCTATGGGAGCAGTTGAATGCAGGAGGGCAGGTAAAGGTCATACGCTCTGTTTATCATTAAAGCCCAGCTGTAATTTATATGGGAAATGGAAAGCTCACTTCCAAATGGAATTTGGAGTTACTGTATAGAAAAAAATGTATAAGCATAAGAACTGTAGATAAACATCTAAACATAATTAATACATAGTTCTTTATTATTTGATTTAAAAAATGTCATGATAAAAACAATAATCGACCTCATCAGTAACCAATGGTAATTTGAATTCTCTTCATTTTTATCATAGGCAGTAATTGCCCAGCGTTATATTCAGAATCTCTTTCTCTCAAATCTCTCGATCCACAGAGAAGGTCTGGTTTCCTCTTCAAAGAGTAGAGATGTGTTTCCTATCAGTGCTAGAGTTATGGCGTGCGTTAGCGATGGCCTGGTAAAGCCATCTTCTGTCTGAAATGAATATGGTATAGGAAAGCAAGGTCAACAGTGCTCTTTAGGAAGAATCCGTAGTTCGCAACATGCCTTGGTCATGGCTTGATACGGTCTTAGCCCAGGTTATTTGTTAAAATGATATTCACCTTGGGTTTGAATGTATCCTTCAATGGTTAGTTTTAGCTTAAATGACATGTAAGTAGTAAGTAAAGTAAATGCAACACTGTCATGAGGTTTGGAAAAATACCATTTTCCTAATGTATATACCAAAATAATAATAATATAATAATAACTTTATTTATATAGCACCTCTAAAAACAAAGTTTACAAAGTGCTCTACAGAGAAGCAAAGCATAGAATTACATAACTTCAATACAGGCAAAAAAAAAGGATTGCACCATAAAGTCAATGAATAAAAAAAATAAAAAAGAGCGTAATAGAAAACAAACAGGTGAAATCAACAAACAAAAACAGGGCAACAAAAGAACTGCACAAAAGGGCATAACAATCACTTAAAAGTAATTCTATAAAAATGGGTTTTAAGAAGTGATTTAAATTAAGTTATTGATTCCTCAAGCCTGATCTTCTCCGGTAGGTCGTTCCAAAGTCGAGAGGCCCTGATGGCAAAAGCATGGTCACCCTTTGAGTTAAGCCTCTACTTCGGAACGGCCAGGAGGGCCAGGAGGGCCAGAGGGGCCAGGAGGGCCAGAGAAAGTAAATAGAACGTAGTTTACCTTCCCTCTCTCATATTAGTTTGTCTGTTTGGAACTTTTGCAGAGTGAACTGGTTCATAGGCACATCCAGAAAGAATTTTGGAGAGTCCAGGATGTATTAGAGGGACTGCACAAGAATAACTCATCCAGAGGCACTGACACAGCCAAGCACAGAGGTAACAAACCTGTGTCGAAAAATATTCACGTTTAGTGGAAATGCCAGTATCTCTAAAATGTATATTTTAACGACTCTCTCCTGCCACCCCACCTCCCTCTCTTTCTCTTGCAGTGGCCAGCGGTGCATCAGGCTCCTTTAGCACCAATAGTCCAGCCAGTCCCCTGAGCTCAGTAAGCTTCACCAGCCCACTCAGCCCCTTCTCCCCAGTGCCCGGCTCCCAGGTCTCCCCCACCAAACAGCTGGGCCCGGAGGTAAGCACCGGACACACCCAGCCAGGGACCAACCCTAATCCAAATCCTGGCACAGGCCCATGCTCCAACTCTAGCACCAATCCTGAAGTGTGTATACAATCTAGCCCTAAACCTCGTCCCAAGTCATGTATAGTGCCTCATTTCAAAACAGACCCTAAGCCTAGTTCTAGACCCAAAAGTTACAGGGAAGCTGACACAAGCCTCCATACAGAACATGTAAACAACTGTGGTCGTGAAACCCATGAACACACCTTTCCTCAGCTGTCCCAAGCTTTCCAACACCCTGAGGAGTCCTTGAGTATATTAGACACTGTGATAGAGGAATCAGAACGAAACGTCAACTGCAGAACCAAGACCAACTTTGATCAACCTAGAAATCTAGCCAAACACAACAATCAACATTCAGGCATAGCCCAAACCCACTTTGACCATCAGGAAGTTAGTTGGTTAACCTCAAATGTTTGCAGCCAAGAAGTAAAGATTGGCCTCAGAAAAGATGTCTATCCAGACTCCCACCCATATCACATCTCATCAGGATACCATGGGGGCCTCAGAAACCCGACCCCCAACAAACGCTGTTCTATGCCTGATTACCAGATCCTGTTTCTCCAGGACCCCTATTGGACTGACGTTTTATCAATTCGCCACAGCCCAGATCTTTTTACATCTTCAGTCCCTTGTTTTAGAGGTGCTAACCATGAACCCCAACTCCATCATCGGATAGTTTCAGAATCATCATGTCATGTTGGGGCAGGTGCTAGGCCACTTTCTTACCCAAACAATCAAGTGGGTAAGGGGGGGCTGAGCATCGCTACAGAGATCTGTGCCGTAACACAGTCTGAGTCAGGTGAATTATTCATGCAGACTCATCTGTAAAGACAAGGATATCCACCACATCATAGTTGATTCTGATAATTCCACATTCAATTTGTTCGGATTTGTAATATTGTAAATACACTGACAATATTTTCCAAATCACAAACATTTAAGTTTCTATTACAAAAGGTAATCATGACATAATTTGTCCCCATTTAGTAAAGACATTGGTGCTGACAATGGCCTTTGCGGACAGAACTTTATCTAACCTTTCACTTGTCAGAGCATATTCTTTAACTGCTCAACAAGGATCTCATGGATCAGAGAGAATGTGCACAAATCCCTGATTTATTTTCTGAGATAACGCTCTTTGGAACAGTTGAGTGTTGGTCTGATTCACATACTGAACATATTGGGAGGATTTATTGTTATGAGTCTTGAGATGAAAGGCAGAACACTTGGCCAGAGTTACAGTAAAGTTAGGGTTCTGTAAATATAGAGGCATGTTCTTTCATTTTTAAAATCTTTCATAAAACACCTCCAAAATTATCCTGCTATAATTTTTACAACAGTCATGTTTTCTTTCAACCATATAAAATAAAGAAACATATTTGAGTAGAACATTTCATGTTGCAATACAAGCTGTCTCCTACACAGAAATAACAGGCTTTACTTTTTCAATCACAATTCGAGGAATGGATCGAATCTGTTTCTGATCAATGTAGTGCTGTAAAAATGGTATTCTATTCTAGATGACAAGTTACAATGATGGTTGGACTGTCATTGCTATTTCACAGAGTCTTTCACGGACTGTTTGTGATATAGGATTTCAGCCCAGGTATTTAATTGGCCAGCTGGGGATTTTCCCGTCCAACTATTTAACATAGGATAAAGACCCCATTCCACAGAATCATTCCCATGAGTCCTTCTGCTCTGCACTTTGCCTGTCTTATTATCTCTCCTCTTGATGTGCAGCACTCTTTCTTCCACCTATCCTTTCCCTCCTTCCTTCCTCCCTCCCTCTTGCCCTCATGGTCATCTAGGAAAGTGTTCCCCCAAGGCCTCCCCTCCCCAAATCTTATTACCTTTTGGAGCCCTCCCCTACCTTTCCTCCCTCCGTCCCTCCCCTGCCGTTTGACAGCACTGCCTGGCTACGCAGCTTGGGCATCGATGATGGTTACCTTGATGGTGAAGATTCTCAAATCAGAAAGGTATTTGGGTGTTTCTGCTCTTGTCCTGCCCTCACTTCACCCAGTCCTAACTGTCACTATGTCATCTTTTAAAAACATTATTCTTAACCTTGTAAACCAACAGGGACCATTCGTCCCATCCAATTTCACATGTTATTCTTTTTTCCAAACCTCTATTGCCACTAAGCACTCCACCCATTGCCTCTGATTGTCTCTCTGTGTCTGCATATCAGCCCTTGTCTGACCTCACAAAGCACTCGTTCCACAAGTGGGTGCCTTTCTTTTCTCTTTTTATAGCGTCTTCCATTAAAAGCATGGCAGTTGCATTCTGTAACAGGAATGCACTCCAGGTGCTTTGGAAAAGTTTTTTTTTGTTGCCAAGGATGGGCAGCACTTAGCACTTGGTATGACTCTTTGTCTGGATTTCTCTACAGTCACAGATCACACTTTCGATGTGCCTGGTGGTGATGTAGTCACTGTAGTTATTAGATGTGCCGACACCAGGAAAGTTGTGCAGGAAGCATTGTAGTGACCACTTTCACCCTTCAGACCCTTCCCATGACTGGCTGCACACCCTGTTGCATCTCTTCTGTGGAGCAGTTTATACTCCAGGATAAATAGGAGTCCATCATTTCCTCTCAGGCTCTCTTTGTTCCCTCAAGGTCAGCGTTGTCAAGACACTTTGTAACTGGTCATCAGATGATTTTTTTGTGAAGTTTCTATGTCAGACATGCTGATCACACCGATTAGGCCAATATCGTGTCAGCAATTGATGTATAACAGCTATAACGGCATTTTAACATAAGGCCCTCATCACTATACAAAATAATACACTATCTGATGCATTCTGTATGCAGAATGTTCACCACCTTCACATGTAATGTTGATACATGACAAATAATATGAATTCTCCACCTTGCAGTCCAGGTTTGCAGAACAGAACACTATGAATGACGTGCAGGACATGGTTCAGGACAGACAATCCACCATGAATAAAGGTAAAACAACGAAAGCTCAAGTTTCCATGTAATAACGCTACTGATTCTAAGATGATCACTTGATCATAATCTAGCAATTCACTCTGGTAATTACACAGAACCTATTGAAGCATTGCATTACACTGATAACATTCCCTTTACTGGCATTTTAAAATTACAGATGAAAGAAAAGCCATAATCCAGTTCAGAATCCAGACATTTGAGGTGTGATTGTATCATTAAATCAAGTGAGACAGACAAGAAATGTATAGATTGTCTTGTAGTTTTAGCTGTGGTAATTCCTCTTCTTTCCCATGGTTTTGAACTTGTCTGTTGTATCCTTTGCCAGTTGGCATTGTCCCTCCTAGAACGAAGTCCCCCACCGACGAATCACACAGCAGGTCTTCTGGAGTTTCCCGCCCTAATGGCAGACGGCCTAATGGAATTTCTAGGGTATGTCAACCTTGCCTCCATGTAAAAAATATCAACATATCTGTCTGAACTACAGCATGTACATATGTGTAGCCTCAAGTGTATAAACAAGATAGTGTGAGGAAATCCAACCCTTCTCAGACCTTTAACCGGTTCACTGGAACCCTGTGTTGCACCATGGCTCAGTCCCAATACTCCCAATATGATAATTCTTGATCACTTGATACTTTGACTTTTGATTTTGTTAAAAGATAGAAACAACTATGCGGGCCAACTGTGGCCCATTTTTTATTGGCCCGCAGCAGATTCTAAAAATATAATGGAGAGAAAGTCAAGCAAGCAGCAGCTAGCCTGCTAGCTCAACAATCGTATTTTTTGCCGTCCGAACAAAACACGAGAAAATGCCTCACAGCTACGAAGTCGCTCAGCTCACAGCGCGACACGGAATCCTTCTCAGACGAGACTTCATAACACAGAGCATGGAGACTTGTCAGCTAACTTAAAGCAAAGCTGAACACAGGTGGTACCGCTCCACCTCCTGCACCAGCTTTGGCTCTTTCCCCGCTAGCGAGGTGACGTTCCACGTCCCTACAGCTAGTCTATGCTGCCGGCGATCAGCTCGCCCAGGTCTCCTGCCTGGCCCGCCGCCCGGTCTACATAGCACCCGACCCCGATGCTTCCCCCTGCGGGTGGTGGGTCCACAGAGTGACTGCTGTCCCATGGGCGAAAGCCCGGCCACCAGACGCTCGCCAACGAGCTCCCCTGCCGGGTCTGGCTCCGGGAGGATTCCCCGGTTTCCCTTGTCTGAGCGAGGTAGCTTCAAACCGTGGGCCGCTATTCATCAGGGTTTTTTGAACCGCTCTTAGTCTGCAGTTTTGGAAACAAAAATCCACCGAATAGAAGTGAACGTGGAGGTAAATGGACTGTGTCAGAATGATACCACTTTACCATGGACTCAAAATCCTTTACAAATGCAAGCTAAGACACAGCTAACTAGCACCACCAGGCCTAATAAGAAACAGGAGGGCTGTGTAGCTGTTAACGAAACCTCAAATGGTAGTCCTCCCTGGAACTCTCTCGCTGCAAAGCCGAAGAGGCATTCACACCCTCGGGATGTGGGAGGACGACTAACAGGCAGAGCCCAGCACCCTGAGATCTCAGATGCGACTGGCTGGCCTGCACTACCACGCAGGCAAAATTCCTCCTCAACCCCGATACGCAGCTGGACACAGCAGAAAACAGCTGGGAAAAGTAAAACCAGCAAAGAAACTCCACAACAACCAAGCCTACAACTTAAAAACAGATTTGCTCCACTGTCGCAGGATCCTAAATCTGATGATCTGGATAAGCAGCTATCTTCACAAAGCAGGGTAAGAACCAAACATAAAAGGCCGCAGGAAAAGAGTGGGCCTGAGACTCTGATCGTTGGAGACTATGCTGTAAAAGATGTCCGAACGATGTGCAGCAAGAATACCAAAATACTCTGCTTTCCGAAAGATATGGTACCTAACATGAGAGATAAAATCCTGGACATCATGGCTGACCATCCCACGGTGAAAAACCTCATTGTGCATACGGGAAGCTGTGATATTGTGAAACAAGAGTCTGAAGTTCTGAAGCGAGACTTTATTGACTTGTTAAACACAGTCAGCTCTGTCAATGCTGAGGTGTTTATCAGTGGCCCTCTTCCACCAGCCAGGAGAGGAGAGGAAAGATTCAGCAGGCTGTTTGAACTGAACAGATGGCTGTCAACTGCATGTACTGACCATACAGTACATTTTATCGACAATTTTTACATTTTCTGGGAGCGTATACATCTTTTTAAGGCAGATGGAGTTTGCCTGAACAAGTCGGGGGTAAAACTCTTCACCTCTAACTTATTTTTCTTCCTGCGTCACTCGTCTGTTCCCACTGCCAAGGACAGGAGACAAGAGGAATCTAAACAAGAGATAACCACACGGCATCGCCGTGGAGACCTCATGGGAAGGAAACCAAAGGAGAGCCAAGAGGAGGAGTCCACCCTCATCATCAAGGATTGATATCCCTCTCGGAGAGGACGGGTCTTTACTTCCCTCACCAGCACCTACTTCCACCCCCCACACTTCATCCAGGTCCCTCTCCTCTCTACTCTCTCCCTCCTCCCCATCCTCCCCCCTAATGGAGTTCACTGAACCAAATTCACTCCCCTCCGCACTCCCACTTCCCGTGCTGAAACCCCTCCAGCTAGACCTCCGTCACTGGTTCTAAATGCTTTGACGCAAACACCGAAGTTAAAGCGCCGTGCCCCTCCCCCGCCTCCACAACATCTCCACAACCATCCTCTATCTCCCCTACCTGATAAAGACATTGGTTGATATCTTTTGGGTCCGGACTACAAGGTTAATGACACCACTGATTATCTCCAGGAACAGTCGGGGCCCTGTATGAAGTTAGCCTTCTTAATTCCTGTCCTGACTCACCGGAAAGGAAAGGTGAGGCTGCAAAGAAACATTAGTAAATCTGCAAATTTATCCAATTTAACATTCATTCCTCGTCAGCCTGTCCAAAGAAATAGGGCAAATATAGTTTTAAACACATTAAACTTAGCTTTATTAAATGTCAGGTCTCAGTCAAGAAAAACATTTTTAATCAATGATTTCATTATTAGGCACAAACTTGATTTTTTGTTTTTAACCGAAACTTGGTTAGACCAAGATAACAGTGCAGCTGTTCTTATTGAAGCAACACCTCCCAACTTCAGTTTCATGAGTGAAACAAGAGCGCATAAGAAAGGAGGTGGAGTTGCTATTTTATATAATGAGTCTCTTCAATGCAAGCAGATGTCTTTTGGTCATTTTACTTCCTTTGAATATGTGGCTCTCAATTCCACGCAAGTTTTATTCCTCAACATTTACAGACCACCTAAATACTGTGCAACATTCTTTGATGAGTTTACTGAACTGCTGTCTATAATCTGTATTGATTTTGATTGTGTTGTTAATATCCATGTTGATAATCCCCAGGACAGAGAGTCTATAGAGCTCTGTGGTGTCCTTGATAACTATGATCTGACTCAGCATGTAACAGGTCCCACCCACAATAAGGGGCACACTCTAGACCTAATCATCACCAAAGGTCTGGACATTTCCAAGGTTGCTGTGACGGATGTTGCACTCTCTGATCATTCCTGTGTTTTCTTTGAGAGCGCAATCTCCCTGCACACAAATGTCCAAACCAAGGTTGTGACAAAGCGTTACATCACTGAAAACACCAGTGAACTATTTATTCAGAAGTTCTGCTCCACACCAGGCCTCTCTTGCATCTCAGTCAATGAGCTTGTGGATGGCTTCAATTCTAAAGTTAAAAATGTTATTGATCCCATTGCACCCACTAAGGTGAAGGTTGTCTCGGGTAAGAAAAGATCCCCTTGGAGAAATGCCATGCTGGTCAGAATAGAGAAAAGAGAGTGTCAGAAAGCTGAACGCAGGTGGCGAAAAACTAATCTCCAGGTTCACTGTGGTATCTATAAAGAGAGACTTCACAATTATAATTTGGAACTTAGAAATGCAAGACAGGCCTTCTTCTCTGACATCATAACCAAAAACAAAATATCATGACACAATTTCACTCAATTAACCAAAGAAGCCTAGAAGACATTATACAACATCTGAACACATCCTCCTGCTGATTGGATATTCTACCAACACACTTTTTCAAAGATATTTCACACTGCATGACAGCTGATCTTTTCCAAATTGTAAACACATCCCTTCTCTCAGGTGTCTTCCCACAAGCCCTAAAAACTGCAGTATTTAAACCACTTCTAAAGAAGGCTAGTTTAGACCCCGAAATATTGAAAAACTATAGACCAATATCAAACCTCCCATTCTTAAGTAAAATAATGGAAAAAGCGGTTTTTCAACAGCTGAACGGCTTCTTGGCCGAAAATAACTGTTTCGATGTCTTCCAGTCCGGCTTTCGTCAGCACCACAGTACTGAAACTGCTCTTGTTAAGGTTTTTCAACGACATCCACTTAAACACAGACAGTGGAAGAATCTCAGTCTTAGTATTATTGGATCTCAGTGCTGCATTCGTCACCGTTGATCATGACATACTACTAGACAGACTGAAGTCTGGTAGGACTCTCTGGCGCAGCACTTAACTGGTTTGAATCCTACTTGAAGGACCGACAATACTTTGTGTCGGTAGCTAATTACACATCAGAGCTGACTAGGATGACATGTGGTGTCCCCCAAGGTTCAATACTGGGGCCTCTTCTGTTCAACATCTACATGCTTCCACTGGCTCAGATTATGAAAAACAACAAAGTGTGTTATCATAATTATGCAGATGACACACAACTCTACATAACTATATCACCAGGGGACTATAGTCCCATACAAGGGCTGGCTAAATGCATTGAAGAAATCAATAACTGGATGTGCCAGAATTTTCTTCAATTAAATCAAGATAAAACAGAAGTAATTGTTTTTGGTCCCAAGGACGAACGATTGAAAGTCAGCGCTCAGCTTCAATCACTAATGTTAAAAACCTCAAACCAAGCCAGAAATCTAGGTGTAGTTATGGATTCAGACCTCAACCTGAACAGCCATATCAAGACAATTACAAAATCAGCCTACTACCACCTGAAGAATATATCAAGGGTTAGAGGACTTATGTCTCAACAGGATTTGGAGAAACTTGTCCATGCATTTATCTTCAGTAGACTTGACTACTGTAACGGTGTGTTCACAGGTCATTTATCTTCAGGAGACTAGACTACTGTAACGGTGTGTTCACAGGTCATTTATCTTCAGTAGACTTGACTACTGTAACGGTGTGTTCACAGGTCATTTATCTTCAGTAGACTAGACTACTGTAACGGTGTGTTCACAGGCCATTTATCTTCAGTAGACTTGACTACTGTAACGGTGTGTTCACAGGTCATTTATCTTCAGTAGACTTGACTACTGTAACGGTGTGTTCACAGGTCATTTATCTTCAGTAGACTTGACTACTGTAACGGTGTGTTCACAGGTCATTTATCTTCAGTAGACTTGACTACTGTAACGGTGTGTTCACAGGCCTCTGTAAAAAGTCAATCAGAAAGCTGCAGCTGATTCAGAACGCTGCAGCTGGAGTCCTCACTAAGACCAGGAAAGTGGATCACATCACTCCAGTTGTGAGGTCTTTGCACTGGCTCCCTGTCAAACAAAGAATTGACTTTAAAATCCTGCTGCTGGTTGATAAAGCACTGAATGGTTTAGGGCCTAAGTATGTTTGTGATCTGCTGCTACCTTATGAACCATCCTGACCCTCAGGTCGTCTGGGACGGGTCTACTTTCTGTTCCAAGAGTCAGAACTAAACATGGAGAAGCAGCGTTCAGCTTTTCTGCTCCACACATCTGGAACAAGGTGCCTGAAAGCTGCAGGTCTGCTGAGACCCTCAGCTCCTTTAAGTCCACATTGAAGACTTTTCTGTTTGCTGCTGCCTTTAATTGAACCAGATTCAATTACTGCGTCTCACTACTGCATTTTATTTCTTAAACTGCACTGCAACTTTTATTCAACTTTTATTTTTTATGTTGCTTTTTCTACTTTTATTTTGCTTTTTGACTGTTTTAATGTTAGCTCCCAGGATCACTGAGCCACTCAAACTCCTCTACCACGTTAAGGTGGCGATTCGCGGAGGAGACACAGCATAGTCCTAAACATAATTGTTTACTCAAAAAGGGACCAAAACAAATTATGAAATTGTAAAGCATTTTATACAGAATGGCAATCCAATGAGCTTAATTTATGCTTCGAAAAAAAGAAATACAGTTTAAACATTAATACACAAATGCTAGATCTAAAATATAGAAAGAATGAAAGCAGCTAGCAGCATTAGTCGGGCCCTCGTACCTTCACGCATGTCGAGGATACTTGCTGGACGCCGGTTGATGCGACCTGGAACTTGCTTGACCATCAGACGCTGCATACACGGGTTAGACGATATTTCATGCGTGGAGCAGCGCTGCATCGCATAATTTTGCAGGGGCTTAAACCTTGAATGTTTTAATTGGATCTCTGACTACTATTTTAGATGAAAGCCTGTAAAGACTTGAACAGCTTGGTACTCAACACGTCATGCCAACAATCTAAAGGTCACAACTAAACTAAGACTGAAATCTTGTCTGAACTCTATTCCACATTTTGTTACAGGAGCGTCCAAAGAGTGCTGTGTTTCCTGCAGAGCTAAAGTCAAAGATGAGTGTGGAGGAGCAGAATGAGCGAATTCGACGCAACCAGAGCAGCTCTGTGAGGGACAAGAGACGGAGTCTAAACCTGTCAGCTGGCCAGTCTCCAGCTAACTACAAAGTGGTATGAATATTCTTGTGAAACGTGATAACATAAAGTGCCAGTAGAGTTAAACCTAACCAGTTCTTTCATGTATTATAATTGGATAGCCAGTTAGAGCATGTGGAATGTCAGGGCATAAACTGGTGGAGGAATAGTGCAAACTAGGCTATGTACCAGCCATGTAATTCACTCTAAACATTAACAACATCCATATGTCTGGAGTACTGGGTTTTTCCTAGTAAGATTACCTGTCATCTGAATGACAATATGTGTGTTAAACTTGCACACCTTTTATCTCACAGAGTTGCTAATTAATTAGAAAACACAGAAAATATGCACACATTGTTGGGATTAATGGTTAATTTAGCAAAAATCTACACTCCATATAACTGCAAATGTTCCTCAAGGTATCAAAGTAATACAGGGGATTGTTGTCTGTACAAGCATGGTTACAGTGCAAATGCAAACCAGTGAGACATAGACTTTAAATGCAAACATATGTTTTTTACAACATTTTAAATGACGGAAAATCAAAGGAGACAGAGCGAATGCACTGATTTACTTTTTTGCAGAGCAGACGGAACCGAACATGTATGTTGAATTTCAAGTCAATCAGTCATAAGTCATAGGGTGTGACCTTTCAAATTTAAAAACAACTCTCGGGGCGCTCTAGAGACATTTAAAACCAAATGCGAGACCCCTAAAATATAAAAATGTTCACCAGTCCTGATGTGCATGTCAACTCTGTTGAGTTTGGGGGTATGATGAATCCGTCTTTGTGTTTGTGTCTGTGCGTGTGTGTACAGATTCGTAGGCGGCTGACAGCGCACGAGATTGACATTAAAGACTTGGAGGTAGCGGTTCGAGGCCAAGGGCAAGAGTCACCTCGGGAAGAAATCGCTCGACTGAGACGGCTAAAGGTTGAACCAGAACCCTACAACCTAGACATCAGCAAAGAGGTGAGATCAGTCAGCTGACTGATTTCACTCTCTCTCATTATGTTCATGCTTCTGAAATCTTTTCTCAGATAATGTAATAGGCCTGTGCAATATAAAGGAAAATAGGCAATAACGTGGTTTAATGTTATTATCATAATATTACTTGCTTTAACAGACATTAAACTGTACTCGCTTCTGCGTTCATTTCTGAAGGGAAAATTAAACTTAAAATGTGTATCGTGAAAGTGAAACTTAAGTTTGTGAACACAACAAACAACATGACAAGACAGGAACAGCTGTCTCTAAAACATCCTGTGTTTGTTTCACACATCCAACTTCCCTCCATCTCATCTTTTCAGTGGTTCTTTTCTGTTATTATACTTCGTCATCCCACCCCCGGACATTTACTCTTTACATCAAATAATAACGTGGATGGGGTACCATTGTACATACTTGAAAGCCTGGTGCATACGGCACCTTTAAAAAACGAGTTCACAAAGTACTTTGACAGACAAAACCAAGCTGTAGTAAGGCAATAAAACAACAGAAAGCGCAACAGTGAGGCCCAACAAAACAGAATAAACTAAGGTACAATCTAAACCCTGATAAAACTGTACCATAGATGAAACAATAAAACCAATCGATATGATACGAACAAACTAAGAAATCAAATAAACTAACAATAATGAATTTAAGCAGCAAAGCAGTAAGAATACGACACCACATGAAATTTAAAAGGCGTTACTGCCTTATCTCAGGCAGGTCACCTTTAGTTTGAGCCTCAACAGAAGGGCCCCGCCTGAGGATCTAAAGCTGTGAGCTGGCTTAATTGATTTCAACAGTTCTGCTATATATCTCGGGGAGAGACCCAAACAGGATGTGATGCCGTCTGTTAAACCAGTGAGAAGCCGAGCTGCTGCGTTCTGAACAATGTGTAGGCGAGAGAGTGACTTCTGGTTGACGGTAGAGAGGAGGCAGTTACAGTAGTCAAGGCTAGAATAGACAAAAGCATGAATTACTTTTTCCAGGTCAGGATGTAAGAGGATTGGTTTGATTTTGGAGATGGTTCTTATTTGAAGGAAGCAGGACTGGACAACTTTTGTGATTGAAAGTTTGAAGCTTAAATAGTACTTTTAAAAGTTTCTGGCAGTGGACTTCATGTTAATAAACAAGGGCCCAGGGGCACCTAAATAGCCCTGAGGGTTTGGGGGACTGAATAATATGATCTCTGATTTTGAGTTATTGAGTGGAAGAACATGTTTTGCCATCAAACAGTTGCTATTACTGAGACTAAAAAAGCAGTTCTGCTTCTTGGGTCCTCAGGTCTTATGAAGGTATATCTGTGTGCCGTCTGCGTAGCAATGAAAAGAAACGCTGTGACGTTCGATGTTTGGTCCAAGTGGGAGCATGTATGTGGGACATCACATTGGAGCTTTAAATTGAACCTTGCGGTACACAACAGGTAATGTGAGACGTAGAGGAGGAGTACTTACCAATGGTGCTGATTCTGGTTCTATCTCGGATGTAAAAATGAAACCAAATGAAGTGCAGTGTCGACGGTTGATTAAAATGGGTGGGTCTACTGTGGCAAAAGCTGCACTTCGGTCTAAAAGAACTCATACGATCTTTCCCCCTGTCTACTGCAAAAAGGCGATCATTGGACATCTTGAGGAGGGCGGTTATTGTGCTATGTAAAGCTCAAAGACCTGAATGAAACTTCTCAAAGACGTTGTTAAGACACATAAGATGCTTAAAGTTGGGTTGAAACCCCTCTCTCTAAAATGTCTATACAAACTGAAGTTTAGAAATTGGCCTAAAATTGCTGAGTTGAAAGAGGGGATGGAAAACTTCCTATTGCTAATAAGTTATTAATAATCAATAACATACTGGGCCCAACTCTATCAAAAAGTTCCTTAAGAAAAATAGATGTAAATGTAGAAATTTAAAGAGTGCCTTGAGTGTTGGACGCAGAATGAGTTGATGTCGCGATAAATCACAGTAAAGTAAAACATAGGCATACAAATGTCTTTGGTGATCTCTTATAGTCCCTTTGTAGATCTTGAAGAGAATTTAATGATTTATATGTTGTACTGCTTTACTTTGACTAAAGTTTCATGTCCCACTTATACTAAAGAAGGTGTCTCGAAAGCTGAGCGAAGCTGAGAAATCGTAACTGGTCAAGTTCTCAGTCGCTCTTGACCTTGGCTGAACAGATTAGATACAGACAGACTGTCTTTGCTGCTGATGTCAGCTAGATGTCTGAATTACAGACGGACTCAGCTCCCTTTTTCGCTACTAAGACTGAGACAAATATGAAAGTCAGATAAGGGGGAGTCTCACAGAAATGGGATAAATATCCATTGTTCTTAGAGAACGAGGCCCACTCTCGTTCTGGGGTGTGCTGGCTGTGTGCAGACTGTATGCAGAGCAGACCATCAGGGGAGCTGAGTCCAAGGCCTTGTAGGTATGCATTTCATGTATGTGTGTAATTGCTAAATAAATAACCTTAACTGTAATATAACCTGTTCTGTCAATTCTTGAACACTCGAGGAATATCCTGGCGAGGAGGATTCCTTTTCAATCTCTCATAGTCTCTTTGTAGATCTCTAATAGTCCCTTTGTAGATCTCTAATAGTGCCTTTGTATATCTCTAATAGTGCCTTTGTATATCTCTAATAGTGCCTTTGTAGATCTCTAATAGTGCCTGGAATGGAGTTCCAGTCTAGTGCAGCTTGTACAGAAGATGCAGACTGACTGAAAGCCTTTTTCCTGAGTGGAAGCATACAATCCCCTCTTGCTGCACCTATATAACAAATTGTTTGACCGGAGGAGAGATCAAGTCATGTTTAATCCTGTACATGAGACAGGCATGCACATATTTAATCATGTGCATTTAATAGAATTAGACTAAATAAATATACTACATAAAAACTTAACTTTTCCTTCTTTTAAAAGGGCAAACAGTATGCACACATTAGATGTATCTTATCTCACTGCTTTTTATTCTTTTTATGAAATTCATTACTTTATATAGTTTATTTGTGTGCATATCAGCTTTATGTGTGGATTTGAATTTATTCGTGTGTGGATTTGTTCTAGCTGCTGACTCCCGACAAGGTTCTGATCCCGGAGCGCTACCTGGATGTGGAGGATGACGCCCCTCTTAGCCCCGAGGAACAGAAGGAGAAGCAGAGGAAACTGGAGCGGATCAAGACCCTCATTGCCAAATCAAAGTGAGTTTCGACTGACACATCGATTTTTAAGTCATTTTTCTATGCTTCTCACATTTGTTTCAAGACATTATGAAAGCATACCTATTGCTTCAATAAAGCAAGCCTTTCTTGCTCCTTCCTTCCTTGTGCTAATATTCCTCTAAAGTATACCTTGTTTGTCAATGTTATGAACATACCACCCAGTTGTAGTGATAGTACGGTATTTCAATAGTTTTAGAAGAACACTAGATAATTGGTCATTTGGTTTGGCCATCTTAATTGAGATAACTGCTCTAACTTTTCACCTTATGAACAACAAAAATAAATATAACATCAGAATATACGAATTAAAAGCAACCGCTAATATTGAATGCGACAATAACATATTAATATCACTACATACAGGCATTACTGTCTACACGGACTATGCGGGGAAAGACAGACAATGTTTTAGTTACTACACTTTCACCTCAGGAAGACAGACAATGTTTTAGTTACTACACTTTCACCTCAGGAAGACAGACAATGTTTTAGTTACTACATTTTCACCTCAGGAAGACAGACAATGTTTTAGTTACTACATTTTCACTCTCAAGAAAGCAGACCATGTTTTAGCTACTACACTTTCACCTCAGGAAGACAGACACAGGTCCACTCGAGAGTTGAACTTTATAAATATTAGTTTATCAGATAATTAAACCAACCTGACTGTCTGTTGTCTGATAGCTAGTTGCGAGCTGACTAGCTATCTAGCTATACCCAAAATTGTGGCACTTCATTTAATTTGCGGTTGTTATTTTTGAATACCCCATATGTCGACCCTTTTAGCAGTGAGTAGAATTTTAAACACTGTCACATACTAGTAGCTGTAGTTTCTAACAGCTCCAAAAACATTGGATTACATTTCCAAATAGCTCTTATTTATATAAACCGATCACATATGAATAATCTGAATGGTTACTTTCTCACCGGAAGAAATATTAATACTTAATAAACAGCCTTTTTGTTAAACAAAAATGTTTGGGCATTATAAGCCCTAGGGTCCCCTAATTAGGGGACCCTAGGGCTTATAAGGCTAATTAGGGGCCCCTAGGTGTTCTACAGCTCATATGACCTTGATATGAATAACAGACCCTACTGTCCTTGATCTCTAACGAATCTGCAACTCCTTGCCTTTAATTTCTTTTTATGATTTTACTCATTTTCTGCATAAATATGATCAAAAGTCAAGAGTCTGAGCAAAAAATGACTCCTCGATTGCTCCCAGAGTTTTTTTTTTTTTTTTTTTAATATGTTTTTTGATCAAACCTTACAAAAAAGTGATACAAGCTGTGATTGTAGTTAACGGGGCATGACAGGCTTTTTTTTTTAAAACTCACAAATTCAAAGGAAATGGCAGACAGAGGAAAATAAAACTACATAGTAAAATAAAACAAAACTACAAAATAATAGAATGAACAAAACAAAAACAACAAGCATATAAATGAAAAGGCGGGGGGGCGGAGGGGGTAGCTGTTGGCAGAGGGCTGGTTATTTACATAAGAAAGTAAAGGGTCCCAGGTTTTATGAAATTTCTTCAGAGATCCTCTGACAGCATGTTTGATTTTTTCAAGGTGTAAAAATGACATTACCTCTTCATACCAGGAGTATGTGCTAGGCGGCTTTGGGTTCTTCCAATGTAGCAGTATCTGACGCTTGGCTGTCAGAGCAGCAAATGCAATAACATCAGCCTGACGACTAGTAAACCTTCCCACAACAGGAGACACACCAAATATAGCAATCCAAGGGCATGGAGACATACGAATATTAAAGACTGCAGAAAGGGTATCAAAAAAGGATGTCCAGAAAGAGTGTAGTTTAGGGCAGGAGAAAAAAGTGTGTGTGTGATCTGCTGGAGATTGAGAGCACCTAACACAGAGTTCATCTGTTTCAGGAAGCAGCTTTTTTTTCAGCTAATTCTGAGCAAGACATCACTAGAATTCATCTAGTGTAAGACCTAGTTCCTTTTCCCAAATATTCATCAGCCCTACAAGAGGAGGAATTTGAGATGAGAGAAGACCATGGATTGAAGAGATACTGTTTTGTGAATCTGGGGAGGACGTGATGTCTTCTAACAAAGTTTTTTCAGGCAAAACAGGGAATGAAGTGAATTGTGTTTTGGCAAAATTGCGCAACTGAAAATATCTGAAAAGACCCAAATTAGAAATACCAAATTTCGTGGTTAGGTCAGTGAAGTTTCCAAAGGTCCCACCTACATAAAGGTCATTAAAAGAGACAAGGCCCATATTTTTCCAGTGTGCAAAGGTTTTGTCTATGCTTGATGGTAGAAACAGGTGATTATTGCATATGGGAGTCAGGGCAGAGGGGGATTTTAGCAGAGGTGTCAAGTAACGAAGTACAAATACTTCGTTACCTTACTTAAGTAGAAATGTTGGGTATCTATACTTTACTGGAGTATGTATTTTTCAGACAACTTTTTACTTCTACTCCTTACATTTTCACGCAAATATCTGTACTTTCTACTCCCTACATTTTAAAAATAGCCTCGTTACTATTTCATTTTGGTTTGTTTTCACTTGTTTTCACTCCGGCTTGTCATCGTTCAAAAACACACACACAAAAAACCTCTCCGCCCCGTTGCCCACAGATACGTGCGCGCGCACACAGGTGAGCACTGAGCACACACACACACACACAAGTGAGCACTGAGCACACACACACACACACACAAGTGAGCACTGAGCACACACACACACAGGTGAGCACTGAGCACACACACACACACACACACAGGTGAGCACTGAGGACACACACACACACACACACACACACCAGCGGACAGAGAGCGTCGGAAAATATGTCGCGTGAAAAGTAGACCGCTATACCTGCGTTTTAAATGCTCCCAGGGTGAAGATGCAACAGCAGCTCTCTGAACACAGAGCAGCTCTCTGAACCCGGAGCAGCTCACTGAACCCGGAGCAGCTCTCTGAACACAGAGCAGCTCACTGAACCCGGAGCAGCTCTCTGAACCCAGAGCAGCTCTCTGAACCCGGAGCAGCTCTCTGAACCCAGAGCAGCTCTCTGAACCCAGAGCAGCTCTCTGAACCCGGAGCAGCTCTCTGAACCCAGAGCAGCTCTCTGAACCCGCAGCAGCTCTCCTGCTCCAGGTGAAACGAGCCACGGTGCTCGTGTCTTCTACCAACAATGAGCTGTTGGCTTCACATATTACAAAAGTACAAAGTACACGGATATAAAACTAAGTCATTAATAAATACATGGACAAATGCCTGTACTTTCGGGTAAATGGTTGCGGTACGCCGTTAACAGGTTAGCTTAAGCATGCGCGATTTGACGCGACGCCGTGAGCTCCGTGAGCTCGTCTTTTCCTGCTGTTGCGTTTCTCAAAATAAAAAAACAGATCTAAGCTCAATATTGAGCATGAATTGAGAGAGGCCGTATCAAATCTACAACCCCGTTTATAACATATGTGTCGAGGAAAGCAGCTCACTGCTCCACTAATACTGATACAACCTGATGGCTCACATATCTGCACTCATTCTGTTTTGTTTGGCAAAAAAAATTAAAAGCTTATTGTTTTCCACAATGAGCTATTTAGTAGTAACTAAATATGAGTTATCTTTTGCACAGATAGAACTTACACAAAACATTGTCTGATGGGGCAATCTGATTTACTTGAAAGTGATTGCAATTTTCTTTATTCTGTTATTTATAAAAGCACAGATGAGTTACACAATTATGTTATTTACAGAAAAGGTTTGAGAACCACAGCTTTAAGTTTTTGTGTTGGAGTCGCCGCCGGCTATTTTGCACTATTACAATACTTATAGGCAACTAGTTATCATGTCTTCCGCTCCATGAAACGCATGTTAATGCTCAGTAGTACACATATATGTATTTGCATTGTAATAAAATGTGATCATTTTAAATGGGCATATATGCAGCTGAAACGGGTAGCCTAGTGCATCCCACATTTTTCAACATAACATTTTAAAACAATATAGTCAAACATTACATTTTAAAACATTATAGCCTTTATAAAAATGATTGTTTTGGGGGAGGTGGGGTAGTGCACTATAGGCCCCTGAGACGCGGCTTAAGAGTTTGTCCTTAATGGAAAAAAAACATTCCCCTTATATTACTTTTACTTTTATACTTTTAAGTAGTTTTTAAACCAGTACTTTTACACTTTTACTTAAGTAAAAAGCTTGAGTTGATACTTCAACTTTTACAGAAGTATTTTTAAACCCTAGTATCTATACTTCTACTTGAGTAATGAATGTGAATACTTTTGACACCTCTGGTGCTAAGTCAGCATAACCTGTATTCTCCCAATAGAATACAATTATTTATGCTGCCATTACTTTTACAGTAGCTGATGAACCATGACGGCTTGTGCACTTTCCTTATGCTCAATTCAGCAAGAGAACCATTTGCTTGCAAAATAAGATTATATAAAACGTTTAGGGTATAAGTAATGACCATGCTTTTTCTCTGCCAGTTTGCAGAACATGGTTCCTCTCCTGGACGGCCCGGTGGAGGGCGGAGCTCCAGTTAGTCCCCAGCAGCAGCTGCAGGAGCAGGAGAAGCGCATCGAGATCTCCTGTGCTCTGGCTAATGAGGCCTCTCGTCGCAGCCGCCTTCTCTCCGGTGAGGACTCTCTGCACACGGCTGCAGGTTACTCACTCTCTCCCTCTTCACTGCACGTGATCACACAGCCGGCACAAGCTACACTACTGACTCACACCTCATGCACCTTTCTGAACATTCCTCCATGCTTCACTCAACTCACATCTGAAAACTAATGCTGATTTTCAAATGTTGTTTCAGATCCACTATTTGACAGGTTCTCGTATACTTAAAATTGATATTAGCCAGGATATTTTTAACAGAAAAAAACATTCATAGCTTCTAGACTTGTATCCTTACAGCTGTAAGGTAAGGCTTTCAAATCGAACCTATAGAACAACTCAGCAATTTGTATAAAAGTCATTAACCATTACATCTTTTCCCGCATGACGCCCCGATCGCATGACGCCCCGATCGCATGACGCACCGATCGCATGACGCCCCGATCGCATGACGCCCCGATCGCATGACGCCCCGATCGCATGACGCACCGATCGCATGACGTCCCGATCGCATGACGTCCCGATCGCATGACGCCCCGATCGCATGACGCTTTTCCAGAAGAACACAAACAACAACCGCCTTGATTATCGATCACTACAACCAATAGTTAACATAACATGGATAACTGATTGCTGCCATCGCTGAGCTAATTGTCTATACCAGCAGCTGTTGTGCAGTTAAATGCTGCATTTCATAATTCTACTACTTCCGACATACAAAGGAAGCAGCTGTTATTGGAGTGATTAGCGAGTGGCGTTATCATCCCTATGTAGCGGACGTATGAAGTTTAAAGGTTTGTGGCTTTGATGAGGACGATGAACACAAAACAGAGGACTTTCCTTTTCTCATTAATGCTTATTTTGTTCTGCACAACTATTGTGACGTAGAAACTGTAAAGGAAAAAAGCATAAATGCTCTTCAATACGATTTCTGCCACCAGCAGATACGAGAGAGAACAGACAATAAGGAAACCAAGAGGAAACGATTGTTGTAATGAAGAATATCCCACAATTAACTTCAGCTGGAGCTGGAAAGTATATTATCAGACAACAGATACACAGGCAACAGGAAGTGAGACAATACGCTTACCATAGTATGTCCATTTAATTAATTCTTCAACAAATGCATTGCGGAGCCCAATCTGGATTTGCAGATACATGGGAATCCAGGAAAACCAGAATGAACTACTTGTTTTCATATTATAGTATTATCAGTCCAGAGATGTCACACATCTTCTCTTCACCCACTTACCTCACTGTACTGTGTTCAATCCTCCCATCCCATTCCAGCCCAGTGCGCCCCCAGTCCCCCATCCTCCCCGACCAGCCTGGCCCCCCCCCCTTCCTCTGCTGACTTCCCCAACTCCGCCCACATCATGAAGGCGTGAGTCATACACGGTGAGTCTCCGTCCGTCTCCCGTCTTGTTTCGACCCTGTGTTTCACTCTGGGACTTATGATATGATACATTGGGTTTGACCAATATAGGTTTAAATTGCAGTGCTCATGTTAATAAATGTAAACAAAGTGAGTGAGCAGAATGTAAATCCATGCTTGGGATTGTGCAAATATCTTGAACATAAACTTGCTGCTGGTGGCTCCATTCTCAAAATTCTCAACACAAGTTCTAATTTGAACATTTTCCCAATAATTGTATTCTATCCACAAAAGACTAAGACATTTAAAGTTGGCCTCACACTTGAATGGATGAATGACATGTAGCAATTAGAGTAGTCTGAAGACTAGAAAGGCGCAACATAAATTAATCTACCAATAAGGAAGGCAAAGAGATGAAGTTGAACTCTTGAGATAACAAGTTTACCTATATTCATTATATTCAATTCAATTCAATTGAGTTTATTTTGTATAGCCCAAAATCACATCAGCAGGGCCATGGCAGCAGACAGGACCGGCTCCAGATATATGGGGATCCCCCAATCTATATTGTGACTCAAGTACCAACCATCTGCTTTAGCTTCGTATGTCGTGTAACAAAGGTTAGCAGGGACTACACCTACATGTTCCTTAAGATGGCCTACAGAGTTAGAATTCCATACATCTCCCATGAAAGTAAACATTTCTCAGTACCCAGGTCGCTGTTCTTACTCCGTCTTTCTTTCCTTTTGTTGTCTGTAGCTCAAGCTCTGGCTGCTGTCAATTTTGATGGAGCATCTTTCTGAGGATTCACTGACTCAAATGAACAATGAAGATGGCCGTGGACAAACTACTTATTCTTTCCAGAACAAACTGAATTTCAACAAAAGCACTGAAAGCTGTCAAAGGATGTTCCAAGGAGGCAGGAGCAAAAATGTAAACCCAAATTGAATCTATAAAGACTTGTTAGCTTATACGCCGAAACTCCAGTTCCTCTACTCACGACAGTCTCCTGCGATGTGTGCCACAGGCACAAAGGAAGGCTCCACATCTCTTACCAGCTTCAAGATGGGAATATTTACGTATAATATCGCTCAGGACATCATCTACAAATTAGAGATTGCTGAACTGTTCTGATGATGATGAAATATTTTAGCCAATGAGAGGCCACACTGAAGAGGAACAAAAAAGAGCAAGAAAGAGTCTCTGAGGTTGACGAAACAAAAGACTCAGTTCGGTAAAACCTTCAGAGAGACTTTGTTCATTCTCATCTAATCCCCAGATAAACCTTTAGAGACCTCCCTGGCTTGTGGCCCACACTTTGACAACTGTGGAAAATCAGATTGAAGCCTCTCAAGCTGAGGACTCTCCTCTGACCTCACTGTGATGCCTGTTTCTCCAACCACTTCCACCCCTTAAAGTCCACCATCCTATCCACCTTGTCTCCTATCAATATCAACCATTTGGATCTATTAGCATTACATACAAACTTTATGTCATCTGAATTACGTTTTGCACCAATGCATCACACATATTTCACATCAAACACACCGGAGCACAGAGTTGTGAGGCCGAATCGAAGATGAAGAGCTTTACATCAACCATGACCTATTTTACAAAGTTGAATATGGTGACACCTCGTCCTATTTCCGATTCAGAGTATTGCATTCTTAAAACACAATACTCATGTTCTATCCTGGTATCCTCACCCTCTCTAATATCTGCTGTCATGCTTGAGGTTTTTACGTTTACTGCATTTTGTGTAATGTGGTCCAGTTGTCATGCTTGTAGGCACATACAGTTTGTGTGGTCTCACATTTTGGACTGCAGTCTGTGTGGATCGTGTCAGGTGAGGAAATATGGGGGAGGAAATTAGTATAATTTAGGCGTTAGTCTTTTCGATATTGGAAGAGATATCTCAAAGCCTATTCCTGCTGTCAATGCTGCAGTGCCATTGGTCAAGGTCAGTATAACTAAGACTGTGGATGGACCCGCTTGTCTGTATGTTCTATTCATTATGAAGTTGTGAGACAGGAAGTGACAAGCTTCACTACAATGTTGTGGGCCAAGCATTGTAAAAAAGAGCAGGTGTATTTCAACTTGTACAATAGCTGATAGAAATAACAGGCAGTGACACAATCCTCTGCACAATGTAACTGAGGCAACAACAGACTAAAGAAAGGACTAAAGAAAAGGATTAAAGAAAAGACTAAAGAAAAGATTAAAGAAAGGACTAAAGAAAAGGATCAACGAAAAAGACTAAAGAAAAGGACTAAAGAAAAGGATTAAAGAAAGGACGAAAGAAAGGACGAAAGAAAGGACGAAAGAAAGGACGAAAGAAAGGACTAAAGAAATGATTAAAGAATAGACTAAAGAAAGGACTAAAGACAGGACTATGTAAAATGGCTAAAGACAGGACTAAGTAAAAGGAATAAAGAAAGGACTAAGTAAAAGGACTAAAGACAGGACTAAATAAGGACTAAGTAAAAGGACTAAAGACAGGACTAAATAAGGACTAAGTAAAAGGACTAAAGACAGGACTAAGTAAAAGGACTAAACACAGGACTAAAGAAAGGACTAAAGACAGGACTAAGTAAAAGGACTAAAGACAGGACTAAATAAAGGACTAAGTAAAAGGACTAAATAAAGGACTAAGTAAAAGGACTAAGGACAGGACTAAATAAGGACTAAGTAAAAGGACTAAAGACAGGACTAAATAAGGACTAAGTAAAAGGACTAAAGACAGGACTAAATAAGGACTAAGTAAAAGGACTAAAGACAGGACTAAATAAGGACTAAGTAAAAGGACTAAAGACAGGACTAAGTAAAAGGACTAAACACAGGACTAAAGAAAGGACTAAAGACAGGTCTAAGTAAAAGGACTAAAGACAGGACTAAATAAAGGACTAAGTAAAAGGACTAAATAAAGGACTAAGTAAAAGGACTAAAGACAGGACTAAACACAGGACTAAAGAAAGGACTAAAGACAGGACTAAGTAAAAGGACTAAAGACAGGACTAAATAAAGGACTACGTGAAAGGACTAAAGACATGACAGGTGATTATGAGTCCAGAAACCTTGTCAATGGTTCTCATGGTAACTACACTATGGTTAAAGTAAGGTTAGGTTTCGGCAAGGACTTTTTCTAACCTCTATGACCTTTAGACAAAGATGGTGGTCCTCTGGTGACTAAACAAGGACAACGCTAGCTCGGACTACAAGTAGCACACGGGCTGAGTCTTGTGTTGAACCCTGACCTCCACAGCATCGCTGCACATGCTCTATATGCACCTGACATCTCTCATCTGAACAACGTCTCGCATCCACAGCAGATGCATATGAGTGTAATTCATCCACATTCACCGCACCAATAGCACCTGAGTGCAGCTCCCCCAGTGATTGTCTGCCTATATATATATATATATATAGTTAAAGTATAGGTAAAGTATAGGTAAAGTACGTTGGATATACTGTATATTGTTCAGTGTATTGTGAAAGTGACCTTAGAAGAGTTACTCTGCTACAAAAGCAGTTGTCTCTGTGATTAGGAGAAAGATAATGATGCAGTCCTTTGAGAATCATGTAACATATCCCAACATTTCCTCCAGTCATGCAGTGCCATAAGTCTGAGACGTCTGTGTTTATAAGTTGTGATAAAGGGACAAATTCATGACATGACTTACAACGGAGTTTGGATCTGGAGGAAAAGCAATGATTGAAGGTTAGAAATGTCTACAAATAGTGGTTTTAATTCGGAATTCAAAATGGCCAACATTAAATGTATTCTTTAACAATTATTAATTAAATAATGCATTTGTTTTATAAATACATTTTTAATATGTAAAAATGCATGAAATAAACAAATATTGTGAAATAACTGAGCGATATGTTTAAACACAACTCATTATTTGTTCAGTAATCATTTCTATTTTCATGCTAACACTGATTTATTGCATTCATTTGTGTATGGTACGTTTTATTTATGTTACATTTTTGTTCTTTATTCTTTGGGAATTGGTGACTGGATCTGAGTCGCTCAGAATGTCCAAACACTTTCTGTAACGTCTTACTTTAAATGTTCGAAATTAATAGTTTTGGCCATGTCTTGATTGCAACCTCCTCCAGATTTGAATGCTGTGACCACACACACACACACACACACACACACACACACACACACACACACACACACACACACACACACACACACACACACACACACACACACCTCCCCCCCCCACACACACACCTCCTTTGTTTAGTGTGTGTTATATCTCTCTCTCTCTCTCTCTCTCTCTCTCTCTCTCTATATATATATATATATATAATATTTATATATATATATATAATATCTATTTATATATAGATATTATATATATATATATATATATATATACATATATATATATATATATATATATATATATATATATATATATATACTTGCCCATACACTCTTCAATGTTCAATGCCTTTGTAGAATGATATTGTGTGTCATATTCCGTCGGAGACAATACGGCACAGAATTTATGCTGAGAAACAGTTAGCGGCTCTCACTACGCAAAAAACTAAACAAGGATTTCAGAGAATACTTCTATTTTTTCTTGTTTTAAGTATCCTTTGAGAAAGGGCCTACGATCAGCAGAGGTAGTTCATATTTTTTTAGATGCATGAATATTCAATGACAAGTTGACAAGTTAAGATTTTACACTAAATTACGTTTTCAATTTTTCACTATTTTATTTTATTGCTCTTGAGGATTGTTTGAAGATATTTTTGAATGAATTGGAATCTGATGTGTTAAGAAATGACAAACTGTGTTGTCCAATATTTGATACTAGATGTAGCATTTGTGGAAGATGAAAATAAAGAATATATACATTATATAAATTGGTCAATGTATATAATATTTTTGATCTCAGTTATAGTATATCCTACTCTCACATGTAACCATTGCTCTTTTGGGGGGAATAGATAAACTGCTTGAACTATGCAAATAATAAAAAATATATAAAAATGCTTGCTTTCAGAAAACCTTGCAATAAAGTGAATGTATAGAAATACTGTGTTTTACTAGATGCTTCTGAATTCATCACAGTATTTTGTATGATAGAACATGCCTGGAATGATGATCTGTTCACCGCTCTAATCTTATGTTGATGATGACGTTCACTGCCAAAAAGAATACTGACATAACTGTTCGGCCTGCTCGTTACCAATAGGCTCCTCGTGATATTCTACCGTCTTTGTTGTATCAAACTGTATGTCTGAATGAATAAAGTGCAACAATAAAGATGGACTGGATTCTTTCACATCGAGGCTTAGACGAGTCAGTTATTTATTATTATATCAAACATAACATGAATCCTTTTACGGGTTTTTACTGATGTCATCGGGTTACTGTGGTGTCATTATTACCAATAATGGCTGATATTACAAAAGGAAAGTTAACCTTAAACATTTTACCACCCAGAGTTCCACTTGAAGGACGCTAACTTTCCAACCTTCAAGGCAAACTAAAAAAACATATTTGTTTACCTTAATTTACTACTTTCAGTCCTGACGTATCTGGCGTGTCGTAAACATGAACCAAGGGAGCTGATGGTTTCTGGAGGCTAGGTATTAGGCATTAACTATTAATTATTATTAAATAGGCATTATTAATTAGGCATTAACATTCAATGTGTGGGTAATATGGGCAGAACTATGTAAACCAGAGTGTCTCAGGTATCCAGGAGCCAAACAACAGATAAGGGGTAAAACCATTATCACTTGTACCTGAGAATCCCAGCGGTGATCAGAGGCTCAGTGTGTGCCTAATCTGGTTAATGTTCAGCTCACACTGACAACATCAACGCACAAAGGTCAGCGTTCAGTAAAGGAAAAGAGCCATTTGTTCCTGACAGGCTCGTAGCCAGGAGCAGAGCAGGAGGGAAGCCATACGGGATCACCATGATGACCATCACAGAGTTCCAGAGTAAGTCTTTCTACAGTTGCTCTCTTCTAAAGAGTCCTAGAGTGAGTCAGAGCCCACAGAACATTGGTTGGATTTCAGAATGCAGAGATGTTTGTGGCAGCATTGACCCTCAATGGATAAGACTGCAGGCTAATTAGAGAGCATAACTTTAAACAGTTAATAACAGGTACATTCATTTCCAGTTTAATCTGTTCAGGCTCATATCTATCAACCTCCAAGAATCACTATGAGGAACTATGTGAAATAAATAATCAGTCCTGGTACGTTTAGGGAACGAGTCTAAAGATGGTCCTGTCCTACCTAACAACAAATCATAACTATATGGAAGCTACAAGTTAGTGTGACTCTTCAGTGCTGACTGGTACATGTCCACAGGATCCCTCATTTACAGTCCCAATATGTAAGCAGCCGTGCAATGCATTCTGGGAGGACAGCACATCTGATCTAAAGTGTTTATTCTATTGTATTCTACTGCATAAATCTGGTCTTTAGAGTATTTATTTATTTAAGGCGCAACTACAACAACACATTTCCCCTTGGGGATTAATAAAGTATCTATCTATCTATTTATATTTATTCTCCTGTCTATTCTTCATATATCTAATCTAAAGTGTTTTGTAGTTATTCTACTCTCTATTCTTCATATATCTGGTCTATAGTGTATTCATATAGTTTATAGTGTCACATATGTCAGGCTGTTAAACACTGAACCTTGTTTTGAAGATTCAAGCCAAGAAAGAAAAATATAAATATGTCCATCACATCCCAGTTGTAATTCCTCCCGGCTGCAGGTTATAGCTCTACAGCCCTCTGAGAGGTAACATGCTTAAAGCTGAATGGCTGAAGGGAACTTATTGCCCATAGAGGACTGATTTCATACCCTGCCAATTACCACATCTATCCCCAGATTAATACCTGCTAATCATTGTTATTATGATACAGGCATCTCCTTTTGAGTTGTGATATTTACCTATACCTCGTGTATGTTTGTCTTCCAGAGGTTGGTGTTGGTCTGATGGGATTCGGTTTATTCTTCCTGCTCTTTGGTGTGCTGCTGTACTTTGACTCCGTCCTGCTGGCCTTCGGGAATGTGAGTAACCTTTCATGTCACATACTTCTGCTCAGTGTCAACCAGTTTACCACCTTTGGGCACAATTTATCACACAGTAATTTAATCAGAGTGGAAGAAAAAAGAAAAAATTGAGAATAAGAGTGAGAGATCAAGGACGAGTGCCAACCAGAGTTATCATAAGAGAGGGAGAGTCCACATGGACAGTCAGAGAACTGAAGCTTATGATGTGGAAATTAGTAATTAGTTCAGTGAAATTGTTCGATTTAGCATGATTATAGATAGATTAATCTATCATGCAGACTTTGTAGGTAGAGAATCGGTCAGATGTGCATTGAGTAGACTCTTTAGATAGATAGAGGGATCTGGTCCAGGCCTCCTAGAGACCCCTGCTTCATGCTGTCTGTTCACCGGAGCGTCCAGTAATAACGCACACTGGAGGTAGCTGACGCTAAAAGGTGGCACTGACAAAGCATCAGTATTTGTCAACTTGGTTGTCAAAATCTACAGCATTGGACGACCTTATTTGTTGGAACAGTGACACTAAGACTGCTGCCAAGCGGCAATATATGACTGCAGGCTGGGACAGACATATTCTTATACCTCAGCAAGAAAGTTCACATGATTACATCCGTTTAGTAATATTTGGCATTAAAGACCTTTTGTTGGAAGAATTGGTTAACATATAGGTTTGAAGAAAGAAGACAAACAGCTAAATGAAATAATTATTTATAGCATAAGCATGTATATGATAGATCCTTAGCTTTCTCGGTTGGATTGCCCGCTTCTAGATTCTGTTTCTGACTGGTTTGACGTTCATCATCGGACTCAGGAGGACAGCCCACTTCTTCTTGCAAAGACAAAAGTTTCGGGGTTCTTTCTTCTTCCTGGGAGGCGTGTCTCTGGTGCTGTGCCGTTGGCCCGTCACTGGAATGCTGGTGGAGGGTTATGGCTTTGTGCTTTTATTCAGGTAATCCAGTTTGTGTTTCTGACCGAAAAATAAGGCTTCAAATGACATCGTCCCATTGTTTTTATTTTGTCTTATACTGTAGAAAGGTGCTCATGTTGTACATGATCACATTAGATCATAATTGATGACGTGTTACATTTAAAAAATAAAACAAAAATACTAAATGTCAGAAAGGTGTCTTTTCCCATCGCACTCTGTTGGTTCCCCTGCAGGTCTTTCTTCCCCATGGCCGTGGCGTTCGTGCTGTCCTCAGTCAACATCCCTTTCCTCACTGCAGTAGGTTTTGTTCTGGACTCAAAAGGAAAATCCTACTAATTGTTAATCTTTTATTTGACATACCTCAAGGATGTCACTACATGGATTTGACAGTGTTGCTCTTATTTCTTCTGTTAGTTTTTCCCCAGCAGCTCCTCCATGGTCTGAGCAGGAGAACATGATGGACGCCCTTTGACTTATACTGCTAATCTGATACTGGGCGGGCAGAGGAGGACAACTGATGAGTAACTGCACCATCATTTAACTCTTGTTGTCAATGATTTTGCAGATAACCAGTGAGATTATTTTTTTTACAATGTATTGTGTTTTGTATTATATTTGGTTACAGTTATTAATCAACTATCAAACGATCAGCTGCTTAAAAGCTGCACTATTTTAAAACCATCAGAATGTTTCCATCTTATTTTACAACAATTTACTGTTTTGCTTAACCATGTTAATATATTTTTGAAAAACAAATGTTCTTACATTAAGTTTTACATACTGTATAATATGTTTATGGGACTATCAGTCCACATTCAGAAACAGTAAGCATATGGTTTAATTGTTCAAAGCCATATCTACTCACACAGTCGTTCCAAAGTTGAAGGGCTTTAAAGTTTTAGTTTGAGCCAGAAGTGGCCCCATGAGGCTCCAAAGCTAAGAGCTGGCTCATAAGGGATCAACAGTTCTGCGATATATCTTGGAGCCAGACACAGACGTGCTTTAAAAGTGATCAATAAAAGCTAAAAATCACCTGTGATGCCGTCTGTTAAAACCAGTGAGAAGCCGAGTTGTAGGCGAGAGAGTGACTTCTGGTTGACGGCAGAGAAGAGGCAGTTACAGTAGTTAAGGCTAGAAAAGACAAAAGCATGAATTACTTGGATTGGTTTGATTTAGGAGATGGTTTCTTATTTGAAGGAAGCAGGACAACTTTTGTAATTTGTGATTTTGGGCTCTACAAAATAAAATAAATTTAACTAAATTGAATTGGTTTGAGTTGGGCTTCGTAGATAACTGGAGGTCTTTCTGGGGAAACCCAGGTCTGATTAGGGGTGACGGCATCCATCCCACTTCGGATGGAGCGGATCTCCTTTCTGCAAATATGACCAAGCTTATTGGTCGACCTCGTACATGACAGACCAGGAAGCAGAAGCAGAGTTGTAGTCTTACACACTTCTATACATTCCCTGCATTTCCTTTAGGGCAGCTGCCCACCTTTAACTCTTTAGAGACTGTGTCTGTCCCACGGCCACTTAAACTAATTAAATTAAAAGTAACCAAAAGAGGAGTTATAGAAAATAACTCATAAAAGGTTCATAAAGGTTAACACCACTATTGCAAAAGTGCAACACGATAGGAGAATTAAATGTGGACTCCTAAATATTAGATCTTTGTCTTCTAAAACTGTATTAGTAAATGAATTAATATCAGATAATGATATTGATTGAAACCTGGCTGAGACATGAGGAATATGTCAGCCTAAATCAGTGGTTCTCAAACTGTGGGAGGTGATGCTGTTTTTTTTTAATATATAAAATTACTAAAACAAGTAATCCTTTATTAATATCACAGTGGGGAAATTATTCTCTACATTTGACCCATCCTTAGTAATGAAGGAGCAGGGTGCTGCTGTGAAGCTCTGTGGCTTCAGGGTCTTATCAAGGACACTTCAACATGAAACTATGAGACCAGGGATGAACCGCTACCTCGTGGTTTCAGGACGACCTCTCTCCCCATGAACATGAGAACTTTACATAGTACAAAAGTACAAAGTAACATGGACACAAAACATCATTAATAAATACATGGAGAAATGCCTGTACTTTCGTGGAAATGTTTAGTTACTCCGTTAACAGGTTACGCTGCGCGACTCGACGATTCTTGGGGTTTTGCTAAAAGCCTCCGTGAGATCTCTGAGGTATTTTCTGCTGCTGCGTCTCTCAAAACAGAAAACAGGTCTTAGCTCAACATTGAGCATGAATTAAGAGCGGCCGTATCAAATCTACCATCTCATTTAAAAAATATTTATAGAGGAAAGCAGCTCACTGCAGCCACTAATACTGATACAACGTGATGCTCACACATCTGCACTTGTTTTGTTTTGCACAAGTTGAACGTTATTGTTATTATCTTGAAAATATATTCAGTGCAAAACAGGTTATTTGGAGCCAAATAAGTATTTGTTTTGCCAAATATTAGTTATTTTTTGCAGAGATAGAACTTTATTTGCATTGTTCTAACAAAGTGATTGCACATGTTATTAGTTTTTGTCTGATGGAGCAATCTGGTTTACTTGAAAGGGATTGCAATTTTCTTTATTGTATTATTTGAAAAAGCACGGAGGGAGGAGTCACAACAAGTTCGACCATTTTGTTGACAATTTTGTTGAGGCGGTGGGGCCCGAACATTTTTCATCCTCCAAAGTGGGGCCCGACAGAAAAAGTTTGAGAACCATTGGCCGAAATGAATCTACTCCTCCAAGTCATATTAATACTCACATTCCTCGAGGCACCGGCCGAGGAGGTGGAGTAGCTGCCATCTTTGACTCGGGTCTGTTAATGGGTCCTAAACCTGGATTGAACTGCAACTCATTTGAAAGCCTTGTTCTTAGTCTTTCACATCCAACCTGGAAAACAGTACAGCCCATTCTGTTTGTTGTGGTATATCGAGCACCAGGTACGTACTCAGAATTTATATCTGAAATTTCTGAGTTTTTGTCAAGTTTTGTCCTTAAGACTGATAAGGTTATTATTGTAGGGGATTTTAATATTCATGTGGATGTCAGCAATGATAGCCTTAGTGTTGCATTTAGCTGATTGTTGGATTTGATTGGCTTCTGTCAGAGAGTACAGGAACCGACTCACTGCTTTAACCACACCCTCGACCTTGTTCTTACATATGGCATTGACGTGGAGCATTTAGTAGTGTTTCCACAGAACCGTCTTTAATCAGACCATTGCCTAATAACTTTTGAGTTTATACTACCGGATTGTACAGCGTTAGGCAAGAGTTTTTACACCAGATGTCTAACTGACGGTGCTGTTGCTAGATTTAAGAAAGCGATTCCTTCTGTATTTGATTCATTACCATGTCTCAATATAACAGAGGACTCCTGTGCTAACTTTACTCCCTCCCAGATTGATCAGCTCGTCGATGATGCTACTGGCTCATTGAGAGTGACACTGGACTCGATAGCCCCTCTAAAAAAGGGGATCATTAAGCAAAGGAGGCTCGCTCCATGGTACAACCCTCAGACCCGCATATTGAAGCAAGCATCAGGAAGCTTGAGGGCATATGGCGTTCCAACGGTCTGGAGGAGTCCCGGTTGGTTTGGCGGGATAGTCTGAGAACATATAAGAAGGCCCTCCGTAATGCCAGAGGAGCCTACTACTCATCACTAATAGAGAAAAACAAGAGCAACCCTAGGTTTCTCTTTAGCACTGTGGCCAGGCTGGCTGAGAGTCATAGCTCGGTGGATCCGTGTATTCCTATAGACCTCAGTAGTAATGACTTCATGAACTTCTTCAATGGTAAGATTCTGGCTATTTGTCTGGAGACAGGATCGGTGATCTCCTGCCCTCGACTACTGCCGGTCCATCCTCAGGTGGGATGGCCATGGAGGAGGCTGTGGGCCCTGCTGTGTGTCTGGATGGAGTTTTTACCATCTACCTCGACCAACTGTTTCAATGGTTTTACTTCTACATCGTCTACCTGTCTCCTGGACCCTGTTCCGACAAAGCTGTTTAAGAAAGTTTTACCTTTAATTAGCACCTCTCTACTAGATATTATCAATGGGTCTTTACTAAGGGGTCATGTACCACAGTCTTTAAAGTAGCTGTAATTAAACCTCTTCTTAAGAAGCCCACTCTGGATCCAGAGGTGTTGGCTAACTACAGACCTATCTCTAACCTTCCCTTCCTCTCTAAGATACTGGAGAAGGTAGTCGCAAACCAGTTGTGTGACTTTTTACATAACAATAGTTTATTTGAGGAGTTTCAGTCAGGATTTAGAAAGCATCATAGCACAGAGACACTAGTGACAATTACTAATGACCTTATAGTTGCATCAGATAGGGGACTTGTCTCTGTACTGGTCTTGTTAGACCTTAGTGCTGATAAAGGACTTGTCTCTGTTCTGGTCTTGGTAGACCTTAGTGCTGCTAAAGGACTTGTCTCTGTACTGGTCTTGTTAGACCTTAGTGCTGATAAAGAACTTGTCTCTGTACTGGTCTTGTTAGACCTTAGTGCAGCATTCAACACCATTGACCATGACATCTTATTTCAGAGACTAGACCAGTTGATTGGTATTAAAGGTACAGCACTAAGCTGGTTTAAGTCGTATTTATCAGATCGATCTCAGTTTGTAAACGATGAAGCTTCGATGACCACCGGTGTTCATTATGGAGTTCCACAAGGTTCTGCCCATGGACCAATTTTATTCACCTTATATATGCTTCCTTTCGGCAATATTATCAGAAAACACTCCATAAACTTTCACTGCTATGCCGATGATACTCAACTATATCTGTGGATCATGCCAGATGAAATCCACCAGGTCGCTAAACTTCAAGCGTGTCTTAATGACATCAAAACCTGGATGACCTGCAACTTCCTGCTGCTGAACTCGGACAAGACTGAAGTTAATTTACTCGGCCCAGAACACCTCAGAAATCAATAATCTAATGATATGGTTTCTATGAATGGCATCGCTCTGGCATCCACCACCACCGTAAGGAATCTCAGAGTTATTTTTGACCAGGACCTGTCCTTTGGCTCCCAAGTGAAACAGATCTCAAGGACCGCCTTTTTTGTGTAAACATTCCTGGCAAATAAACGGTTTCTGATTCTGATTCTCTACTGGCTTCCTGTAAGATCGAGAATCATGTTTAAAATCCTTCTCCTTACCTACAAAGCTTTAACTGTTGATGCACCATCATATCTTAAGGAGCTTATAGTGCCATATTACCCAACTAGAGAGCTTATAGTGCCATATTACCCCCACTAGAGAGCTTATCAGGCATGAAAACGGGTCAGGGGTGAAAAAGGTGAGAGGGTCCGGGGGCATTCTCCCCCGTAAGAAAAATTTAAATATTCCATATTTTAAAGCATCAATCTGATGCATTTTGAGATGCATTTTTTGCTAACCTGGGGAGAGCTGGAGAAACTTAACTTCAGCCATGAGTCAAAAATTATTATGGCCTCCTTACTAAGTATTATGCAAGCCATTTCATGCCAGCCTGTCACTGGGTCTAACATTTACAGTCAGACCTGCAAACTCATGAGGGGTGAAAAAGGTGACACCAGCATGGCGGGGGGGCAGTGACGGGAGAGTCAGTGACGGGAGAGTCAGTGCCGAACAGCGTCACTCGTCGAGAAGCTGACAAACTATGATCATTATGGGTTTTAATTCTTCTTTTGTCAATACCCAAGTGTATATACATATACAGTATATATATATACACACACACACTACCGTTCAAAAGTTTGGAGTCACCCAGACAAATGTTCAGTTTCTTCGCAATTTCTCGCATGGAATAGTCTTAATTTCTAAGAACAAGAATAGACTGGCGAGTTTCACATGAAAGTTCTCTTTTTCTGGCCATTTTGAGAGTATAATGAACCCACACATGTGATGCTATGCATAGGAATGCCAGTTGTAACGCTTCTCTCACCAGCATAACTGTTTTAAGTTGTGCTAACATAATTGCACAAGGGTTTTCTAATCATCCATTAGTCTTCTATGCGATGAGCAAACACAATGTACCATTAGAACACTGAGTGATAGTTGCTGGAAATGGGCCTCTATACACCTATGTAGATATTTCATTAAAAACCAGACGTTTCCACCTAGAATAGTCATTTACCACATTAACAATGTATAGTGTATTACTGATTAATTTAATGTTATCTTCATTGAAACGACAGTGCTTTACTTTGAAAAATAAGGACATTTCTAAGTGACCGCAAACTTTTGAACGGTAGTGTGTGTGTGTATATATATATATGTTGTTTTTTTTACTTACTTACTTACAATATGCAATACTGCTGTACTATACTGAATATTGTTTTGCTACTACTACATTTCACTTCATAATATTACACTTATATGCCATAATATGTATAATGTACCAGCCTTTTTATTTGACCATATTATGTCATACTGTTATACCACTTTACTTTGAGGAGTCGTCACTGTTAGTCTAGAACACTGAATAATGTTTCCACCAGTAAACCTGAACATGCACACCTCTCTCTGTGTGACAGCGATTATAACCACATAACTATACTATATATATATAACTATACGCATAACTATATAGATTATAATTAACTGGAGGATACGCTTTTTCCTATACGTAGATCTTAAACCCTTAAATATAAACAGTAGCCCAGCCACCCTACCGAGGAAACTCATTTTGTTTTTTTTATTAAAATAAAAGTTGGATAAAATCTCCACTTGTCCTCTCCTTATATGTAGTGAGGTGTCGGTAGGTAGAACTTATATGTAGTCAGGTGTCGGTAGGTAGAACTTATATGTAGTGAGGTGTCAGTAGGTAGAACTGCAGTGTCACTGACTTGCCGCATTCCTGTCTGACGTCACATGCTGCCACGGACTCTCCGCTGCCAGTAATCTCACGCTGTCTCTCCAACAACGTTAGCTAACGTGTTAGCAAGCTGACTAGCTTCCATTAAAAAACTGGTGGGAGGGAAATGAAGCCGCTGTAGACTGTTAATGCGTGCTAATTATTGGATGCCTGGTGTAGCCTCCGGAAGAACTCAGTTCAACAACTTCTCTCGTTCTCTATATTTATTTACTAAATGATCACAAGCAAAGTAGTAAGCGCTGCAATTGCAAAAGCAGTGAGTGGTACAGCAACACGCAGGTTGGGTCAAGAACAACTGCCCCACAAACGGAAGTGGGGCCTTTCATACACAGGTTATCGTCACAGGTTGGTCTCGCCTCGTCCTAACATCTGATTCGCTCTATCCTGTCAAGAGGAGGAGAATCCCGTGTTCTCATCTTTTCTCACAAGACTGGAACGTGCAACGACCAGTCTGCTTCTCTAATGTCAACATACTGATAAACAGTTGTGAGTGTTGAAGTGCAGGCGTGTGACTGACTTCCCTTGAGAACTGGACCTTTCATAGACACAACCAACTCCAGCTGCATAGCTGTGTTATACTGACCTCGCTAACCTGAACTTTAATAGACATGAAGAGCAATGGAAAATATCTGCAGAATATAAGGATTTATATTATCAAGACATCTTAACGCTGATTGGCCAAGATTCGACAGGTCAAAGATCTTCTATTGCTAACTCCAATCTCAGAAACGGCGGTCAGTTGAACCCCCCCTCCCAAAAACAAAAACTCTTCGGATCTACACGATTCACGTAGGTTACCTATTTTGGTTTCAAAACGGCGAATTTCGCCGATAGGTGAGGGATTTTCATGTCTGGCTTATAGTGCAATATTAATAATAATAATAATGCATTTCATTTTTATCGCACTCTTCCTTCAAAAGAATCTCAGAGTGCCACACATATAGTAAAAACAAATAAAACCGATTAAAACATAGTTAAAGCAACCCATAAAAGTAAAAAAATAAGAATGTAATAGCTGACAATAAATTAACTCAAGTTAAAAAATGCCTTCCTGAATAAAAAGGTTTTTAGGCCAGTCTTAAACTGGCCTAAAAACTGTCAGGAGACTGTTCTGGAGGCGTGGCGCCGCCGAGTTGGGGACCCGAAGGAGCGAGCGGCCTGTAGATCTGAGGGTTCGGGTGGAGGTTAGGGGAATGATAAATTCCTGTAGGTAGGGGGGTGCATATCCATTGATGCATTTATAGGTGAGTACTAGGACTTTGTAGTCAATCCGGGATGAGACAGGGAGCCAGTGCAGTGAGTGGAGAATGGTGTTATGTGGTCATATTTCCGGACTCCCCTCAGGACCCTGGCAGCGCTGTTTTGGATATATTGTAGTTTCTGGTTGTTCTTGTCAGTGATCCCAGTGCAGAGTGAGTTGCAGTAGTCCAGTCTTGAGGAGATAAAGGCGTGGAAGAGCTTCTCTGCGTCTGACAGGGTTAAAGTGGGGCGGAGTTTGGAGATGTTTTTTAGATGATAAAAGGAGGTTTTGCACAGGAATTTGATATGGTCAGTAAAGGTCAGGTGAGGGTCAAACCGAACTCCCAGATTGGTGACTGTGGAGGAGAGGGGTAGGACCTGACTGTCAAAGGTGAGATGAGTTATGGATGATGTCTGAACCTGGTGTGGAGTGCCAACAAGGAGGGCTTCAGTTTTGCTGCTGTTTAGCTGGAGAAAGTTGTTGCTCATCCACGCCTTTATCTCCCCAAGACAGGCGGTGACACATGACATGGCTGCAGAGGGGTTTGGGGCAGCTTTGATGTAAAGCTGTGTGTTTTGTTATATTACCCCACTAGAGCGTTGCGCTCACTGAATGCAGGGTTACTTGTGGTTGCCAGAGTGTTAAAAAGTAGGTTGAGGGCCAGAGCTTTCAGTTATCGGGCTCCTCTTCTGTGGAATCAGCTTCCACTTTCAAGGCAAGGCAAGTTTATTTGTATAGCACATTTCAACAACAAGGCAATTCAAAGTGCTTCACATAAAACCATTAAAAGCATCAAAATATAATGCAGATTTAAAAACAGTTAAGAAAACATTAAAACAGTCAAAAAGCAAAATAAAAGTAGAAAAAGCAACATAAAAAATAAAAGTTGAATAAAAGTTGCAGTGCAGTTTTAGAAATAAAATGCAGTAGTGAGATGCAGTAATTGAATCTGGTTCAATTAAAGGCAGCAGCAAACAGAAAAGCCTTCAATGTGGACTTAAAGGAGCTGAGGGTCTCAGCAGACCTGCAGCTCTCAGGACCTTGTTCCAGATGTGTGGAGCAGAAAAGATGAACGCTGCTTCTCCATGTTTAGTTCTGACTCTTGGAACAGAAAGTAGACCCGTCCCAGACGACCTGAGGGTCAGGATGGTTCATAAGGTAGCAGCAGATCACAAACATACTTAGGCCCTAAACCATTCAGTGCTTTATAAACCAGCAGCAGGATTTTAAAGTCAATTCTTTGTTTGACAGGGAGCCAGTGCAAAGACCTCAGAACTGGAGTGATGTGATCCACTTTCCTGGTCTTAGTGAGGACTCGAGCTGCAGCGTTCTGAATCAGCTGCAGCTTTCTGATTGACTTTTTACAGAGGCCTGTGAACACACCGTTACAGTAGTCAAGTCTCCTGAAGATAAATGACCTGTGAACACACCGTTACAGTAGTGAAGTCTACTGAAGATAAATGCATGGACAAGTTTCTTCAAATCCTGTTGAGACATAAGTCCTCTAACCCTTGATATATTCTTCAGGTGGTAGTAGGCTGATTTTGTAATTGTCTTGATATGGCTGTTCAGGTTGAGGTTTGAATCCATAACTACACCTAGATTTCTGACTTGGTTTGAGGTTTTTAACATTAGTGATTGAAGCTGAGCGCTGACTTTCAATCGTTCGTCCTTGGGACCAAAAACAATTACTTCTGTTTTATCTTGATTTAATTGAAGAAAATTCTGGCACATCCAGTTATTGATTTCTTCAATGCATTTAGCCAGCCCTTGTATGGGACTATAGTCCCCTGGTGATATAGTTATGTAGAGTTGTGTGTCATCTGCATAATTATGATAACACACTTTGTTGTTTTTCATAATCTGAGCCAGTGGAAGCATGTAGATGTTGAATAGAAGATAGAAACTTTCAGTCCGGGGGGCAGACAGTCGCCTCATTTAAGAGTAGACTTAAGACTTTCCTCTTTGATAGCGCTTATAGTTAGGGCTGTTTCAGGCTTATAGTTAGGGCTGGCTCAGGTTTACCCTGGTCCAGCCCCTAGATATGCTGCTATAGGCCTAGACTGCTGGGGGACATCTTAGGATACACTGAGCACCTCTTCTCTTCTTCTCCTCTTCTTATCTTCCTCTTATCCTCTTCTTTCTCTCCTTCTGGATAAATTATTGTCTCTTCAATGCACATTACTAACTCTACTTTTTTTTCCGGGAGCCTTTGTGCTTCCTCGCCTCAAGTTTCCATGGATCGTGGCTGCCTGGAACCGGTCCTGCCTGCTGCCATGGCCCTGCTGATGCCCCCCGTCTCTCCCTCCTTCTGCTTCATGGATCGTGGTTATCTGGATCATGGTCCATGCCTACTACTCATTTTATGATTAATATAGTCATATTCATGTAATATGCTGTAACTCCGTAACATTATTCATTCTGGTCACATGACATCTATTGCTTCTGTCCATCCGGGGAGAGGGATCCTCCTCTGTTGCTCTCCTGAAGGGTTTTTCCATTTTTTCCCTGTGAAAGGGTTTTTACTATTTTTGGGGAAGTTTTTCCTGATCAGATGTGAGGTCCCGGGACAGGATGTCGTGTACAGATTGTAAAACCCTCCAAAGCAAACTTGTATTTGTGATGTTGGGCTATATAAAATAAAATCAATTGAATTGAATATAATGAATATAGGTAAACTTGTTATCTCAAAAGATCAACTTCATCTCTCTGCCTTCCTTATTGGTAGATTCATTCATGTTTCGCCTTTCTAGTCTTCCAACTACTCTAATTGCTACATGTCATTCACCCATTCAAGTGTTCAAGAACTGAATTGAATTAAATTAATTAGTGGGTTCGATCGAGGATGTAAGAATGAAACCAAATGAAGTGTCCTTGATGCCAACCCTGGTTTTAAGACGGTGGATTGAAATCAGAATCAGAACCATTTATTGCCAAGTATGTTTCACATAGAAGGAATTTGTCATGGCAGTGACTTTGCTTTCTATGTACATTGTCGGCATTATTTTATAATATACCAAATCATTAAATTTCATAACATGAGATATAACTGTGATCTACATAGTGGTCTTGATCTTGAGTCTGAGATCGATTCCTCTAGCACAGTGATTTTCAACCACTGTGCCGCGTCCGTGAGAGATCGTCAGGTGTGCTGTGGGAAAATGTCCAATTTTCACTTAATTGGACATTAATTAGCAACTCAAAAATTTGATTTAGTTGCCTCAAATAATTTTCCATTGTTGAGCGTCTGAGCCTGCAATAGGGGCTGGCCGAGTAATTACATACTCTTCCATGCCAGTGGGTGGCAATAGGTAGCGCAATAATTTGTACCTTGTTAATTTAAGATAGTAGAATTAGGTTGTGGTGAAGAACGGCGATGGAGAAATATTTAAAAAAGAAAAATGCAAAAAAAAAGTGTGAGCTCGAGGCAGTACAGTGAAAGTTATCTTTCATTTGGATTCACTTTCACCAGAGATCTGACTGCACCGATCCCGTTATGTTTGTTGTGTGGGGAAAAGCTAGCAAACAGCGACATGGTCCCAACAAGCTGAAGTGTCACCTCGAGACCAAACACCCGTCACTTAACAGCAAGAGAACAGGGACTATTTTGTTCGCCTGCGCACACAAACTGAGACACGGGTAACTTTTATGAGATCTGCACTGATGGAGCAGCAGCCATGTTGGCGCATCAAAGGCTTCGTCAGCAGTGAAAGCGAGACGCCCAGATGTTCTTCGTAAAGACAAGACCTCTGAAAAGCCCTTTACTTGTTTGCTGCTGTAGTCCTGCAATTTCTGAGGATACGACTTTCTGAGGATACGACCATTCCAGCATATTTCAGCATTGTTCTCTGCCAGGTACTCATTTACATACACTCCAGTACCCTTCAGCTTTTTAGACTGCCTCAACACTTCCACCTTATACTTTCGATTTACAACCTGAACAACAATCAAAAGTTTGTTTGTGTTATCCTTTTCTGGTAGAGTGTGACAGGCTGTTATTTGCTTTGTCTCGAGGTGAATGTTCTTACTTCTTAGAAATCTCACCGCTTGTTGCTCCAGAGGGTGCAGCTCCTCAGGTGGTGCATCCTCACCTTGTCGCTCAGCTCTGGCAGAGCTATAATGATTAGCTTCCAGCCCAGTGATGACAAAGTTATCATCAACCCTTTGTTCCAGCAGATCAATCCTCTGTGGCCTTTAGCTCACGGACCTCCTCCATGAGGCCCATGAGATTACTTTGCTTACCACTTTGCTGATCTCCTCGGACATAACATTGAGGGATTTTATAACCTCTTCTAATTCCTCTGCCAACTTTTTGGTTGTAATCAACATTTTTTTAGTTTTGGTCATTAAAGAAAATAAAAAAATCACTGTGTGTTCTCACGTTGTTAACCACACCAAGTTCCCCAAAAAATGCAATACTGTTTAATCAGCAATGATTTAATCTAAAATGGATGGTTTTATGTTTTAGTAATCTCTGAAGGATTATAGAGAGTTTCTGAACAGGGGAAGGCAGTGGCAGCCATCTTGGATTTCATACCTTATAAACCATCACATGTACCACTACGCTGATAAAAATGATTTTGAGACGAAGTATATGTAACACTTATTAAATATATGATATTAACAATGAAAATGTATGTTTCTATCTCTACACAAAAAATTATAGTCCTGGACTTGATCTGTATTTGTTTAAATGACTAAATATTGTACATTACTTCCTTAACGAGCTGTATCTGTGTAATCTCAGCAAATCTTCTGAAGTCCATGCACACAACATGCATTGGATGTTGCATTTACTAAGTAGTGGTGGTCACGTGACTCAATTTCGCCTGATGGGGGGGCCGTGCTCAGCTGATGAGACTACTCAGAAGTGCAACTAGTGGATGCCACTGGTTTCACCTCTACAAAGAACTGTGAGCTGAGCTTCAAGGTAAGAATAAAGCTAGCAATGTACCGTGACTTGGTTAGATTCAGTCTTTGCATGATAGCAAGTGGCCTTAAACTACCGTTAAACGTAACATGTCCTGACTTCATCCAGGACAACCAGGCTGATCCTTGTATATACTTTGGCCAATTCCCTCAGTCTTTCTCCTGGCTGAAACGGACGATTTTAATGGGGAAAACTGACCAGAATTTTTGACAAACATCACCGCTTCCGGAGCGCCATTTTCAGGCGGAATATGATAATTAAACCCCCTAACCTCCTCCGAATTGTAGATCTGCCCTCTCCGCTTCCCCAGCTCCATCGCCGGGCTAAATTTAACCGCGAGTTCCTTGCCAATTTGCGTCAAAATGACTCGGTTAAGTCAGGACCCCCGTTCACGGGCACCTCCTGAACCGAGGCATACTTTCTGCCTCTGTGAAACTGCGATATCAATAACCACCGTGCAATACAAAATAATTAATGTTGAATTTTCTTTCTGTATCTTGTGATGTTTCTCCATCTCTCTCTTGGTCTCTCAGATTGAGGAGGAATTTCAGAGGATCACACTGAAGGCACTACTGTCCACATTCCTGGGGAAGTTGGACCAATACTGTCACACTGTTGAGCCAGTACAGAAGAAAGGGAGGCGCTGTCGTGAAGAAACTAGAGGAGACCCTTGACAAATAGAATGAGGCAAGTACAGTTTAGAAGTTTTTGTGTAGTAGCAATCTGATGTCTATACTTGGCTTAATCCCATTTTTCATATTTCTACAAGACAGCATGGAGTCTCGAAGAGAAGCTGTGATCAGAGGCCTCATTCTCTACGTTGGTGAAAAACCCGAGGAGTTTATCAAGGTCTACGAGGTAAAGAAATTATCCCTCCGTCGCTTGGATTTGAAGCCCTGCCTGTATGAAACAATCCTGCATAGTAGATGGCTTTGTGGAACTCATGTATTTTTAGAAAATTAATATATACAATGCAGTGCTATTCACTTTACAAAACTTGTTTGATACATTTTAGGCTCAATGGATTTTAAACTTGCTTGTGTTTCTGGCATGCAAACTTGTCACTTTATAACGGTTTAGCCATTTAGATGCGTAATGAATTAACAGCCCCTTTTTTTTTTTTTTAAACAAATAAACTAAAAGTTAAGTTATGTGCAAGTATGTAGGTCTTAAAAAGAATTCCTGCAGATACCCTGTTTTATTCATTTTTTTATATTTTACAGATTTTTGATGGTGACGATGCTGCAGCAGTCCAAGAGCAAATTGCAACATATGTCCTTAACATATTTGCAGTCATCAAAGGGAGGAAGGTTTTGAGAAGCAAACAGGAATAGCCATCGAGGGAGCAGAGGGGCTTTTTGGAATTTCTGATGTTGCACCTGCTTGTGTGTACCTGATGGGCCTTATGTATCCGTTGGAACTGAGCTACCCTAAGAAACTGAAATATACCTTTGAGGTTTTCCAGATGCTCTTTTTGGAGCCAGAGGATATAAAGCAAAAAATGTCCTCAAAGGTCCATGATCTTAAGGTCAGATGACCTCCCTCTTGTTTAATTCTCAGTTTATACTTCTTCATTTTGATGCTTATTTTTTCTTTTCATTAGTTATCTGCACTAAGGCACATTCAGCTCAAACGTTTTGTTGGACAGGTTGTGATGATTTTGTAATATTGCATTCATTTACATGTGCAGAGAATAAACAGTGTCAATTGGATAAATAAATGTCTTTTTTTATAACTAGAACATATTTTGTTCTACCAAAAGGTATTATCAGGGTTCTTACGGTCATTGAAAACCTGGAAAAGTCATGGATTTTTAAAATGGTTATTTCCAGGCCTGGAAAAGGTTTTGGAAAAGTCATGAAAATGTGTTATATTCATGTGTTCATGACGTTCATTTATGCCGAGTTTGAAATAATCACTTTATTTTTGGATGGCTTAAAGAATCAAAATCATTTAACATACAGTGAGCATGTAACTATAAACATAAAGTACAGTAAAAAAAGGGAGCATGAATATTTACAGTTGGGAGTACTGAATATGTAGAGTCGTATCTAAAGAAACACAAATTAAAGTTAAACATTTTAATTAAAAAGTTAAAATTAGGTAAAGTGCACAGAGTGCACTCTGTGTGGTTATGTGAAAGTGACAAGTGTAAAGTGAAGTGGCAAGTGTATTTAAATAAGGTAAGGTGGCAGGTGTTGTAATAAAGATGTTTTTAATGCAAGTCAGTCAATACGGTTGCCTTTTGCTGCAATTACAGCTGCAAGTCTTTCGGGGTTTGTCTACCAGCTTTGCACATCTAGAGACTGAGATTTTTGCCCATTCTTCTTTGCAAAACAGCTCAAGGTCAGTCAGATTAGATGGAGAGCGTTTGTGAACGGCTGTTTTCAGATCTTGCCACAGATTCTCGATGGGATTTAGGTCTGGACCATTCTAACACATTAATATGTATTAAACCATTCCATTGTAGCCCTGGCTTTATGTTTAGGGTCGTTGTCCTGCTGGAAGCTGAACCTCCGCCCCAGTCTCAAGTCTTTTGCAGACTCCAACAGGTTTTCTTCCAAGATTGCCCTGTATTTGGCTCCAGCCATTGTCCCATCAACTCTGACCAACTTCCCTGTCCCTGCTGAAGAGAAGCACCCCAGAGCATCATGCTACCACCACCATGTCTGACAGTGGGATGGTGTGTTCAGGGTGATGTGCAGTGTTAGGTTTCCGCCACACATAACGTTTTGCATTATGGCCAAAAAGTTCAATGTTGGTCTCATCTGACCAGAGCACCTTCTTCCACATGTTTGCTGTGTCCCCCACATGGTTTCTGGTAAACGGGACTTCTTATGGTTTTCTTTTAACAATGGCTTTCTTCTTGCCACTCTTCCATAAAGGCCTGATTTGTGGAGTGGAGCCCAATAGTTGTCCTGTGGACAGATTCCCCACCTGAGCTGTGGATCTCTGCAGTTGGTCCAGAGTCACCATGGGCCTCTTGGCTGCATCTCTTTCAGTGCTCTCCTTGTTCGGCTGTGAGTTTAGGTGGACGGCCGTGTCTTGGTAGGTTTGCAGTTGTGCCGTACTTTCCATTTCCGGATGATGGATTGAACAGTGCTCCGTGACATGTTCAAAGCTTGGGGAATCTTTTTATAGCCTAACCCTGCTTTAAACTGTATCTCTGACCTGTCTGGTGTGTTCCTTGGACTTCATGGTCCTGTTTGCTCCACAATATGCTCTTCTTAAACCTCTGAGGCTGTCACAGAACAGCTGTATTTGTACTGAGATTAGATTACACACAGGTGGACTCTATTTAGTCATTCGGTCAACATTCAATCATTCAGCAGTCAGGCAACTTCTGAAGGCAATTGGTTGCACTCAGAGAAAAGGGGCTGAATCATTTTGCACACTGCACTTTTCAGTTTTTTTATTTGTGAAAAAATTAAAATCATGTATAATTTTCTTTGTACTTGACAATTGTGTGACTCTTTGTGTTGGCCTTCCACATAAAATATATTTATGGCGTGTAATGTGACAAAATGTGGAAACGTTCAAGGGGTATGAATACTTTTGCAAGCCACTCTGTGTGTGTGTGTATATATATATATATATATATATATATATATATATATACACACACACACAGACATACAGGATATATATTACACATTTGCAAAACAATTGAAGGTGACCAGGTCTCCAGTGATCTCCTGTGCCGTGTCGCACACACCCAACTAGTCAGCGTCGAGCACAAAATGGCGTCACACGCACAATCAAATGCACGTTCAAGCACAACCCTCTAGCGACAGAAAACTGCAATAACATTGTACTAGATATTAAGTGGAGGACAAAATAAAGTGCCCAGACGAAGTGATAACGCAGAGCTATTGATAACCATCGCGTGAGCGTGCATGCGGTCTAAGAGACGCGCCGCCATGGCTTTAACAGAGTGAAACAGAACACACGGGGTTTCAACAATTGCACCCAGTCTAGCAAACGCACCGCGGTTAGATAAACGAATACGCTTCGACAGCGTTCACGCAGATACGGACGGAAATGAACAGCAGCAACGAGTTATGAGGCAAATGCAACAAAATAGTGTGGCTCTGAACAAGTAGCACTTACCAGAATGTATGCATACGAGAGGACGTCCTGGAATAAAGCTCCCAGCATTTATAAGGCACGGCATTCACTTCCTGTTGTCACAATACAGTCCTTCCTGTTTACACTAAAACAATCAATATTTATTCATACAAAACACCAACGTGTAACAAACAATATAAGAAGCTATTAAACCCATTTAACTCGCCAGGAGGCTCAGTGAACATAATAATCCACGTTTGAGCAGTTCTGATGCTACACTTTACCATGTATTAATATTGTTGTTTTACTGAAGTACAAGATCTGTATTCAATGTCCAACACTCACTTTTACATCAGCAGACAAAATACTGTGATCAAGTTGTTTATTACACTGTATAACCTTATGACATGTCCGTTTGAGGTCAGAAGGCGTTTCTTGATGAGACATCCCTCTGGCTCCCGCTGCTGGACGCTGGTGTTTTTGCAGGAGCCAGCATGAAGTGGTAAGCTTGCACCCATAGCGTTCTCAAAGAGGGCGTGGCCTGCTTCTTGAGTGACGAACTAAAAGCACAGCTTTGTGGAAAGATGAGGACCTAAATAGTCGGAATCTGCAACAAGAATCAAACCTTTTCTCTTCTGTGACTATGTAGGTGACTATGCAGCTTCTTTGCATATTGCTGTACGTTCTTCAAGGGTGGTGACAGAGGTAGCAAATAAGAGTCCTTTACCGGCAGGAACAAAACAGGTAAACTTGGTCGGAAACACACAAGACAATCTGGCAGGGGACAAGTGCAAGTGAGGGGACCTAAGTAGTGAAGACTAATGAGGGGATGTGCTGCAGGTGAGACGGACATGGACCAGGTGAAGGGAATGAGGGCTGACGAGGAGGGAGTGACTGACAGAATGAGGAGGGTGTGGAGCAGGATCTGAAATGTTAGTAAACAGGCAAACAGGATGACAACAACTAGTTAGTGCAGGGGTCAGCAACCTTTCCTATCCAAAGAGCCATTTTTGATGTTTTTCCCACCAAAAAAATTGTGTCTGGAGCCGCAAAAGCTATTTGATATCACAGCTTATAAAGTTTTATATATAGTCATATTATGTATACAACAACTATTGTTTGTTGTATTTATGAAATTATAGAACAAGAATAAAGACCATTATCAACGTTTTATTGCACAACAATATCAAACTCTTATGAGGTGCAGGTTGAATACACAGAACAATGCAGGTATTCCTCACCACATTTGTGGAAAATAAATAAAATAACGTTATAATACTTTTAACATATAGCTGCAGAATTATACACAGAACAATGCAGGTATATTAGACTCCTTTACCACATTTGTGGAAAATAAATTCAATAACTTTGAAATACTAATTTTCAATGAGCTGTGATCCTCTTCATTTTTTTTTTGTCAGCCACTTGCAGCAGTCAACCGTTGCGCCTGAAAATAAAAACACAACTAGATTTCACAATCAGTTCAGGATCTAAAATATTTTTCCCAAAATAAAAGCCTTTTAAATTAAAGGGTTCTCACCTGTTTAATGTGATTTTTGTTTCTGAACATCGCTGCAGAGTTTCTCTATATCAGGGCTGTACGATGTGACTGTGAACTTCACACAGGACTGCAGGCTGTCATCTGTGAGGCGGGAGCGATATTTGGATTTGATGTAGTTCATGTTTGAGAACCTGCTCGCATAAGTATGTTGATCCAAAGATGGACAGGACTCCAAATGCATAGTTTTTCATGTTCATGTAAGAGTCGGGAATGGCCTTCCATGTTTCAAACACAAGTTTGTCGGGCTTGGGGAGGTTTTCAATGTCGCTCCATTTGTGCTCTCTTGCGAGGATGGCCTTCTGACGGGCGACGTCTTCCAGATCAGCTGTCAGGCTTTTGAATTTGGACACCCATAAGTCCTTATCAGCTATGTCGGCCAGTTCGAGTTCCAGATCAGGTTGGCTTGCTCATGGGAATGCGGACATGTTCAGCTGGGATAGGTCGATGTCTAGGGGTCTGACGGAGAAGGATTGTGTGCTTTTTTCCACTCTGAACTCGCTGAATCTTTTTCCGAATGCAGTTTGCATTCCCATAATTGCATGCTGAAAATACTCAGAATGTATGGGATTTTTTTTCTCTCTGAACTCTTTCAGGGAGGGGAAGTGAGAGAGCGTGCCTCTCTGTATATCTTTGGAAAACACCGTCATCTTGTGCTCTAACGCCAAAACAAATTTCCAGCATCTGCAGAGCCGTGCCTCCCTTTCCCTGGAGACTTTTGTTAAGCATGGTTACGTGACTCATCATATCGACCATGAAGTGCAACTTCTCCAGCCAATCTGGATCTCCCAGCTCAGGATAGATAAGGGCTTTGCTTTCCAGGAAGGTTTTTACATTTTCCAGACAAGCAGCAAACTGTTTCAGCACCTCTCCCCTGGACAGCCACCGGACTTTATTATGCAGCAGGAGATCTGAATACGCACTGTCCACTTCCTCCAGCAACGAACAGAACTGTCTGTGATTTAACCCTTTTGCCATTATTTTGTTCACTATCTGAATGACAAGGTTCATCCCCTCCATACGTTCTGGGGGAAATGTTTGAGCGCACAGTGCTTCCTGGTGTAATATGCAATGAAAGGACAGCAACTTTCGATCCAGTGACTTCTGAAGTAGATTCACAAATCCCTTCTGTGCTCCTCTCATACTTGGTGCCCCGTCAGTAGTCACTGACACCATGCGGGTCGTGTTTATTTCTTTCACTTTTAAGCAATTCACCACAGCCTCACAAATGTCCTCCCCCTGTGTTTGCCCTTTTAGTGGTATTAATTCAATTAATTATTCCTGTGGCCCATCCAAGTTCATATATCTGCATAACAATGCTGTCTGCTCAATGTCGTTTACGTCTCGTGACTTATCACAGGCGATTGAGAAAGCAGGAGCTGAATTGATGTCCTCAATTTGCTGACTGGTGATGTTTTTCCCCATTTTCTTTGCAGTCTTTGCAGAGAGAGACATGACTCGGATTTTCTGAACAATTTCCCCTTTGTTTTTGAAGTCCGAAAAAAGTTGCTCCGATATTTTAATGAATTCTTTCATATATTTTCCATCTGTGAATGACTTTCCACGCCTCACTATATCCTGAGCTGCCACAAAACTAGCAGCAGTAGTAGAGCTTTGTGACTTGATCCACTTGTCTTTACTTTTCTCACTTTTCTGCAGCAGTTGAGAAATTGCTCCTCTCCGCTCTTCTCCAGCTGGATACTTCTCAGCAAATGCTGAGTGTTTGTTCTTGAAGTGTCTTTCAACATTACATGTTTTGTTGTTAGCTAACTTGTCGCCAAATACCAAACATACAGGTGAGCCAGCATCATTGGCAGTGAAAGCAAACAAATACGTCCATGCAGAATAGAATTTAAATTAGCCATTGTTAGTTTGCCAAGGGCAGGATTCTGCCAATCATGACAGCGACGTAACTTCTTCTTCTTCTTCGGGGTTTACTGCGACGTACCGGATGTTTTAGTGAAACAAATATTTGAAATAAAAAGTATTATCAGTGACATAGAATCAGATCGATCTACAAGATAAGAGGTGTTAACCTTGCGCTAAAAATAATATCTTAGATTTTTTTTTTGTTGTCAAAACCTCAGGGAGCCACAACAGAGAGGCTAAAGAGCTGCATGCGGCCCCTGAGTTAGTGGAATGTGTGGAGCTGAACCGTGACCGAATCCCCCCTCTAAGGGACGGCTGCTGACGTCCCAAAACCATCGCCATGCCGGGTAGGCGGAGGGGATCTGGGGGAGGGCTAATACTCCTCAGACATCTCCCCCCTCTCCTCATCGGTAGGTGAGTTGTCCTGATCGGAAGATGGCTCCTCCTCATCCTCCCCGATGTCTGACGCTGCCGAAGGAAGAGAATGAACAGAGTCTGGCTGGGTAGCCCCCGTGGGCACAGAGCCCTCGGAGGGCTGGTCAGGGTGGCTGCGGTGAAACTCTCTCATGAGAGGGGCATCCAGAATGTGTCGGCCGGAACCCAGCATCTCTCCTCTGGGCCGTAACCCTCCCAGTCAACCAGGTATCGTAGCCCTCTCCCACGACGGCGGGAACGACGCAGGCTTATCATTTGCATTATCTGTCTGCATTGACGGTTTTGGCACACATTGCCATCATCTTCATCCGCCCCGTCCTCCCTCTGCAGGGCCTGTTCTTCCTCATCAATGAGTTCCTCGTCGAGGAACGATACCATCGCTGCTGTTGGCTCTGAGGCCCTCAGCAGAGCTAGGTTCTTTGATGTCAAATGTCTTTTATCATACCTGCAAACTTGTCACCTTTCGGCGAAATTCACCGTTTTGAAATCAAAACATGTCATCCACGTGAATCGTGTAGATCCGAAGAGTTTTTGTTTTGGGGGGGGGGGGGTCACCTGTCCGCCGTTTCTGAGATTGGAGTGGGACACGAAAAAAAACTGAGGTCGTGATCATCTTAGCAATAGAAGATCTTTGACGTGTCGAGTCTTGGCCAATCAGCGTTAAGATGTCTACAGCGGCTTCATTTCCCTCCCACCAGTTTTTAATGGAAGCTAGTCAGCTTGCTAACACGTTAGCTAACGTTGTTGGAAAGACAGCGAGTGAGATTACTGGCAGCGGAGAGTCCGTGGCAGCGTGTGACGTCAGACAGGAGAGCGGCGAGTCAGCGGCACTGCAGTTCTACCTACCGACACCTCACTACGTATAAGTTCTACCTACCAACACCTCACTACATATAAGTTCTACCTACGACACCTCACTACATATAAGTTCTACCTACCGACACCTCACTACATATAAGTTCTACCTACAGACACCTCACTACATATAAGTTCTACCTACGACACCTCACTACATATAAGTTCTACCTACCGACACCTCACTACATATAAGTTCTACCTACAGACACCTCACTACATATAAGTTCTACCTATGACACCTCACTACATATAAGTTCTACCTACCGACACCTCACTACATATAAGTTCTACCTACCGACACCTCACTACATATAAGTTCTACCTACCGACACCTCACTACATATAAGTTCTACCTACGACACCTCACTACATATAAGTTCTACCTACAGACACCTCACTACATATAAGTTCTACCTACCAACACCTCACTACATATAAGTTCTACCTACGACACCTCACTACATATAAGTTCTACCTACGACACCTCACTACATATAAGTTCTACCTACGACAATTCAATTCAATTCAATTCAGTTTATTTTGTATAGCCCAACATCACAAATACAAGTTTGCCTCGGAGGGCTTTACAATCTGTACACATGACATCCCTGTCCCGGGACCTCACATCGGATCAGGAAAAACTCCCCCAAAAAGATAGTAAAAACCCTTTCACAGGGAAAAAAAAAAAAAAAAAAGTGGAAGAAACCTGAGGGAGAGCAACAGAGGAGGATCCCTCTCCCCGGATGGACAGAAGCAATAGATGTCATGTGGCCAGAATGAATAACGTAACGGAGTTACAGCACATTCAATGAATGTGACAGAAATGATTCATATAATCAGTAGTATGCATGGTCCATGATCCAGATAACCTCGACCCATTAAGCAGAAGGAGGTAGAGAGGAGGGGCATCCCAGGGGCAGTGGGAGGAGAAAGCAGGGCCATGGCAGCTGGCAGGACCGGCTCCTGGCCAGTTGCATCAGGTTCCAGGCAGCCACGAATCCATGGAAAAAGAAAGTAGAGTTAGTAATATGCATTGAAGAGACAATCATTTATCCAGAAGGAGAGAAAGAAGAGGTGAAGAGGAGGAGAGGAGGAGCAAAAAGAGGAAGAGAAGGAAAGGAGGAGCTCAGTGTATCCTAAAATGTCCCCCATCAGTCTAGGCCTATAGCAGCATATCTAGGGGCTGGACCAGGGCAAACCTGAGCCAGCCCTAACTATAAGCCTGAAACAGCCCTAACTATAAGCGCCATCAAAGAGGAAAGTCTTAAGTCTACTCTTAAATGAGGTGACTGTCTGCCCCCCGGACTGAAAGTGGAAGCTGATTCCACAGAAGAGGAGCCCGATAACTGAAAGCTCTAGCCCCCAACCTACTTTTTAACACTCTGGGAACCACAAGTAACCCTGCATTCAGTGAGCGTAATGCTCTCGTGGGGTAATATGGCACTATAAGGTCCTTAAGATATGATGGTGCATCACCAATTAAGGCTTTGTAGGTAAGGAGAAGGATTTTAAATATGATTCTCGATCTTACAGGAAGCCAGTGGAGAGCAGCTAGTACAGGAGTAATGTGATCTCTCTTCCGCGTCCTCGTTAGTACACGAGCTGCAGCATTCTGGATCAGTTGGAGAGATTCAAGGGATTTACCAGGGCAGCCTGATAAAACGGAGTTACAGTAATCAAGTCTTGAGGTAACAAATGCGTGGATCAATGTTTCTGCATCGCGTTGAGACAGGATGTGCCGGATCTTTGAGATGTTCCGTAGGTGAAAAAAGGCGGTCCTTGAGATCTGTTTCACGTGGGAGCCAAAGGACAGGTCCTGGTCAAAAATAATTCCGAGATTCCGACACCTCACTACATATAAGTTCTACCTACCGACACCTCACTACATATAAGTTCTACCTACAGACACCGCACTACATATAAGTTCTACCTATGACACCTCACTACATATAAGTTATACCTACAGACACCTCACTACATATAAGTTCTACCTACCAACACCTCACTATATATAAGTTCTACCTACCGACACCTCACTACATATAAGTTCTACTATTGTAAGTATTAAGTCTACAAAATACATGAGATATATATAGTTTGGGGTCACTTAGAAATGTTCTTATTTTTCAAAGTAAAGCACTGTCTTTTTCAATGAAGATAACATTAAATTAATCAGTAATACACTATACATTGTTAATGTGGTAAATGACTATTCTAGGTGGAAACATCTGGTTTTTAATGAAATACCTACATAGGTGTATAGAGGCCCATTTCCAGCAACTATCACTCAGTGTTCTAATGGTACATTGTGTTTGCTCATTGCATAGAAGACTAACGGATGATTAGAAAACCCTTGTGCAATTATGTTAGCACAACTTAAAACAGTTATGCTGGTGAGAGAAGCTTTACAACTGGCCTTCCTATGCATAGCATCACATGTGTGGGTTCATTATACTCTCAAAATGGCCAGAAAAAGAGAACTTTCATGTGAAACTCGCTGGTCTGTTCTTGTTCTTAGAAATCAAGACTATTCCATGTGAGAAATTGCGAAGAAACTGAACAATTGTCTGGGTGACCCCAAACTTTTGAACGGTAGTGTATATATATATATATCGTCGAGAAGCTGACAAACTATGATCATTATGGGTTTTATAATATATATATATATATATATATATATATATATATATATATATATATATATGTATACGTATATATGTATGTGTACACTTGGGTATTGACAAAAGAAGAATTAAAACCCATAATGATGATAGTTTGTCAGCTTCTCGATGAGTGACGCTGTTCGGCACTGACTCGCCCGTCACTGCCTCCCCCCGCCACACTGGTGTTACCTTTTCCACCCCTCATGAGTTTTCAGGTCTGTTTATGCATTGACTCTGACTCAATTTGGTCAGTGGTCAGCTCTGGATGGCTGTTTTTTACGGTGATCGTCCAGCCTTCCCCTCTTGTAGCTGCAATTTATTACGGCGCATTTTTCCCCTCTTATATTGACCAGGCCCGAGGACAGCTTCAAGAGTAGCTGCCTCTCCTCTGTATTCTTTTCGTCAGGTGGGAGACCACTGAGCATAGAACCGTGTTGCACAAGGGGCACGCTCGCTCGCTGTTCATTTCTGAAAGAAAAAAGAAAAGAAAAAGAGACATATTTACTAAAACAAGTATTTACAACCATTGTGTAAAAAAACAGGCAGAGAAGACTTTTAAACCAGGCAAAAACGTTTGTTGATTAGTAATTAGCAGTTAACAACCCCATCTCACATGTTGAAGGTGAAACTAAAGTAACAGCCACTTGCTGCAAAATACATTTTTTGTCATCACTGTAGCCTTGCGTGCAACCATTGTGTAAAGATAACAGGCAGAGAAGACTTTTAAACTAGGCAAAAACGTAATTAATAGTTAACAACTACATGCAAATAAATGCAAATTCGGTAAAGAAAGTGGACTTACTCCGTGTGGATGCAGGTGGAAAGACCTCCTAACCGACGCCCACTACCTGCAGGAGACCCTGGCCGTCTTCTGAGTGGCTAAACTGATAAACACCCCCCCTTCATTAGCATGCTGTGAGAGGCTGTGTGTGTGTGTGTGTGTGTGTGTGTGTGTGTGTGTGTGTGTATGTGTGTGTGTGTGTGTGTGTGTGTGCGTGTGTGTGTGTGCGTGTGTGTGTGTATGTGTGTGTGTGTGTGTGTGTGTGTGTATGTGTGTGTGTGTGTGTGTGCGTGTGTGTGTGTGCGTGTGTGTGTGTGTGTGTGTGTGTGTTAAATATTGGGATTGGGGTCAAGTCAGTACATCACGAGTCCGATTTTGGCAGTCTAAATGCGGCCTGACGAGACCCACTACAGGAAGGAGGTCAACCTTCTGACCACGTGGTGCAGAGACAAAAACCTCCTGCTGAACAACAGCAAGACCAAGGAGACTGTGACTTCCGGAAAGGCCACACTCAACACCCACCACTGACCATCAACGGTGATGACAGAGAGCAGCACCACATCACTGAGGACCTCTAGTGGACATCAGTGAAGACTTCTAGTGGACATCACTGAGGACCTCTCGTGGACATCACTGAGGACCTCTCGTGGACATCAGTGAGGACCTCTAATGGACATCAGTGAGGGCCTCTAGTGGACATCAGTGAGGACCTCTAGTGGACATCACTGAGGACCTCTAGTGGACATCAGTGAGGGCCTCTAGTGGACATCAGTGAGGACTTCTAGTGGACATCACTGAGGACCTCTCGTGGACATCAGTGAGGACTTCTAGTGGACATCAGTGAGGACTTCTAGTGGACATCACTGAGGACCTCTCGTGGACATCACTGAGGCCCTCTCGTGGACATCACTGAGGACCTCTCGTGGACATCACTGAGGCCCTCTCGTGGACATCAGTGAGGACCTCTAGTGGACATCAGTGAGGACCTCTAGTGGACATCAGTGAGGACTTCTAGTGGACATCACTGAGGCCCTCTCGTGGACATCACTGAGGCCCTCTCGTGGACATCAGTGAGGACCTCTAGTGGACATCAGTGAGGACTTCTAGTGGACATCACTGAGGACCTCTCGTGGACATCACTGAGGCCCTCTCGTGGACATCAGTGAGGACCTCTAGTGGACATCAGTGAGGACTTCTAGTGGACATCACTGAGGACCTCTCGTGGACATCACTGAGGACCTCTAGTGGACATCAGTGAGGGCCTCTAGTGGACATCACTGAGGACCTCTAGTGGACATCACTGAGGACCTCTAGTGGACATCAGTGAGGGCCTCTAGTGGACATCACTGAGGACCTCTAGTGGACATCAGTGAGGGCCTCTAGTGGACATCACTGAGGACCTCTAGTGGACATCAGTGAGGGCCTCTAGTGGACATCACTGAGGACCTCACACGGTCTCCTCAGCCTCCTGCCCTCTGGGAGGAGATACTGGAGCCTCCGGGCTTCACCACCTGGCTGTCAGGAAGCTGAACTCTCTGCCTCACCACTCCTACTTTTAGACTTCATGTCCTCTGCCGCTAAAAACTCTGTCTGACCGCTGCTATAACGCACACCTATATAGTTTCCTAATTTCTGTTGTATATATGTTGTTTATATGCTATATGTTGTTTATATGTTGTCTATTTTTTCCTTCTTTTTTTTTTTTTACTGTTTTTGCACTATTCACTTTATATCAAACAGAAGAGAAACACAATTTCAGGTCTACTGTATGTTTGCACAAATGGAAGAAGTGACAATAAAACTGACTTTGACTTTTTTGTGTGGTCTTGGCTTACAGGAGTTAATATTTCAAACATCACTAATCTGATTTGTATCCTCCAATTGTGGCTTGGCACTTTTAAAATTGTTCCATGAGTGTGTAGCATTTTGACATCACTAGACCGACTTTGCAGCCTTCAAATGCGGCCTCTGAAGTTTGACTGGCTTCGAAGTTGCAGTCAGTCGTTATAAATTCATAGCCTGTGAGAGGCCTCCATCTTGTGGCGAAATCTGGGAATCGCAACTTGAGCTGTTAATGCACTCAGCAACATGGGACGTTTTGGCACTATAACGGGTCTGGAGCAAGCTGTAAAGCAGCAGTTTTGCTTCACATCTTCAGGGGACACTCTTTTTTCCAAAGCTGTTTTCACTGAGCGGATCCGAGCAGGTTAAGACAATTTCCAGGTCTTCAAACTCTACTGCAGTCTTCGTTTTGGACGCACTACAACGGGGCTGAAGCAGGCTGTAAAGCAGCTGGAAGCCTGCGGTTTGGCTTCACGTCTTCACGGGACACTCTTCTTTCCACAGCCGTTATCCGGTAGCAAATCCGAGGTTTTAATGATGGAGCAGGCTGAGAACCAAATCAAATCATCTCCTGTCTGCCTGAGGTGCTCTGGGTCTCAGTAACTTCCATGAGGCTTCATAAACATACTAATCTGGTTCTGAGTTAGATGAGGCTGCCTTAAGAGAGTCTTAGTTCTGGCAGAGACGGACTGGAGGCTGCTAAAGCGATGCTGCATGTTGTCCTCTGGACCCTGGCAACTGTGAATCCTCTGTAAAATATATTACTAATAGTTAGTATAAGTTCACTGAAAGAAAGTAACGGGATAGTGACAATATTTAATTATGCCCCGTTCAGTTTCATAACCACCCTGTACTCATTTAGCTACCGTTAGCTTCCGGTTTGCGTGCAGCTAACCTAACAACACGGTAATTTCAGTCTCACAAACACATAACAGAGCTCCAACACTAGGCGTACTACGTTCGCTGAAAGAAAGTTCGTGATCGTTCGGATCGTGAGAATATTTTATTACACCGTTCAGTCTTATATCAACCCTGTAGCAATATATAACCCCGGTAGCGATCGTTAGCTCGCTCGCTAGCTCCGTGTTAGTAGGAGCTAACGTGATGTAAACACTACGACAGTAACGATTGACAGAGATATAACACTACTAGGCATACAAAGTTCACTGAAAGAAAGTTAACGGGGATCGTGACAATATTTGAACACCCACTGTTCAGTCTTATATCTACCCTGTAGCCATAAATAACCCCGTTAGCGATCGTTAGCGATCGTTAGCTCACTATCGCTAGCTTCGTGTTAGCAGCAGCTCTATCTGGCTACAGGTCCCGTTACTAACGTAAATATGCTATTGCAAAGTTCAGTAAATGCACTTACCCATCTTCCAGTGGATCCCTTTGCTTGGCGTTGTCCTGTACATCTCAGGGATCGACTCCTTCAGGCTCTATTTATGGTTGAAGCTGCGCCGTTCTCCAGTATAGCTTCGCTCAGCCTGCCTGCTCTTTTTCTCTCTCTTCCTGTGAAGCTGTGTACGCATCATATGACACGTCTGGGTGTGTAGAATGCTCTATCTTGCTGTGTGAATCTCATATGATCTCGCAGACACAAGGCAGAGGAAGCGGAAGTTCTACTGCGTCTTGGAGACCATATTTCTGTGCAGAATTATCGCGATGGAGTGAATATTTTCAAAACGTCAGTATCGTATAGCGCGGACCCGCGCTCGAAGATCTCAAAGGGTTAAAAGAAAGACGCTCATAATATAAGCAGGCATACATACAGGCATCTATATAAATGTTTATTCTTTTAATCAAACTATTGTCTCATTCATTTGAGTCATTTAAGGTTTACTGTATGCTTTGTGTTCTCATTGTTAGTTTAAATACTACATTTACTCACTTTTTACTGTTCACACCCAGACTTCACTAAATGTTTGCTCATAGACATTTGGTTTAAAGTCATGAAATCCATTGGTCAAAATGTGTATGAACCCTGTTATTATGAAGCTCAAGCGTAAGTTCAGAAAGGAACTCTTTACTCTCCGGTTCATTCATAAGCTCAGTCTCTAAGTCTCACAGTGTTTACTTCATCAGCTGATTGGGGGCGTGTATGTTGAATGAACCAACCAGTCATTGTCGGAACAGTTCCGTAAGCCAATCACAGCGTTGTTGTCAAACTTTAAATAGTTCTCCTCTCTGGTGCTGTCAGTTGTCATTTCAGCTCAAAGCGATGTGACCCTCCTCCTCCAGGCTCCTCCATTCAGCATCAGTCCTGGGCCCTGTTTCTCGTACCTGGCTAAACAAAGTCAAGCAAATGTCCTAATCTCCATCTTAAATTAGCGAGATGATTGACATCCGGCTATCTGGGTTTCTTCACGGCTGATCCGCGCTGAAACGTCTCGTTAATTCTAGCCAGACGTCAGTCATCTGGATAAATGCGCCGCTCCTCTTCAGAAGGGATAATAATGGAGCACTGACACCACCATGTTCTAACAGTACAATGGCAAATAAACACAGAGGAAACTATTTTTTATTTAACTAATGAGAAGCAGGAGATGATCATGAAGGCATATGAGGAAGTCAGTACCGTAATCATTCACAGCAAACGCGTTGCGAATATTCCAACGTTTTTGCAACATTGTTGCCGTGAACGCAACTTTAACTCCGCCCCCGCTGAGAGACATAAGCGTCTAAATATATCAGACAAGTTAAATGCGTCAGTGTTGAGAAAATGTATCGGCTAATTTGAAGTGCTTCATCACCCAAATCAATCAGATTATATCTACGAATAAATATATACTTATGAGGATATGTGTACTGTATGCACGTATGAATCATGTACTATATATGTGTATATGAGTTTGAATATGTGTATGGGCGGATCAGTATGTATGTATTATTCATAATCAGAAATTCAATCAATTGAAGCAGTGAAAATAAATTGTGTGTGATTCTCTGTATTCTTATCACGATCACCTTAATCATGTTCTACAATAATGATATGCATGGTGTACTAATAACACTGTCAAATAATTATGAGTGCTTTCAACACATCCATAAGTTTCTTAAGAGCTAAATAAACTTAAGAACAGCGGCATGCAGCGGCTGACAGTCTGTGTCTGAGACGGCGATCAGCTGCGTCTGTGGTGATCAATGTCCGCGGCTCGAGAAGCTCTCTAAATAAATTATTTCTTGCCGGCAGAATCTATATCGCCGCGTACAGGAAGTCATGATGATGTAAAGGATGGATCCTGGCGATCTGAAAGAACTCTCTGCCTATAAAACTAATATAACTAATATCGCTCCTTCATCAATGAGGAAGGGAGCTGCCTTTTTTGTCCGGTGGGAGTGTCCAGTTTATCCAGTGAAGTTCAGTTAACCTGCCCGGGAGCAGGTTTACATTTTTGGATGTGTTGCTATGGTGATTTATCTAAGCTTGCTTCGAGAAACCGAGAAAGCCTGACCTACGTCATCTTATCCTGACAATTAGCCGCTAACTCAGTAAGCCAGGTACGAGAAATAGGGCCCTGCTCCTCGTTCATCATCGGGTTACAGCAACTCTTCTTCACCACCAGTGTCTGGACTCCAGGGGGATTCTGCTGTCCGGACCTCAGCATCACTACCCCGTGCTTATCCTAATTCAGGATGGAGTCCAATCGCCAAAAACTTTGCACTATTCATAAATATGCAATTGTAATACATTATTGTTAAACTCTGAAACAAGTCTCTCCTGATTGAAATAACATATAATCAGAATCAGCTTTATTGTTCCATGTGGAATTTGACTCCCGTTACACGTTGCTCTTACATACACAATATACAATAAACAAGATAGCTTGATGATATGATATTTCACTGAAACATATCTTGCTTGATCTACTTAATAAAATCGAGGCAACTTTTTGCATAAATTTATTCCATAGAATAAGCAATGCTGGTTTTTGTATGAATTACTCAGTTTTGTACGTAACAAATTCTTCTTTTAAAGGTATATCTAACTTCATTTTTTAGGTAATTCAACAAATTTTTGCAAGTACAGTGTACCACATTTTTCAGACTAGTTACTTAACTTGTCAAGTAAAGTGAACTTGATTTTTTTAGGTAATTCACTAGCAAAATGGAGTTTACTTTACTTACAAAATGAAGTTCACTTTACTTGGAAAAATTATTCGCTGCATTCAAAAAAATTAAGTAATTCATACAATAAACAGCATGGCTTATTCTATGTAATAAATGTATGCAAAAAGTTGCCTTGATTTTTTTAAGTAGATCAAGCAGAAATTTTCTTTCAGTGTAAGGAGAGTTTGTCCAACTGCAATGTACTTGTGATACAAAGTCTAGATATTTTGATGCACCAACACAAACATTCCACTGTATTAGGCCTAGTGTCTCCCAGTAACAAGCGCCATGCCCTGGTTGAGATTTTTTATTTATTTGAAACATTAGAAACCTTTGGTCAACCATGGTCATGTGTTAGTGTTGGTCATATGGTGCATGCCTACTACTCATTATATGAATAATTTCTGTCACATTCATGTAATGTGCTGTAACTCCGTTAAGTTATTCATTCTGGTCACATGACATCTATTGCTTCTGTCCATCCGGGGAGAGAGATCCTCCTCTGTTGCTCTCCCTCAGGTTTCTTCCCCTTTTTTCCCTGGGAAAGGGTTTTTACTCTCTTTATTGGGGGAGTTTTCCTGATCCGATGTGAGGTCCTGGGACAGGATGTTATGCTACAGACTGTAAAGCCCTCCGAGGCAAACTTGTATTTGTGATGTTGGGCTATATGAAATAAACTGAATTGAATTGAATAGAATTAACATGTTTTAAATAATAAATATAATAATAATTATTTAACATAAACATTTTTTAAATACTTTAGTGAACAACACATGTCTTGCTCCCTGTGAACTTTGGAAAATCCTGATAAAATCCTAAACTGCAGTGTTCACTGTAGCGGTCAGACAAAGACAAAATTAATTATTAAAGAGTCTTTAATAATATTTAGCTGATTTTTTTATTGAGATTTGACCACTTACATTGTTACTTTATTTTCCCACTCTAAATGCACAGGACATAGTCACTTCCCGTATCGTAGACCAAAGGAGTTGAGGTTGTATGACGACGCATCTTGACGCTTCCTGGCAGTCTGAGGGAGGACCACCTTTGACCTCCACCATCCTGTCCTGGGAAGCTTTCCACCAGCTGAATGGACCTCATCAGCAGGTCCATTCCCAGAACTCTTTGCTGATGGTGGTATTGATGCATGGCTTAAATCTCTCAGGGCTTTGAGTATTTCCTGATCTGAAGGACAAGCAAGACAAAGATCTCTTTAGCCTCAGTCAATTTATTCATAAATGCTTATTGACTATGGGTGTAAAGCTGACTAGTCAAAACTGCAAGCAAAGGAGAAATAGGACAGCAATTTAATAATTCATATACATTGCAAAAAACATAGTCAATTGATAACACATTTAAATAAAAACTCACTTTTAATAAAGACCCAAATTAAACCTCTGTTTGCTTTCTTTGGCTCTTTTTGGGTTGAGCTCCTCAAACTTGCTACTTTTTCAGTTTTCGCCGCTCTCAAAGGGGAATTCAAGCTTTTTCCAAGTCTGTCAAAATAACGTTGATGATACCATGTTGATGTTATCAGGCAGGAAGACTGTTAGGAACCACCTTTTTTGGAGACAATTTACTGACTTTAACAGATGTGCAATACTGACAAATGACAACTATCTCATTCAGTAGGGCTTATAGGTTATAATTAATTAGAAATAAGTGGATTTAAATTCCCATTAGAGGTTTTCCAGGCACGCTGGAGGGATTATATCTCTCAGCTGGCCGGGGAACGCCTCGGGATCCCAGAATGAGCTGGTAAATGATGCGGGTGAGAGGGAAGCCTGGGTCAGCCTGCTGGACCTGCTGCCACCTGACCCGACCCCAGATTAAGCGGATGAAATGGATGGATTTAAATATCTATAACTAAACTAAATACATGTGTAAGAAAACAACTGTGTACAGACATAAAATGACAAATTAAAAGTAACTCAACATATTATAGAATTCCATGTAGCTTTGCAACTTTCCATCCAGCTCAATGACAATGTTTTAAAATGTAACGTCAACACACAGAAAATAAAAAATGAATCTGAAAAACGTATAGTTTGATTAGAATAGAGTTTTGTGGAGCCCCATAACCAAAACGAGTCTGTCTACCTCCGTATCCAAGCTATATTGCATCTTCTCTCTCTCCATGACGGGGTAGATTAACTCTAACCCTTTGGAAGTGGTCGGCCAACACATCCGAAAGGTTGTGTGTCTGGATGGCTTTTCTCCCATCAACCTCGACCAATTGTCTTCAACGGTTTCTACTTCTAAATCTTCTACCTGTCTCCTAGACCCCAACCCAACCAGGCTGCTTAAAGACGTGTTACTTTTATTTAGCACCTCTCTACTAGATATTATCAATGGGTCTTCACTAATGGGTCATGTGCCACAGTCCTTCAAAGGACCCAAGAGGCCCACTCTCGATCCAGAGTTGTTGGCTAACTATCACTTACATTTTTATTCATTTAGATATATTAATATTAAATATTATTTTGGGTTTAAACAAAATAAACTGAATTGAAAGTATAATCCAAGGTTTTCTATGTACTGCATTTGCAATCTGACATTAACCTTCACTGTAGTACGTAGTGTAGACCTCTGTGGACAAAGCCGCTATCATCAGAGCAACAAGGAGTCGCGCCATCATGACAGTCAGTATGTTAGAGCTGCTGGATTTCCCCTGCAAGCAGACAGAAAAGATTTAGATGTCATTAGGTCAGAGGGTGAAGCAACAGTTCTCACGTTCCTCTGAGCATTTCCCTGCAGACAGATTCAAACATTGGATACTGATGTTATGGATTATTTATTGATCAGCCAACCCCTTCTCCTGAGTACAGTGACTGCAGGCAGCGTTAGTCATACACTTTAGAGTTGACTGATTCAGTTTGATTCAAATACCTCTTCAACTGACATCACATGACATACCGTATGGTGCATGGTGACTGTTTGACATGACATGATATACATGTTTACATTGTTTGATATTTAGCATCACATGGCCGCGTTTGGTGTGAACACAACATAAGGCTGAGCCTGGCCACCCTACGGAGGAAACTCATTTCGGCCGCTTGTATTCGAGACCTCGTTCTTTCGGTCATAACCCAGAGTTTGTGACCATATGTGAGGGTTGGAACGTTGACCGACCAGTACATGGAGAGTTTCTCCTTCTGGCTCAGCTCCTCTTCACCAAGACGGACCGGTACAGCGCCTGCTTTACAGCTGCAGACGCACTGATCCGCCTGTCGATCTCCCGCTCCACCTTACCCTCACTCGTGAACAAGACCCCGAGATACTTGAACTCCTTCGCTTGGGGTAGGCTGGAGGTCACGGTCCGAGGAGGCAAACAGGACCACATCATCTGCAAACAGCAGAGGGGCGATCCCGAGATCCCGAGACCCGCAAACCTGACGTTCTCCGCCCCCCCGACTGCGCATAAATATCCTATCCAGGAAAGTCACGAACAGAACGGTGATAAAGGGCAGCCCTGGCGGAGGCCAACACCCACCGGTAACGTGTCTGACTTACTACCGAGGATACGAACACAGCTCCTACTGCAGGCGTACAGAGACCGGATGGCTCGTGCCAATGGGTCCGACACTCCATACTCCCGCAGCACCCCCCACAAAAAGGGTTAGGGTTAGGCTAACCCTAACCCTTGTGATTTGTTCCAAACTGAACCAAAAGGAAAAACAGTAATAAAAAATCACAAGGTAGCCGGTAACCACAGGACGACCACTTTCCCCATGAGCTACAGCCGCCCCCTAAGCCGCCTCCCTTTTAGCATCTATCTATCTAGATCTATCTATCTATATATCTATCTATCTATCGATCCACCGTTATATCTATCTATCCATCCATCCATCTATATCTATATCTAGATATGTCTATCCATCTATCTACCACCTGTCTATCTATCCATCTATCTAGATATATCTATCTATCTCTACCTAGATATGTCTGTTTGTCTGTCTGTCTATCTATCTATCTATCTATCTATCTATCTATCTATCTATCTATCTATCTGTCTATCTATCTATCTATCTAAAGAGTCATCACACAGACTGAGTGCAGCTGGACGCTGGTTGCTGGGGAATACGTCACTCTGACGTCAGCACAAACACACCCCGTAGAGATGAAAACCATACATGTTTTTGATTAATAATTCATCAGTGCCTGTCGTTTACTTCCATGTTAAGAATGTACAGATATATGTGTGTGTGTGTGTGTGTGTGTTTGTGTGTGTGTGTGTGTGTTTGTGTCAACCTCAGGTATTTACATTGTTCAAGAAATGTATGTTAAATGTCAAACCAAAGCCCCTCAAGAAAAGCTCCAGCTGTTTTCATAAACCATGAACCTTTTACAGTTTTAATATTCTTATACTATACTCTATATTTAGCGTAACATCAGAGAGGGATCATACATTCAAATCCTGATGTAATCTATGGTCGTGGATGCCTGATAGCAACAGGTGTACTTCCTGCTGTCTAAAGGTCACCATATGACCAAAACACAGCAGAATCCTCACAGGGTGTGGTCTCTGAGTCCTCAGCTGTGGCCCTGGTGGTGGAGCGGTGCAGCTCACTTTCTATCCCTAAAGACTTGTGTTGCTGGAACTCAACTCCTTTCAATGAGAGGAAGCTGTAACTTTGCTACAGCTACAGTTTCAAAGTAGCTTCCTTAGAACCTGTAAACCTTCTGCTTAAGCCACAGCAGCTTCGACCTCTTCAATCTCTCAGCAGCTGTTGATTCCTTTGGTGCACACATGAGCTGTGCACTAAACTGTGGAAAACATTCAGCTTCCTGTTGGACTTTTCAGAAAGAAAAAAGATATTTATCTGATACTGGAGGCAAACTGAAATGAAACAGGTTCCTTTTATTTATGTATCGTGAACGTCATTCTGTTATCATTTCTAGATGGAACATGCTGCTTTTAAGCAAAACACCGACGAACCCTAAATAAGAGCAAAGGAGAAGATGTTGCAGCCAGAAGAGATGAATATATTGTGAGAGGACAATAACAAACTGTCGGATCAATTGTTTTATCATTCATTTTGCATTAAATGTTACTTCACAAAGAACATCAGTATTCATGATAAAAGCAGTAATTAAACCCAAAAATAATAATAAAAAATAACGCAAAACAAAAATAAATCATTCTTTTTTTTGTTTGTCCTTGAGCTTCTGGAGAATCTAACGACGTGACCGAGCATCATCTGGAGTTACGGTACTTTCAAACAAAGCCCAAGACTACGCTCACTACTTGTGGAGGAACGGTTATGGATCGATGCTCCATGCTGTGACAGCGGGCTGTCCGTGTCTTACCCATGAACACAACGTGATATAGTGATGGGACTTTCTAAACGAGGCTAGATACTAGCAGACCGGCTTAAAAGCATCGTGCTTCTTCCTCTGCCCAACTGGGAAAGAGTGAAGCAATGCCCTCCAGTGACACATCTCTTGCATGTGTAACAATATTGTATGGAAGTAAATTCATCTATTTATTTATTTTTAAACACTGCATATTTGTAAAAATAGCAGATAGTGAGAAAAAAGGTGTCTCGTTGCAATAGAACCTACAACCTAACAACATCACCTCTTACATGTTGAGCTCTCTGCTCACACTTCCACTCACATCACTTCATGTCATGCTCACAACATGAAGAAACATGTCTGCTTCTACCTCTGGCCAATTATTGCATTTAAGGATCAAAAACTCATTTTAACCTCAGCTCAAGAATTTGGTTTGATTTGCAGCCACACAGCACTGCTTCCGTAGTCCTTTGGTTTGTTGCTCTTCACTGAGGACTCGTTCCCTGGACTGTCCCCATCCAGCTGGAGACTGTCCTTATGTCCTTACCCATGTCATGCACACACATTGATGCCTGTCCTACATTCTCCTATCACCACATACTGGAATACAAACAGAGCATGGTCTAACCTGTGTGGACACACAAACAGAGCATGGTCTTACCTTATCGAGTGTTGAAAGCGCTGACTGCCCCCCTCCCGGGCCACGGCTCTCTTTTATAGGGCGACCCCTCCTGCGTCATCATCGCTGACCACCGCTTGGCACTGAGTGTGTGCTGCTGCAGCCGTACTCCTCATTTCCTTCCTGTACGTCTTCCAAAGATGAGTAAAATTCCTGAAAGTTGATTCCTTTGGGTTTGGTTACTTTCCACAATAGACCTGAAATGAGGTTCTTGGTGGAGACAAAGACCCGGAGGTCATGACAAAGGTCATGACAATAAGCACACAGAGAAATTGAAGTGGGCTTTATAATAGAAACTAAAAATATACACTGGAGGGACATGTGCATTTTTTGTAACTAAAGAAAAAACATTTGTTGTCTTTTTCTGTGTGAATCTTCAGCCTCATGGAATACAATATGTTGTCATACGGGAAACTGTATTGAGCTAAGAAGGTTTTTTCACCTGTAAGTATGTGGGTTGTTTTGACCTGAAGCTGTAGGTTTTGCCGTTGTTAAACTAAAATGTGAAGAAATTAGAATGAAATGTTGATTCATTGATGTGATGTAATTTGTGCGACATATGAGTTCATTATGAATGAACTATTTCTTGAGAGCTCTTGTGGGTCAGGTGTTTACCTGGTGAGGAACATCTGGACTAAGAGACCCAAGTCCCCTTCCCACAAGTGGCTAAACCCGAACCTCTTGAACTGCCCCCCCTCTGACATCCTCTAATTGTCTGAGATATTCACACGGATTATCAAATATTTTGTGTATGCATTGAATTGATGTTTCTGGAAATGAATTAGTAAAAAACTGTGCCTGGTCTCAGTGGTTCCTTACAACAATTGGGCTCCGTAGATGTTGCAACTAAATGACTGGCCCATAACTTCTGTCACAACTATTATAATAGAGCCGGTCACAGCGAGGTCTTTTCCCTCTTCAAGGTGCTGCAAAAGCTGGTGCATTAGACTTTAATCACACTGATTCAAACACACGTAAAGGACAACACGTGTAATGCCGTGTTCACACCAAAAGTGTTGCGAGATATTCGCGCGTGTAGGTTACATGTTAAGTCAATGCACAGACACGAATGGTTGCGAAAAAGCAAATGTTACGCCAGGCGGTGCAAATGAGGCGCACATTTGCCTTTTCGCCGACGCTGAGTTTGCGGAGTTTGCCCGACGCTGAGTTGTGAAAGCCAATCAGCGTTGAGAAGCTGTGCCCGGCATCACCGCCGTCCTACCGCTGCTGAATCAAACTGCTGCTGGAAGCGGCTTCATTCAGACACTCGTCCTGGAGGAGTCGAGCTGTGTGTGACTACGGATAATATTATGAACCCAGACACGGGGGTGTTTGATGTTCCCACCTTTGTGGGACTTCCTCAACAAGTATAAAGCAGAACTGGTGGTTATTTCAATGGTGAATGGCGGAAATGGTAAATGTTTTCACAGAGTAAAGCCACGGAGATAAGCCACGCCCCCTTTTGCGCAGCAAATGGTTGCGAAAAAGTGAATTAACTACATAAAGTCGAGCGAGTAAACTAACGCGAAAAAGCGTTGTGAAAATTCCCAACTCTTGGTGTGAACGTACCATAAGACGTGGACATAGCACACGGCATGTCTTCACCCATTAATGGACTGCAGGGATCCTTCTATGAATATCTGCATTAATACAGATGGTTTATAGTTGAGCGTGATCGGATGTTGGTTGGGTAACAACACTTAAAACCATCACCAACTTTACCTCGATTCTGGTGAACATTTTCGAATCTTCCGGCTCATAGTTTTTGTTTGGCCTCCGCCTTAACCCCTTGATTACCTCAATCAATAAAAAGACTTAAGGCAGTATGTCATTGTTTTATGTTCTGATAAGACGTCAGCAGGTTAACACATTTCAAATTATTTTATATATATAAATAAAAGAAGAAGAATTACATGATTCAAACTTAGGTTCAGTCGGTGTCCCCAGTGTCCATGCCAGGCAGAATGCTCATGAGCATGGACCATGATGGAGATACGGAGTGCAGCTTCAGTGAGGTTCCTTCAGCTCGTAGTCCAGCTCTTTTACCAATGACTGCTTCTCTTCTTATTCAGCTGTTGCTCAGATAATCTTTGTCTCTTTCAGTTGTAATTCTACTTGAACCATTGAACAGAGTTTTGTTCTCCAATCTACTAAACAGGGCGAGCTTTGTGTTGGCTGGATGTGTATTGCTGATATATATATATATATATATATATATATATATATATATATATATATATATATATATATATATATATATATACTTTCATTGTTTCATAATTGTGATTTGTGATGGTTTTTATAAGTAAATATCTTTCAATAACTCTCCTCTTATAATGATTGGATGCATATGACGAAATCATTTTGAAATGAAAAACAGCCACCAGCCCAGTGTCTGGTTACATGAAGGACCCAGTCTTTCTGTAACATACAACATTTCTGTGGCATACATAACAGACAGTGTGGTATACATGACATATACATGTCATATATATATTTATATATATATGACATATACATGTCATATATATATATATATGTAATATATATGGCATACATAACAGACAGTGTGGTATCCTCGGATACATGGCATACAGGATGAGCGTGAGAGTTCTTCCTGGTCTGAAGCCTCTACAATGGTTGCCTCTTTCATCACAGTCCTTCTTTGCATCCGTTGAGTAACTTCTCCCACCTCCATTTTGCTGCAGTCAAAGGTCATGGCTTTGAAGTAGTGTGCCAGACACTAATGGTCAGAGGCCAGTTCTTCCACACCTCTGTTAATAAAAGAGAGAAAACCAAGGGAGGAGAATGAAACAGACACGTAATCTCAAACTCTCTCTGCAAGCCAGCTAAGGAGTGAATCCCCAATAGAATACAGAACAGCATGAGTGGGTTCCAGCTACCGTCCAGCTCTGATGGCCCTGGTTCCATTACAGACATGTGTCTGAAAGCGCGTACTAATTATTGGATGCCTGGTGTAACGTCCAGAAGAACTTGGTCAACAACTTCTTTGGTTCTCTGAATGTATTTCCCTTGATCACCAGTAGAGAAACAAGTGCTGCCATCTTGACAGCAGGGAGTCGTCCAGTCAACACGGTTGACATCAGGTTGACCGTCCAAAAACACCACGAACAGCCAGAAGGTCGGCTCTTTAATACACGGTTCTTCGTCATGAAGATCTAACATTTCTATTGGCTCTAACATGTCTAAGAGGAGGAGAATCATGTTCTCATCTTTTCTCACAAGACTGGAACGTGCAACGACCAGTCTGCTTCTCTAATGTCTACATACTGATAAACAGGTGTGAGTGTTGTGGTGCAGAGCGTGGAACCTTGAGGAACAGACAACCGGACTGTTCTCACTGAAAGTATTTGTTAAACTGACCTTGCACAAGCTGAACTCTAATAGACATAAGAATAATGAAATGCAGAATATCTACAGAATATAATGATTTATATTATCATGTCTCTCTCTCTCCTTGCCTGGGTCCGAACCTTTGTGACATTAAACAGATTCTCCATTAAAAGATTGAGCAGTAAGCACAGCAGGGGGACTAATGATTAGCCAATCAACACCAGGGGCGGGACTACCACCGTCATCAACTGCTGTCAGCTGTGGGCCAGAACAGAGGAGTAATAATACAACAATGGAGACCAGTCAAGGACATTGAGACTTCTACCAAGACTGTTCTAACTAGTATTACAAGCATCATTATCACTATCAAATCATTATGAATTACTTCTGTCGATGCTGACTGAGACTCTTGTCTCTGACTGGGTGTCTTGTTGGGGCACCATTGGGCTGCCTCTTAATGTGTGTGTTCTGTGTCATAGAGATCTAAAGGGCTGAGAGGCGGGGCCTGCTGGCCACACAGCAGCTGTTTAGGGTGAAGATGACCACATCAGGTCACACAGGGATGAGCAGAGGAGACTCTGGGTGGCAGTGAAATTCAAATGGAAGTCAAACTAACATTAAAACGACCATCCTGTACTTCAGATTGTTGGATGGTAACTGTTTATTGTGTATCCCTGACATCGGTGTGAAAAGGTCTGTGTCCTGTAGTTCTACGTTTGAATTGAATACTTTTAGACATCATGTCTGACAATGGTAGATGCAATGATAATGGATGAAATTTGCTCATTGCTTGTTCACAACGTACCTGTGATCTGAGTGGCTGTTGTTCATGTTGTCGTTGATGCCTCCTGCCATCTGCAGGGGGCGCTGGCTCGTGGCCTGGTTGGCATTGGCCCGCTCTCCGTCCACAGAGAAACGGTCCGAGTGGTTCCCAAAAAGACTGCCTTGTCTCTGTTTTAGAGGACATGTATTCATAGTTTGAACTTTTGTCACACATGTTAATCAATAAAAAAGGTCATATGCATTCAGGCTGTCTGTCAGGATTTGCAGTTTTTAAACATTTGAATGCAGTAGGGAGGATATTGGAGGTGGGTGTGCTGCAACTCATTTCTGTGAAGAAGAATTGTTTTCACAAGGGCTTTACTCTCAAAATGCCCTCCTCCGCAGCTTCACCAGGACCTCTTTCCATCTCTTCTTCAGTCACCAGGTCTCCAGAGATGGCTCGATGGAGCTCTGGAGCCGCTTCCTCCTCAATGTTCCTCAACCCGGCCTGAAGGACGCAGATAAAGGTTAGTGAAGGAAACAAGCACGAAACCCCTTCAGAGCGATGACGCATCTAAGCATATTTGAGAAAATCCTCTGTAGGTCAATGGAGCCCAAACCTAGGCGGGTTACGGGTCATCCTTCCCAGAGTTACACTGAAACACCACTTCTATGCACATTAAATGAACAGTAAATGTAGTACTATGGTGTCCTAGGAACTAAACTAATCTTTTATTTTTAGGTTTCCCCTCTTTTAATCTGTGCAGCATCTGTGTTGTATTCGTGTTGTTTCTACCTCTACAGCTTCCACGACCTCGTGTTGCTGTCTCATCTGATCTTGTGTATTTATGGTTCTGTCTTTTCACTGTTGACAACAGTTATGGAGTTTTTGCTACCTGTTCCCTGTTACCCTCCTTTTGCATGGATTTGTGTGGCTTGCCATTTGTCATGCCTGTTTTGAGATGTCCTTAATTAAATCATTAATCTGCACAATCTACCTGCCTGTTGCCTACTTGGCCAACGGTGGCATTATCCTTACTGATGCTGTGATCACACCAAACGCAGCGCGAATTATTCGCGTGAGTAGATTACATGCAAAGTCAATGCACAGACGCGGCAGGTTCCAAAGACGCGAAATCTCCGCCAGGCGGCGCACGCGTTTGAGGCAGCACGAATTCATAGTTGCGTCAGCCAATCAGCATTGAGAAGCTCCGCCCCTCACCACCGCCGTCTTGCCGTTGCTGAATCAAACTGCTGCTGCAGTGGTTATTTATTCCATGGACGGTAGCGGAAATGAAAGCTCCTTTCACGGAGAGAAGCAACGGAGATAAGCCATGCCCCCTTTGTCGCGGCGCGATCTCACGTTTGGTGTGAACGCAGCATGACTGTTTTGAATTGCAATCACATTTATTAGATGAATTGAGATGATCAAACCATTAACTACACTTCATATATAAATAACTACTTACCTGTATCTCATGGGTAGCACTTTTATTGGTGGGCCGGAAGCCATAGTACTCTTCCTGTCTTTTCTTCATTTTTCTGAAATAATCCTGGATGAGGAAAGTGGCATAGAACTTTCCCACTGTCACCTCATCATCTGTTAAAACACAGAAGTGCTTGTTGAGTGTCGAAAAGCTATTACATTTAAAAAAGATTGATTCGCTTGTTCTCAGACTCAACAGGTTTACAGGATTAGCTGTGGAATCTTCACAGGAAACAGAGTGAACTTGATATCTGGCACAATTGCAAATAAAAAATCTTTGGAAAAGTGAAAAATTTGCATTCATTCCAAGATTTAATACATTTTGTTTCGTAACTTATACTTATACTTATATGTTAGTATTTGTGATGAGACATGTATTAAAAATTGCATTTGATATTTTTTTTATTCCATGCATTATAACTGGTTTGGTGACACTTTACATTTCAGCTTTAAAAGATAAATACTTTAGCTTTCCATTTATGATTGTGTCACCGTACAGAAACACGCCGTCAGTCAGGAAGACTTTTACAACTGTAACTAACTAGTTATTTACAACTCTAACTAACTAACTAACTAGTTATTTATATCTCTTAACTAGCTAGTTATTTACAACTCTAAATAACTAGTTATTTATATCTCTAACTGACTAGTTATTTATATCTCTAACTAAGTAGTTATTCACAAATGTAACTAAGTAGTTATTTACAACTCTAACTAACTAGTTATTTATATCTCTTAACTAACTAGTTATTTATATCTCTTAACCAACTAGTTATTTATAGCTCTAACTAGTTATTTACAACTCTAACTAACTAGTTATTTATATCTCTAACTAACTAGTTATTTACATATCTAACTAACTAGTTATGTATAACTGTAACTAACTAGTTATTTATATCTAACTAACTAGTTATTTACAATTCTAACTAACTCGTTATGTATAACTGTAACTAACTAGTTATTTATATCTCTAACTAACTAGTTATTTATAACTGTAACTAACTAGTTATTTATATCTCTAACTAACTAGTTATTTACAACTGTAACTAACTAGTTATTTATATCTCTAACTAGCTAGTTATTTATAACTGTAACTAACTAGTTATTTACAACTCTAACTAACTAATTAGTGAGTTATAACTAACAAGTTCTTTATAACTCTAACTAGTTATTTATAACTCTAACTAAATAGTTATTTACAACTGTAACTAATTAGTTATTTATAACTCTAACTAACTAGTTATTTATAACTCTAACTAACTAGTTAGTGAGTTATACCTAACTAGTTATTTATAACTCTAACTAACTAGTTAGTGCGTTATACCTAACTAGTTATTTACAACTGTAACTAACTAGTTATTTATAACTATAGTTAGTACTAGTTATAATTTTAACTAACTAGTTATTTATAACTCTAACTAACTAGTTCTGTATAACTATAGTTAGTACTAGTTATAACTCTAACTAACTAGTTATTTATAACTCACTTTGAAGGGCATTCACTATTTTTGTCAAACCATTCGGATTTTGCCACAAACTATTTAAACCAACTATCTTATAAATACACCCTGGGAAATATGGTTTGAAAAATCTTAAATCTTTTTCTGAAAATTGTTCCAGATATTTTCAGAATGAAGCGTAGGTGGGTGGAGTCACAGGGACGGTGTCTGGACTGTCCCATTGTCTTTGAATGCACAGTTTATAAGCTGGGCTTTAAGTTCTGTCTGAGACTCTTCCAGACAGAAGCAGCCTCTTTTTGTTTGCTTTGTTTGTGCAGCTTATTGTTATGAAAGCCTGGAAACATATGCATGCATATGCCCCCTGATGACTGCCTTTTCTTTCAGAACCTTCATGAAACTGACCTCCTATAGGCGGGATGACTTGATCCAGAAGTTTCATACTGGTACGCTTCCAGATCTTTTTGATAATTCCCCTCAGCTCCTCATTTGCTTGTTCAAAATTACCTGAAATGTAAGAAACATAATAATGAGACAAAGGACATTACTGAAATTCCCCAATAAGTTAATGTAGCTAAATGTAGCATAGTGACCTACCTTTTCCACCCGTGGTCACATAACACGACTCCTTTGAAATAATGTTGCCAGTAGTGAACTATCTAGTCTGCAGAGCGACCGAACACGACTCCTTATCTGACTTCTGCTGAAGAGTCCACGTCCTGCTACTGGCTCCAGGACAATCTTCAGTGATATGGAGAAACTGAGCCAGAAATAATATGGTTCTCCAGCAGGAGCAACAAGAGTTTTGTCTTGATATACCTTAAATCCATTTCTATTCTTGTAAATAAACTGCTGTATTTTTGAGGAGGGTTTTGTAATTTAGTGATAAATTAAGGCATGATTTTCAACCTCTGTGCACAAGTGTGCCGTGAGATCATCAGGTGTGCCGTGGGAAAATGTGCAATTTCACTTAATCGGTCCCAAAAAATATTATTTAGTTGCTGCAAATAATGTTCCATTGTTGAGCGTCTGAGCTGCAATATAGTGTCTGACCTAGTAATGAAATACTCTTCCATGCCAGTAATAATGACCTACCATATATGCTGTATTATGCTACAATGTGACATTAATAATAATGACCATATATGCTGTATTATGCTACAATGTGACATTAATAATAATGACCATATATGCTGTATTATGCTACAATGTGACATTAATAATAATTACCATATATGCTGTATTATGCTACAATGTGACATTAATAATAATTACCATATATGCTGTATTGTGCTATAATGTGACATTAATAATAATGACCATATATGCTGTATTATGCTACAATGTGACATTAATAATAATTACCATATATGCTGTATTATGCTACAATGTGACATTAATAATAATTACCATATATGCTGTATTAATGCTACAATGTGACATTTTGTAACCTTTTGTGTTGTTGGTGTGCCACATGATTTTTTTTATTGTAAAAAATGTGCCGTGGCTTAAAATTACGGAATGAGGGTCTTTGATAACTGAATTATATTATTTAATTTCACAAACAACACAGTTTGGTCAGTTCTGCCGCTCGCGTGGCTTAACCACTTACTTCATTTTGAACCCTTCATAATGTTCATAATAATCTCATGAACAATAGATAAGACTTGGTAGAGTAGACTACCTCCTGATTTAATGCACCATCGTCTTGTCTTTGTCATGTTTCCTGCATCATAATACAAACAGCACTTCATATCAGGGAGGGGAGTCAATGCCGAATAGCGTCACTCGTTGAGAAGCTGACAAACTATGATCATTATGGGTTTTAATTATATATATATATATATATATACACATACACACATACATACACACACATACACTACCGTTCAAAAGTTTGGGGTCACCCAGACAAATGTTCAGCAATTTCTCGCATGGAATAGCCTTCATCTCTAAGAACAAGAACAGACTGGCGAGTTTCACATGAAAGTTCTCTTTTTCTGGCCATTTTGAGAGTATAATGGAACCCACACATGTGATGCTATGCATAGGAAGGCCAGTTGTAAAGCTTCTCTCTCCAGCATAACTGTTTTAAGTTGTGCTAACATAATTGCACAAGGGTTTTCTAATCCTCCATTAGTCTTCTATGCGATGACAAACACAATGTACCATTAGAACACTGGAGTGATAGTTGCTGGAAATGGCCTCTATACACCTATGTAGATATTTCATTAAAAACCAGACGTTTCCAACTAGAATAGTCATTTACCACATTAACAATGTATAGTGTATTTCTGATTAATTTAATGTTATCTTCATTGAAAAAAACATTGCTTTTCTCTGAAAAATAAGGACATTTCTAAGTGACCCCAAACTTTTGAACGGTAGTGTGTGTGTGTATATATATTTTTTAGACTTAATACTTACAATATGCAATACTGCAATACTACTGAATATTGTTTTGCTACTACTACATTTCACTTCATAATATTACACTTATATGCCATAATATGTATAATGTACCAGCCTTTTTATTTGACCATATTATGTCATACTGTTATACCACTTTACTTTGAGGAGATGTCACTGTTAGTCTAGAACACTGAATAATGTTTCCACTAGTAAACCTGAACATGCACACCTCTCTCTGTGTGACAGCGATTATAACCACATAACTATATAGATTATAATTAACTAGAGGATACACTTTTTCCTACACGTAGATCTTAAACCCTTAAATATAAACAGTAGCCCGGCCACCCTACCGAGGAAACTCATTTAGTTTTTTTTATTAAAATAAAAGTTGGATAAAATCTCCACTGGTCCTCTCCTTATATGTAGTGAGGTGTCGTAGGTAGAACTTATATGTAGTGAGGTGTCGGTAGGTAGAACTTATATGTAGTGAGGTGTCAGTAGGTAGAACTTATATGTAGTGAGGTGTCGTAGGTAGAACTTATATGTAGTGAGGTGTCGGTAGTAGAACTTATATGTAGTGAGGTGTCGTAGGTAGAACTTATATGTAGTGAGGTGTCGTAGGTAGAACTTATATGTAGTGAGGTGTCGTAGGTAGAACTTATATGTAGTGAGGTGTCGTAGGTAGAACTTATATGTAGTGAGGTGTCGTAGGTAGAACTTATATGTAGTGAGGTGTCGTAGGTAGAACTTATATGTAGTGAGGTGTCGTAGGTAGAACTGACTCTCCGCTCTCCTGTCTGACGTCACACGCTGCCACGGACTCTCCGCTGCCAGTAATCTCACTCGCTGTCTCTCCAACAACGTTAGCTAACGTGTTAGCAGGCTGACTAGCTTGCTATTATTAAACTGGTGGGAGGGAAATGAAGCCGCTGTAGACATCTTAACGCTGATTGGCCAAGACTTGCAACGTCAAAGATCTTCTCTTGCTAAGATGATCACGACCTCAGTTTTTTTTCCGTGTCCCACTCCAATCTCAGAAACGGCGGACAGTTGACCCCTCCGCTCCTCCCAAAATCAAAAACTCTTTGGATCTACACGATTTACGTGGATGACATGTTTTGATTTCAAAACGGCGAATTTTGCCAAAAGGTGAGGGATTTTCATGTCTGAGTATTCTTCACAGAGATTATCACAGCAATACGTCGCTGTACCCGGTGCAATAAGAATGTTATCTGCATTTTCTGCCAGATTGCCACCTTGAAAAGGAGACTGGATCACCACGCAGACCAGAGATCCTCAGGAAGAGGACTTCATGGAAATTCTACCAATATGCACAATATCCACCACACAAATGTCCAATATCTTCAATAACTGACGTGTGTCCTACTTGGGGGCTGCAGAAACATGTTGTGATCAAAACGTATCATCACTTTTTAAGTTGCCACCGTTATCATTTACGCACATCACTTGTGGAGCAATATCATATCATTTAGTCTCCACTAACTCCTGAGAATTAAAATATCTGTCTTCTATCTTCACGAATGTTACCAGATGTGTACAATGAGTTTTTACAACTTCTGCCTCCTGTGACGCGATGAGAGCTGTGAACACGGTGCACTAAATAGGCTGAAAGTCACAGTGAAGCTCCGTAAAGCTCAGCTGATGATCAGTTGATGATCAGTTGATGATCAACTCACCCAGCAGCTAGTGTTCCGTTGGCTTTGCTTGTTTGTTTCTCAGCAGGATTATGAAACTGTCCCAATTTCCATGAAACTCAGTGTTAGGGCCAAGGAATAATCTATACGTGTTTAGGGAGGAATCCAATCGCTCGTTGGATACACACATAATTTTTCACTTTCATTATTACTATACTTAAGAAAGAAAAATAAATGATCCTTTATTGATCCCCTTGGGTAAATTCTTCTGTGCATCCTGGGTTAAGGAGCAGTGTTCTGCCCTGTGAGGCTCCCAGGGAGCAGCTGGGGGTTCAGGGTCTGATCAGGGACTCTGACACATGGGAGCTATGGGGAGACTGGGGAGTAGAACCCTGTGAACAGTGTGTGTTCTCAGTGGGCCCTTTGAGTTCTCTACAGGCTCACATTGTCATTGATATGATCTAAAACAGGGGGGCCCAATACGGCGATCGCATGCCATTAAAAAAACAAAAAACTTTATAATAATAATAATACCTAATAAAAAAACTTTACCGACAAAACCCAGCTGCCAGAGTGCAAATTAATGTCAATCACCTCATATATTTATATATATAATATATATTTAGCATTATTAATGCTATATATATATGTATATATATATATATATATATATATATATATATATATATATATATATATATATATATATATATATATATATATATATATATATATATAAATAGATATTTAGCATTATTAATGTAGGTAGATCTTTTCACTTGGTAATTTTAAAAGTAGCTCGCGAGCCAAAAAAGTGTGGGTACCCCTGATCTAAAACAATATCCATTACTAATATAGGCTTTGCTTTATGACCAGTAATAGTAAAGATGGCCTCTGTGAGTAGATCACAACTTAATCTGATCCTGCATTAATCTGCAGGCCATTGTCTGGAGTTTGCTCCATCTATATTCACCAAAAATGAGGAACATAATATATGAACACATACGTACAGTATTGACAACACAAACCTTCTGTCTTTATTTTCAGTGCAGTTCTAACGAGGGCAAACAGCGTAGCGTTGAAGGTCACAGTTCCATCGCTGTTGAGAGGCATGTTCATGGAGACCAGCCTCTGTGGAAACAACACACACCAGCAGCTTAATGCACAAACGGCACGCATATCAGATGCTTTTCTTATTTGTAAATGAGGAAAAGTGGTACATAATACATGCAAATTATTTTGATAAACGCATGTTCAGTTTGTTTTCAGTCAATAAGGCATTTTCTTAAAACAATAGGTTTAGCTAGATAGTTGTGAATTATTGGTAGTACTAATACTTTGCAGTCAATGATAATCATATATTATATTATATGTATATTACACCTATAATCATCACCTCCCAAAAAATATGTATATATATATATATATACATGTGTATATATTTATACACATGTATATATATATGTATATATATCCATCTGTACTGAGGAGCCCCGGACAATCAGTTTTGCAGCATTTGGCTGAATCTGAGTATATATTATATAGAGTATATATTAAAGCCGTAAACACAGTGGCGGTCGGCCAATAGAGGGCCACAGGGCCTGGCCCCTCCCACCTTGAGCCACCAAACAAAACATATATATATTTATAATATTATTAATTATAAAAAATATAATAATATTAATAAATTATACAAATTGTCAATATTTGTGTTTTTGAGCTATGGAATATACCCAGTAATATTTGTAAAATAGGATATCCGCGCAATATAAATGCTTTTCTGCTTGTCCTCTCTGCTAGTGCACGTCTCTGCTGCTAGTGCACGTGCTGGGGCCAGATCCATTTGGCCCAAGGAAGACGGGTCTAATACGCAGTTTAGCCAATCACTGATTAAAGATAATAATGAGTGACGTACAATGTATCCAATCAGCGCCTTAAAAAAGACTTCCGGGACGCGTTCCCGTCTCTCCTTCTCCTCAGGGCAGCGGCGAGTGGGAGCAGGATTTCGGTGCTTCCTTTCGGTGCCTGAGCCGATTTAAAAACTTTTGTTACACTACTCTGTAATGTTGCACGATACTAAAAAGGTAGTGCGGTACTCGTACGTTAAAAACGATACGATTTTGCATATTTATAGTATTGATACTTTATTAAAATAGCGCGGATCAGAGTGCACTCGCTGCTCCGCTCCCCATCATGCAGAGACGGGGCTCAAGGAGGCGGGGCTTAAGGAGCGGGGCTCAAGGAGGCGTGGCTAAAGGAGCGGGGTTTAAGGAGTGGGGCTGCCTGCACGGGATTAATGCTTTACAAAGCATTAATAAATGTCATGATTAATTCAGTAGTTACTGGTCGTTAGTTAAGTATTAGTTAAGTATGTTGTGTGAGGACGATCTATGCTTTATAAAGCATTAATAAATGACATTGAAAGGCCAGCAGCCTCAAAGCTAGCAAAACTGATCTTCTCAACAGAAAAGGGAAATAGACACAAAGTGATAAAGAACATGAATATGATGTGATGGGGCGATGCCCGTCAGTGGCCCGAGTGGTGAGTATGTTCCATAGTTTGCTGGCACATACATATTATTGATTTTGCTAGCTATGACTAACCTAACCCTAGCTAGCCAGCTAGCAAGCTAGTCACTGGTCCAGAGACAGGAACCGGTACGCACCACCTCAGTTGTAAGTAGATTACATGAGGACTACATGAGGACTATATGAGGACTACATGAGGACTACATTAGGACTACATGAGGACTACATGAGGATTACATTAGGACTACATGAGGATTACATGAGGATTACATGAGGACTACATTAGGATTACATGAGGACTACATTAGGATTACATTAGGACTACATGAGGACTATATGAGGACTACATGAGGATTAGGATTACATTAGGACTACATGAGGATTACATTAGGACT
>NC_136593.1:30029056-30191556 GCF_910589615.1 Taurulus bubalis | reverse complement strand
CTGAGGTCAAGAATACTCTGGAGGAGGGAGGCGTGTCTTTGTCAAAGTCTACTATCAAGAGATGCCTTCATGAATCTGAATACAGAAGGTGTACAACAAGGTGCAAACCACTGGGACCACTGAAGAACAGGAAGGCCAGATTACACCAGAAAACATCTGACCAAAAGAACGAGATAGCGGATACAAGCATATTGAGAGCTGTCAATCAGTTTCACCTTGCTCAACTGCAGAGAGGCCGTGGGTTTTTAGAGAATAGTTACGAGACCTCTGCCATGCTCCTCTTGGAAGCAGACACAGAAGCACTCACGTTGCCTCAGGATCGTATTCTGCCCATATTTTCTTGAACTCGTCCAAGTGCTGAGGGCCAAGGATGGACCAATCCCGTGTCAAGTAGTCAAAGTTATCCATGATGACCGCCACAAATAGGTTAATGATCTGTGAAGGATAGAAGAGCAAATAATAACCCGGGAGCAGTGATGTACAGTATAGAAACACTATAATTGTAAACATTATTTTACCAAAAAGGCACAGAGCATGTAGAAACTCATGAAGTAGATGATGGCAAAGTTGGCTCCACAGGTGTACTCTTCCCCAGGCAAGAAGTCCGACTTGGGGTCACACCTCTTCCCGTACATACACGCCAGCATCACTTCGTGCCATGCCTCCCCTGTAGCGCATCTATAGATATCAAAACGTCTCCCATTACATCTCTGACCTGATACTGAAAAGCCAATCTGTCACATTACTCAGTCGGACATTGCTGTCTTGTTAATTCTGTGTTATTTAATTAGTTTAAAATGGCCATGAGACAGTGAACAGTTTTTATGAAAACAGGATTAAGAGGCATGCCAACAGAAGCACAAAACAAAGCTACAGTAATGTGTCTCAATGTATGCTGATGATACCTGATTCTCACACAGGACCATGCAAACAGGACATTTTTATTTATATTGAAAGTGCTTTGGAAACTTGGTTGAAGATAAGTGGGCTTCTCCAGCATCCAAATGTCGGATGCAACCAAAAGTAGAATTTGGAATCCTACCTGATACAGGTAACCGAACCTGAACAGATCTACTAGGAAGGATGGATTGGACCTATGTGTTTGTAATGTCGGCTTTGGAGAGCCACACATCCTTAAAGTGGAACTGATTTGATTTCTTGAATTAACTTTGTGTTTAGGCAATGGTCCCAGAGCAGGGCACCCCCCAGCCCCCGTCTCATTTGAGGCCCTACACAGGACAAACTTATATAAAGTTAAGCTTGAAAAACTGTTTAGGTGATGTGTGTCACAGATGCCTTCTATTTCCTGCTGCACATACATTTTCTCTTGTCCACGATTTGGCTCACACCGATCCTCTTTCTGTGATGCACTTTGAAGCCTTCAATAGACCTGTGTCTTTGATTTATATTTTCGGTGTTCCTAAAGAATTTTCCTGTTTCACTCAAAAGGAGAGCAATAATGTAGCTTTAGCCTCTTGTAGCCCGCAGGCGTGTTTTACTGCATTGGAAGGATCAGAAGCCCCCATCTCTTGCCTGATCTCCTTCCTATACTAAGAGAAGATTAAGCACAATATAAGGGGATGCTCTTTTTTTTTAACATTCACATTAACATTAACATTAACATTAACACATTTTTTTAAATTCTCCCTTAATAAAAAAGTCTCCCTTCTCTATTCCTTCTTTGGAAAATGTAATTCATCATTTATAAAGCATTGTTCCAACACTATTAGTTCCTTCTATTAGTACGCAATTCATAAACACAGTTTTAAATGTTTTATTCTTGATTAATAAGCTTGACTATTATGTGTTTCATGATTGAGTTTTCATACTTTATAAATGATGGATTCCCCATTTGTAAATTAAGTAATATATATATATATATATATAACCAATTATTAATGACTTATAGATGATTAATGAGATCATTTATAAAGTGTTAGTAAATTATAAAAGAAATATTCAAATGTCATGTATTCATGCATTTATTGATACATATAATGATTTAGATGTTAAGGACTATGTTAACATGTGCTTTATGAACGTGTTTTAATACTGCAATTCATGATTCATTGGAAATTGATTACAACGCCTGCTGTTGCTCTGTCCTGTGTGATTCTATAACAAGTCATAACTTTTCCCAGCATTCCTGCCGGGGACAGACCACCAACCTGAACAACAGCAGCACAGCCTGAAGGAATGTCTGGAAGTTATTGTTCCTGTTGATGTATGTTCCGTCAACCAATGCAATTTTACCAAATATCTGCAAAAAAAAGAATCATGTGATTGATAACATCCACACAGGGCAACCCGGTCTACGCTGGCTTTGCGTAATACCAAAGACAGCTTGAATCTGTTCTGGGGCCGCTCTTCACCTCAACAAGCTGGGTAGCAGCCTGCTGATGGCTGTGCACAATGCTGTCTGACTATTTACTCTTCACACACATACCCCCTCCTCTTCTTCTACGCTGCCACCTCAAAGCACAGTTTCCCACGACAGCTCCCCCTACTGGCCCAATCTGTCATTAACCCCCTCATCTGCAGCTCCTTCCATTACCTTCACTGTTGTGCCACTTCCACACTGCATTCACAGAGCCAGAAACAAAAACAACCTCTCTTACATCCAGTGATGTCCACATCGGCTCCCAGTGCAAGTTCATCATCTGCAAACCCACTTCTGTCAACTCAATCCAGTCTCTGTGGAATCAGCACCAGCGCAAGCCCCGTCCCTTTTTACGTCATCCCAACAAACGGCATGTGAATTCAGCCAACCTCAGGACCCAAATCACAAAACACTCGTTGAAACTTGCTCTGTTCAACATCCGGTCACTAAGCAACAAAGGCCTAATCATCAATGAATTCATTACCGACAAAAACCTACCTTCCTCTCCGACCTATCTGAATTCCTGATCCAGCTCACAACCAAAACAGACGTGCACCATGACCCTCTGTAACATGAAGTCCATCTGCCCCTCATCCCTGCAAAACTCTCCAGCCTTCATTTAGCTCCTCCCCCACAGACCTGGTCAACCTCTACAATAACACACTCTCGTCCTGCCTCGATCAGCTTGCCCCTCTCAAAACCAGAACTGTCTCTTTCACTGCCCCCTGGTTCACACCTAAATTCCGACTCATGAAATCCCGGAAACGCCGACGAGAGCGAACTATTTAACAAAACCGGCCTCACAGTACGCACAATAAAATCGTGGTTATCTGGATCGTGGTCCATCCCTACTACTCATTATATGAATACTTGTTATCATATTCATGTGCTGTAACTCTGTTACATTGTTCATTCTGTATACTTGACATATATTGCTTCTGTCAGGGCCGCATGGCAGGAGGCAGGAACGGCTCCAGACAGCTACGATCCATGGAAACTTGAGGCGAGGAAGCACAGAGGCTCCCGGCAAGAATTAGAGTTATTAATGTGCCTTAATGAGACATGAATTCATACAGAAGGAGAGAGAGAAAAAGTGGAGCTCAGTGTATCCTAAGATGTCCCCCAGCAGTCTATGCATATATCAGCATATCTAGGGGCTGGACCAGGGCAAACCTGAGCCAGCCCTAACTATAAGCCTGAGCCAGCCCTAACTATAAACCTGAGCCAGTCCTAACTATAAGCCTGAGCCAGCCCTAACTATAAACCTGAACCAGCCCTAACTATAAACCTGAGCCAGCCCTAACTATAAGCCTGAACCAGTCCTAACTATAAGCCTGAAACAGCCCTAACTATAAACCTGAGCCAGCCCTAACTATAAACCTGAGCCAGCCCTAACTATAAACCTGAGCCAGTCCTAACTATAAGCCTGAGCCAGCCCTAACTATAAACCTGAACCAGCCCTAACTATAAACCTGAGCCAGCCCTAACTATAAGCCTGAACCAGTCCTAACTATAAGCCTGAAACAGCCCTAACTATAAACCTGAACCAGCCCTAACTATAAACCTGAGCCAGCCCTAACTATAAACCTGAACCAGCCCTAACTATAAGCCTGAGCCAGCCCTAAATATAAGCGCTATCCAGTCTTCAGTCTACTCTTAAATGAGGTGACTGTCTGCCCCCCGGACTGAAAGTGGAAGCTGATTCCACAGAAGAGGAGCCTGATAACTGAAAGCTCTAGCCCGCAACCTACTTTTTAAGACTCTGGGAACCACAAGTAACCCTGCATTCAGTGAGGGTAATGCTCTAGTGGGGTAATATGGTACTATGAGCTCTCTAGTGGGGTAATATGGTACTATGAGCTCTCTAGTGGGGTAATGTGGCACTATAAGCTCCTTAAGATCTGATGGTGCTTTACCAGTTAAGGCTTTGTAGGTCAGGAGAAGGACCTTAAATATGATTCTTGATCTTACAGGAAGCCAGTGGAGATAATAAATAATGGGTGGTGTGTGTGTGTGTGTGTGTGTGTGTGTGTGTGCGTGTGCGTGTGCGTGTGTGTGTGTGTGTGTGTGTGTGTGTACCTGCATTCCGACCACAGCATATATAAAGAACAGCATGAGAATAAGCAGGCCCACATAGGGAAGAGCCTGCAACACAATGAACAAGGGCACTGTCAGAGAGACATGAAAATGCTAAATCAAGGCTGAACTTTGCTGAGAGATGAAACTGACCTGAAGGGATTTGATGAAGGTCCACAGAAGATTCCGTATCCCCTCAGAGCGATTCAGAAGTTTCACAAGACGCATGACACGAAACAGTCTGAAGAATGTGACTGATACGCTCATGTTCTCGGAAGACTTCTCAGAGAAACAGAGAGGAAAAATTGTCCATCACATAGTGAGAACTTGTACATTCCCTAAAACTGCAATTCAAGAAAAAATAAAGCAACTCACCGCAATTGCTTGCATGGGATCCACTGCCTGCAAGAACAAACATGGGTTTTGCTACTGCTGCCCTCTGACAAATGGCTTTAATAAACATACCTTTTGTGAGTCCATCCAAACTGATCTTATGCTCCAATGCAAACTTTAGTGTCAACACATTCACATCTGACCATTTCATCAAGGGAACCTTTGTATGAGCGGCAGAGCAATGCTTTATGTTCAAACTAAATGAGATATTAAACATGCATGTACTATTGGTGCTGAGCCAAAGCTAGAAAGCATTAGCTCCAATGTCCAGTCAATTAAAGGATAACAGTGTAATTCATGCAATTTACAAACGTACACATTGTCAGGGATAACACGACAAAGTCCAGGACCATCATGGTCCCTCATGGTCCTACATGGAAACGGACTTAATTACCAAATGCACACAGTTTTCAGCTGTCTGTGTATGAAAGTAAATCTGTGTCTTTATTTATTGTTTTGAGGGCAAATGCCTTGTTTGTAAGTCAATTATTTGTTAGTTTTGCTTATGAAACTAGAATTTCTGGCTACAATTCGTCAAACAGAGCAATACGTTTGTCACAACCGTCACTAGACGGTAGTGCTTTTATTTTGTTGTCTTGTCACTTCCTGTTTTACTTTGAAATCATCCTCCTGTGTCATGTCTGCTGTCTTTACTTCCTCATGTGTGATTACCTCTCCCTGCCCTGATGTGTTTCACCTGTGTCTCGTTAACTCCCCTCCCAGTGTGTATATATACTCTGTGCTTCACTTGTCTCGTTGCCAGTTCGTTTTTCTTCACCTGTGAGTCAACTTACCAGCGTTTTTCCTGCCTGATATCCTGTTCTGATTCCGACGTCCCTTCGTTTCCGAGTAAGCCCGATCCCTGCCTGTACCTCTGCCGAGTTTGACTGCCTTGCAATATTACCTTTATCAATAAAGGAATCCTTTTGAATTTTACTCTCTGCCTCGGGTCGTGCATTTGGGTTCTTTCACTAGTGCTCCGGCGTGACAACGTTAGCCCAACGTTGAGAGCAGAAGGTGGGGCTGCATGTCAAAACCAGCAGCCCTCCATGTCGTTCTTTCAAAAAGAGACTCCACTAACAACATGAAAACAAAGTGCTGCTACATTTAAAATACTTTTCACAAAACAGAGCTCATTCAGCCGCGTATGCCCCGCCCACTACGTCCAAACTCAACTTGGAGCTTTTCGTTTTGAGAGCGAAGGTTTTTGAATTGTAGCCAGAAATTTGAGTTTCAGAAGAAAAACTAACAAATAATTGACTTACAAACAAGAAATTTGCTCTCAAATAATGTTTTTTTGTTCGCGTAACAAAGAAACGAAACTATGGTTACCATGTTGAGAGCCGATTAGAGGCCATCCATATGACCCCAGTCTCATATTATGCACCATTAAGAAGGCTAGTAAAATATATTTTATGATCATCTTAGCATGCCATACCTTTACACACCTTTGTCAGTACAACACTTGTTCAGACAAATTCATGCAACATGTGAATTTCATGCAAAATTGAAGCAAGTGAATAGTTACAGTGCAGCCATGGAGGCAGTACAGTCCTCCAGTGGAGGCCAGTGCTGCCTGTTGGAGGGAAACACAAAACAGAGAAGTGATGTCATTGAGCAAAGAAAGACAGCGTTCAGCTGTAAAGGTGTGCCTGTGGCAGAAAACAAGTGACATGGGAGATTGTTGGTTCAGTTAGCTTCAGTTAGCTCCACTCAGTAAACACTGTTTGAATGGCTGCTACAAAATGAGTGCTGGCCGCTAACAGAAATGTGCTATATTTTGAAAGTGTTTCTGTCACCGGCTACATTGTAGGAGTAAGTAACATTGGGGCCGTTTTCTCGAGCTAAATATGGCTACCTTGTACTCAGCATGAGTATGTACAGTTTATGTGTAATGTTAGATTAGGTTAGGCAACCATCAGTCAAGGCAATGTAATAATCTCCCGTGTTTGTCAGTATTTATGTTCTGTCAGTTTAAATGTGAACTTATAGTCAAAGTGTGTGTTAGATAACTGTGTGTGTGTAAATGGTAAATGTACGCTTCATCACTACATGTCATTCACACACCGATAACTCAGCCCTCGGGTGCAATTTGGGGTTCTGTGTCTTGCCCAAAGTCACATCGACAGGACTAGCTGAGGCTGGGATCGAACCACCAATCTTCTGATCGAAAGACAACCCGCTCCACTGATCCACAGTGCCGAAAAAAATAATAATGGGAGTAAGGCAATGGTACTCACATCGATTTCGCTCAGCGTCACGTCCACAACACTTCCAATGACGATGACAAAGTCGAAGACGTTCCAGGGGTCTCCAAAATATCCCTTTGAGAAAACAAGGTCAGTAGATGTGTGTCTGGATGTCAGCATGGATGCAGGGTAATGTTTCCAGGGTCCTTATGGTCGGAGATTGATATATTTTCGCAGTTCAATTTGTAAAACAACAGAGAGATGGAAGTTCAAATATTTCAGCTTTCAGCATTCCAACGCATTTTCAGTAGGAAATGCAATTTTTCGTTTGATATATTAGTAATATAGTAATATAGCGGGGCGAAGAATCACACTCGCTGTCTCTCTAGATTTAGCAATGGTTGGTGTCGCTATATGTTTGTTTTCCCAGTGATGGTCTTCGTGGATGTAACTTTCAATCCACTTGCTGTATCTCTGTGTCTGTATTCTTTTGGGGATCCTTACTGACCTATCTGCTCATGTTCAGATGCTTCAACTCTTATCATGCACAGGTCAGATGAATATCACAAAATACAGCAAGTCGAGGTGGATGGCTGCCCGCCCAGAGCCTGGTTCTGCTCAAGGTTCACAACCCACTGACAAGGATTGTAGCCCCAGAGCTTTCTGTTGTGGCAATCGGTATGTTCTTTTCGATGTAACTTGTATCGCTTAACTCTGAACATTGTGTGCATGAGACAAACAAAGTAGCCTCCGTCTGACTTGCTGTAATCTGATGGTTGTTGAGCTCATGACCTTCGCTTCCCTCACAAAAGCAGAAACAGCAACTCAAGGGATCCGAGCTTGACATCTCTGCTCCATCTGAAAAGGGAGTACTGGACAATGTAATACGTTGAATTTTGACTTACCTTGGCTTTGAAGGCCATAAGTTTAAGGACCATCTCCACAGTGAAGAGCACAGTGAAAATCACGTTCAGCATGTCAGACAGGTGAGTGACGTGGTCTGACTGGTTACAGTGCTGTAGGTTGAAAAGGAACAGATCGACCACTGCATCCATATAAAGTCAGACAGAGTGATTGTACTTGTATGATAGCACGAGCTAAGGTGACTTGTCAGTTAACACTCGTTAGAGAGACAGGGACAGCAGCATCTGGGTTAGGATGACTCGACTGACTCGTAGCTTTTTCCTCAAGTCTTTTATGCCCTGTTCATATGTTTGGACTTCAAGTATCTGGGGCTTTGTTTCCTCTCACCAGACTGGAACTTGAGCAAATCATTTACATACTCATCTCAAGTCCTGAGAACATCACCAGTCCAATTTGTATTGATTATGGATGCTGTTTAGTGCATCTTTTGGCTTTTCCAACAGTTGTTTAAAGTGCTTTTCCATAGCTTGGTTGGAACTAGAACCTTTGAGTTTTGAATTGTGTGGAGAGATCTCAACAATAGAGGCTGCCATTCATTGACATCACTGGTGAAAATGACAAATGACCTTTGCACCATCACATCACATCCTTGTAAAGAGACTGGACCACTTAATTGCCATTAAAGAAACTACAATAAGCAGTTTGGGGCCTATTGACCATGCCATGTCCCATAAGGTTCTGTACTTTCTTTAAGCAATATTAATAAAAAAAACACTAATTGTTTGCAGATGATACCCAATTATATTTATAAATCAACCAAACCAACCAGCTAACTCCAAGTTAAGTTATTGTAATAATAAAGCACAACCAGTCGGAAAACGATGCAGAAAAACTATTCCAAGCATTTGTTCCTTTACAAAAAAGACAGGAGAGCATAACACCTCACTCGACTCTATCGAGTGAGGTGTTATGATACATATTTGACCACACCACAATTTTTGATCCCCACCATGAGACAGAAATGCAAAAGATGTATTATATGTAAGTGAAATGTGTTGTATTCTTACCTGCATTCCCAGACACATGGTGTTGGCCATAATAAGGAGGAACATGAGGTACTCAAAGTAACAGGAGGTGACGATGTACCACACCTGATACTGATAGGGGTTCTTGGGAATATAACACCGCAGAGGGCGGGCCTTAAGAGCATACTGCACACACTGGCGCTGGAGGGGTTAAACAGAAGGGGGAGGGAGAAGCAGAGTTTAAACAAAGTTAAAACAGAAAAAACATAAATCAGGATGATGGAAGCCAATAGCAACATCAGACAGTTGAAACTAACAATAATAGATGATATTCAATTTATTTTTACATAAACTCCTTTGGCAAAGAACTCATGGACTTTGTCATTCAAATCACATCCTTGATTCTTGACATCCTCAAGAGAGCAAGTCCACTCTCAGATTCTGCTCCGACCCTCTCGAGAGGTTAAGGCCTGTGTAGCGCTGCTCAGTGGTGAGTGACTCCACATCGGGTGAGGGGACCAGAAACAGCCCATTGGCTCTTTTTGGGTGAGCTGGCCCCAGATGGTGACAGTGTTGATCCCCTTTGTTGTGTCTGATCAACAGGACGAGGAAAAGATAAACTCAAGAAGCCTGTTGTTAAACAATGCGTGTCCAGGGCTCCTACAGTGTAAAACACAAGTGTTTGAAATATTCCTTATTTTTACAATAGAAAATATTTAATTGTTGACAGCCGGGTCAAACCTCAGTCCCCAGCAAGGACTTTATCAGCAGTTGCGGCACAACAAAATATCTTCAGCCCCTTGACAGCAGTGTTACTCGTCCGTTCAAGCAGTGGATGACAAGTGGATGACAAGTCTTTTACGAAAACTGGCCGCATGCAACGAGCCACCTTCGCGGAGGTCTGTCAGTGGGTTGCGACAGCATGGGGAAGAGTGAAGAAATCAACGGATTTCGAAAAGCTGAAATGTTGTGAGCAGCCGTAGCAGACGACGCATCAGCAGGAACCTCGACCCAGCATGCCCCAGATTCGTCCGACATTTAATATGAGGCTGGGCTCATCTATCTGCAAAATCAGGAAGCAGCATTGTTGCTGTTCAACTCGGATATAGGAGACGAAGACTTCAGCGGTCCCCGTAACGAGGATAAATACAATGTGATTGTACAAGTGTATCTCTGATGTTCCAACAGGGTTATTTTTGTGTTGTGTTCATCTCCGGTGGTCGTTTTGAGAGTTTGTCAGGTACCGCTAATCTTAACAGCGGCTTATACACCGCCGCAGCTTGTTTAGAATTAAATACAACCTTTTTGTTAATTTAGTAGATGCGGCTTATGAACGGGTGCGCTTTGTAATCTGAATTTTACGGTACAATATGTAGTTCTGCATGTCGCAGTGTCTGCAAGAGTGACACTACCGGCAGCAGCAGTGTTAGCGAACAGTGGACACAAAATCAGTTTCACTTTCATGTCCAGTCATTTTCAACATCGGCCTACCTGGTTTTTGTCCAGTTCACAGTCCTTATACTCCTGCTCTCCTTGCTCCTGGAAGGTGACGATGACGAAGCCCACAAATATATTCATCATGAAGAAGGCGATAAGGATGAGGTAGAAAATAAAGAAGATTGAGATGGCCACTCGGTTGTTGTACATTGGGCCTTTATCCTCCAAGTTTGAATCAATGGCTTTATATAGTATCCTAGGAACATGACGAAACAGTCACACACAAATCCACACATGCCATATACAAACAAAAATTAGAAAGTAGATTGGAGATACCGTTAACTAAACTATATATACAGTGGGTAGATGCTGCTGAATTCTAAACTACACATCCTGAAATGAATAGACACCTTTCAACTGGACTGAACAGATCAGGACTCACTTTGGCCATCCTTCAAAGGTAGAAATGGTGAAGAGAGCCAGCATGCCATTGAGGATATTGTCAAAGTTTAGTTCGGAGTTGATCCATTCCCTTTTATGGACTTCCAGTTCATGGAGCGCTCCTTCCTGGTACTTTATATACCAACCTCTGAATCAAAGTAGAGGGGAAAGACAGTTAAGATCTCCACAATCAGCTTTTCTCCAGGGTGCCAAGTTCAATATGTAAATAGTACCTGTCATTTTGCAAAGGCGTAAGCCTTGAATGTTTTGAGTGGATCTCTGAATACTATTTCAGATGAAAGCCTGTGAAGATTTTAAAAAACTACTAAAAACATAATATGTGCGAATGTGCTCTGCAACGAGGGTTTGGATGTCCACTCGCTGATGTGAGGTCCCAGGGTAGGACTACGGTGCTCGGGCCCCGATAATAATAATAAAAATTAGAAGAATAACAGGTCCTTCGCTCCGACTACATCGGTGCTCAGGAACCTAGAAGTGGAGGCCCAGAGAAGCATTACTCAGCATCACCATTCTAATAACACAATACAGTGCTTACTTGCATGTTTCCTCAGTCATTTTGTCAGGATCTGTGCAGGCATAGAATGTGCCCTGGGAAGGCAAAAAAGTGTCTTTATGAAAATGTTTACATTGCCAAATGCAGTGCTAAATAACAAGTTTCCATCATATTTCTTGGTCTTCTCACTTTGAAAAGTTGGACTCCAATGCAGGCAAACATGAAGTCCAGGAGCATGGTGACCAGTACAATATTTCCAATGGTCTTGATAGCAACAAACACACACTGGACGACGTGCTACGAATATAGAGAAATTACAGGTGACAAATCAGGTCAGTATTAGGCTGAACTTTATCGATAGACAACTCATACCTTCAGTCCCTTGGCTCTGTTGATGGCCCTCAGGGGCCGGAGTACCCTTAATACCCTGAGAATCTTCACCACAGAGATGGCACTAGATCTAGAAGACACAAACAAATGCTCAATGTATTTACTGATGTTCCCTCTGTGGCAATACATTATTGGTTATTCTACTGGTTTGGTCATGGCACAAGATGAAGCTCTTTGCATGAGGAGGTCATCGGTATGTCTCGTCTCCACTTACTCCATTCCCATTGAGAGGAGAGATACACTGACCACCAGAAGATCCAAGATGTTGAAAGAGTTCCGACAGAAAGACCCTTCGTGAAGAATTGCACCATATGTTGTCATCTGAAAAAGAGTTATCCATTATGAACACCACAACTGTAAGAACCCTTTACTGCTGTAGGTGCTACCTATAGCTTATCAATTCCAAATATGGGAGAAAAGGATGGGCTAACAATCTGAATTCAACATCCATGTGTCATTCCGACAAGACCTGAAAACAAATATTCCATTGTGGCTTTTAAACTGCTTAATGGTGCATTAATCGATTGAAACCTAATTTAATTGGTTTGGTGGACATGAAACAAATATTCACTGATTCTACCTGGTCATATGTGGTTTACTTCATCCATGGTTCATCTTTCATCATGTACTCATTTATTCATTTATTCATCCCTTATTCATTACTTACAGGGTTTAGTACAGAGAACATTCAGACGAGGCCATTTGAATGTTCTCATGTACCAAACCTTATATTTCACTTATGGTTCAATACACTTATATCTGTGTGGATTTACTGGGGAAACTGCGTTTTTCTTCTTCTAATCAACAAAGGTAGGCAGCATTTGCTGACTGTAAAGCAATAAGGCGATTCATGTTGCTGTGTTCTTTGGTTCAAATCTCGGTGATGCTTTGGAGCAGAGGGAATCTGTGTGGAATTGTCTTGCTTTTTGCTATCTGTTTCTTTCTGATAGCACCGGGCTACGGGCTACTTGTTCCGGAAACATGCCGAGTGGGCTGACTCATATTTTAAAAATGATTTTAGTTGGTGTTTGAGTTGGCTGACTAATTATTGTAGCCCAGGTTCTCTTGTTTAATTGTATGTGTAACATCAATATCTTTGCTCATGATTATTGTAATGTTTTACACAGTTTAACTATCATGTGTAAAATTCAACCTATATAGGGGGCACGGGGCTAGTAGCTAGTTGGAGCACTTCCTGCCACTCCCACTGTCTCCAGTCGGCCCCAGCTCCCCACTGTCATTTTATGCCCCTGCATCGAACACCGTGGCCTTAATGAAATCACTATTAAGAACAAATACCCTCTCCCTCTCATTGACCCTGTCTTTGAGCCACTCCTCAAAGCCACTGTGTTCTACAAACTGGACTTAAGTACCTTATAGTGCCATATTACCCCACTAGAGCATTACGCTCACTGAATGCAGGGTTACTTGTGGTTCCCAGAGTGTTAAAAAGTAGGTTGGGGGCTAGAGCTTTCAGTTATCAGGCTCCTCTTCTGTGGAATCAGCTTCCACTTTCAGTCCAGGGGGCAGACAGTTACCTCATTTAAGAGTAGACTTAAGACTTTCCTCTTTGATAGCGCTTGTACTTGGGGCTGTTTCAGGCTTATAGTTAGGGCTGTTTCAGGCTTATAGTTAGGGCTGGCTCAGGTTTGCCCTGGTTCAGCCCCTAGATATGCTGCTATAGGCCTAGACTGCTGGGGGACATCTTAGGATACACTGAGCTATATAAAATAAACTGAATTGAATTGAACCTCTGCAATGCATACAACCTCATTCGGATCCGGGACGGAGACGAATGGAAAACAGCCTTCAACACCCCCCTGGGCCATTTTGAGTACCTCGACATGCCCTTCGGCCTCACCAACGTCCATGCAGTTTTCCAGACCTTGGTCAATGATGTCCTCCGTGACATGCTCAATCATTTCATCTTTGTGTACCTGGACGATATCCTCATCTTCTCCCGGAACATGGAGGAACACACCCAACAGGTCATGCTTGTGTTGCGCCGGCTACTGGAGAACAAACTTTTTGTTGAACTATTAGCTGTGGTACTACCTGTGGTCGGGGAGGCCATGGAGAAGAACTTTCGGTTGGCCTCAAGGAAGTTCTGGCAAACCATCCGACGGCTCAGGAAGGGAAAGCAGGGGCTACCCCAGGCTGTTCTCAGCAGGGGGGGGAACTGCTGACCCGGACTGGGGACATCGTCGGGCGGTGGAAAGAGCACTTTGAGGAACTCCTAAACCCGGCCAACATGTCCCCCGGAGAGGGGACAGCGCCGGAAGACTTTGGGGTGGTTTCTCCCATATCCCTGGCAGAGGTCGCTAAGGTGGTCAAAAAGCTCCTTGGTGGCAAGGCGCCAGGGGTGGATGAGATCCTCCCTGAGATGCTGAAAGCGCTGGACATTGTTGAGCTGTCTTGGTTGACACGCCTTTTCAGTGTCGCATGGGGGTCGGGAACAGTGACCATGGACTGGCAGACCGGGGTGGTGGTTCCCATCTTCAAGAAGGGGGACCGGAGAGTGTGCTCAAACTATCGTGGCATCACACTGCTCAGCCTCCCGGGAAAAGCTTATGCCAGGGTGCTGGAAAGGAGGCTCTGACCGCTTGTCGAACCTCAGATTCAAGACGAGCAGTGCGGATTCCGTCCCGGTCGTGGAACAGTGGACCAGCTCTTTACCCTTGCAAGACTACTGGAGGGGTCCTGGGAGTTTGCCCAACCAGTCTACATGTGCTTTGTGGACTTGGAGAAGACTTTCGACCGGGTCCCTCGGGGGTTTTTGTGGGGGGTGCTGTGGGAGTATGGGGTGCCGGACCCGTTGGCACGGGCCATCCGGTCTTTGTACGCCTGCAGTAGGAGCTGTGTTCGTATCCTCGGTAGTAAGTCAGACACGTTCCCGGTGGGTGTTGGCCTCCGCCAGGGCTGCCCTTTATCACCGGTCCTGTTCGTGACCTTCATGGACAGGATATCTAAGCGCAGCCAGGGGGCGGAGAGGATCCGGTTCGGGAGTCTCGGGATCGCCTCGCTGCTGTTCGCGGATGATGTGGTCCAGTTTGCCTCCTCGGACCGTGACCTCCAGCATTCACTGGGGCGTTTTGCAGCTGAGTGTGAAGCGGCAGGGATGAGAGTTAGCGCCTCCAAATCTGAGGCCATGGTGCTCTGCCGCAAACCGGTGGATTGCTCCCTCCAGGTGGGGACAAACTGCCTGCCCCAAGCGAAGGAGTTCAAGTATCTCGGGGTCTTGTTCACGAGTGAGGGTAAGGTGGAGCGGGAGATCGACAGACGGATCGGTGCGGCTGCAGCAATAAAACAGGCGCTGTACCGATCCGTCTTGGTGAAGAGGGAGCTGAGCCGGAAGGCGAAGCTCTCCATTTACCGGTCGGTCTATGTTCCAACCCTCACCTATGGTCACGAACTCTGGGTCGTGACTGAAAGAACAAGATCTCGGATACAAGCGGCCGAAATGAGCTTCCTCCGCAGGGTGGCCGGGCTCACCTTTAGAGATAGGGTAAGGAGCTCGGACATCAGGAGGGAGCTTGGAGTCGAGTCGCTGCTCCTTCGTGTCGAAAGGAGTCAGCTGAGGTGGTTCAGCATCTAGTCAGGATGCCTCCTGGACGCCTCCCATTAGAGGTTTTCCAGGCACGTCCAACTGGTAGGAGACCCCGGGGAAGACAGAGGACACGCTGGAGGGATTATATCTCCCGGCTGGCCTTGGAACACCTCGGGATCCCCCAGAATGAGCTGGAAAGTGTTGCGGGTGAGAGGGAAGCCTGGGTCGGCCTGCTGAACCTGCTGCCACCGCGACCCGACCCCGGATAAGCGGCTGATAATGGATGGATGGATATTAGCTGTGGTTCTGGCTCTGGAGGAGTGGAGGCACTGGTTGGAGGGAGCAGAGCAACCATTCATAGTTTGGACCGACCACAAAAACCTCTCTTACCATCGCTCCGCCAAGAGGTTAATATCCCGCCAGGCTCGGTAGGCTATGTTCCTGGGAAGGTTCAATTTCACCCTCACATACCACCAGGTTCACGCAACACCAAACCCGATGCCCTACCACGTCAGTCAACCACGGAGAAGCTCACTCTTGAGCCTCGACCCATCCTCTCCCCCTCCTGACACCGTCAGGTCACAAGTCTTACATTAGGGGCATCCCTCCTGGCTGGCCTGCCACCCTGGGTTCCACCACACTTTCACCATCCATGTCCCAAGACACCCGTGCACTTCGTGTTAGCCTGCTCAGTCTGTGCTCAGCAAGGCTTCCCACCAACCCCCGGCGGGCCAGTTGCGCCCTTTTCCTATCCTCCACCGCCCCTTGTCCCTCATAGCATTCCTCTTGGTTCACATACACACATGGGTGATCGTCGCCGAATCCCTGCACCCACCTATCGCCCTGGTCAGAGGGTGTGGTTCTCTACACGGGACTTACCCCTTCAGGTGGAGTCCCGCGAACTGGCATCCTGCTTCATTGGACTCTTCGAGGTGGATAACATCATCAATCCCTCTGCTCAAACTCCCGTCCTCATTAAAAGTGCACCCAACCTTCCATGTCTCCCTACTCAAACCGGTTTCTTCCAGTCCTCTGTCCTCCTCCTATTCTCTTGAGGTTGTTACTAACCTCTTCTCCTTGTACCCAGAAAGCCTGTGCCTGCGCCGCAGTCCAGCCGCCGCCACCGCTCACGCCACCTCACCTCCCTACCTGCCTTCACTTCCTGCCCTGCAATCACCAGCTGTCATTTAATAAAAACCCATTCCTTCACCTGCCCTGCCACCTCCGTGTCCGCTCTTGGGTCCTGACTAAACGCAACCATAAAACATGAGATGGTGAAAATAAACTAATTATTTTTTTATATTTTCCCTGAATTTCCAAAATTGGCTGGCATCCTAAATTTAATCTAATGTTAAACGATTATGTAATTTTGTTTGATGTCAGTGAATGCTATAACTGTGCTTCAACTTAGACTATTATTCTGTAAGATTTGTTGTGTAAGATTTGTTCGGTAAGACATAAGTAGTTACATTATATAAACATATAAGAAAGTATCTAAAAAAACATCAGATTAAAAAAGTTGAATGTGAAAGAAAGTCAGGAAGAGGGCAACATTTGCAGCAACTCTGCAGCAATCAATGAAAAATCTGCTAGGTCTTAGCTGGAAAATATGGATGACAGTGTCAGAGTAATTAAGTACCAATCAAATACATGTGAACGTCACGGTTGCTCCCGCCCTCATCTCGTTAGCCTTGCACCTTACATGTTGCTCTAGAGCAGTGGTTCCCAAACTTTTTCTGTCAAGACCCCCTTTGATGATATAGGAACATTGGACGACCCCCCTCACTCTCTCTCTCTCCCTCGCTCGTTCGCGTTCTCTCACGCGCTCGCTCTCTCGCTCGCGCTCGCTCGCGCTCGCTCTCACTCTCGCTGGTTTTGCCACAGTCGGTCTGTGACATGAGCCGCTCTGGTGGCGTGGTTGGAACACAGTGCATGTCACGTCGGTTATTTTATATTGTTTTACCGGTGTATGTGTGCGTCTGTGTGTGTGGGTTGGTGATGAAGCCGCGACCCCCCTGTAGTACCACCGCGCCCCCCAAAGTGGGGGTCGCGACCCCCACTTTGGGAACCACTGCTCTAGAGCATTTGGTGAGACCTGTTAACTTTTTCAGTATTTTAGAATACAGGGATTTCTATGGTTGGTGAATCAAGATTTCATTCCATATTAATATCCATGTGAGTGACAAATTAAAGGAAACCACAACAAAAACAGTTTCACCGCAGATTGGTGTGGATTGTTAAACCCCAGTTTTGCTATCAACTGTGTTTCTGTATGTATCTACCCTAATGTTATTGGAATGGTGAACACCATTCTCCCAAAAGAGTAGTTTGAGTTCATTTTCATTGAGATCCAGTTAACATAATTTTCATCATCATTCATTGAGCCTTCATGACCTATAACGAAGTATCATGATTATTTTTGTTTCTGTACACCTCTTTGTTTTTTTGTGTGAATTTGTCACCCATCTATATCAACAATATAAACTTTACATGTAATTACCTTGAGCACAATTTCCGCTGTGAACACAGAAGTGAAGACTATATCAGCATAGGCCAACACCTGAAAATGTCACATTGTTTGTAATATCAATAACAATATCATATCCATACTTAATGCTGACAATATGAATGAAAATTGTAAATGTTCAATCGCAATGCCACTGAAACATTTCATTTACAATAGGATAGGCATGCACTTGACACCTGGTTCCTGAAGGACATGGGATCGATGGGATCCTCTGCTGCTAAAGAAATGGACGACAGTAGGATGAAGAGGAGGATGATGTTGGTGAAAGTAGTTGCATTGATAATACGATGGCAGAGCTTCCGGAACCTGAAATAGTTCAAGGACAGAGAAAGAACTTGTGTAATTTCTCCAGCAGGCAACGGTACATTTAAAAAACACCAGGAACCACAAGTTAAATGACCTGCATGCTCTAGAATGGAGGTCTTGCTAGGACTTTTCTAGCAGTCTCAGTAGCTCAGCCATGATGAACACTCAGAGCACAAAAACCGTGTACAACTTGAAGAAAAACTAAATGCAAACCTCATGAAATATATAGTCTCAAACAAGAAAAGATCAGGAAGTTCCAGAGATATGCACAGGTTTTTTTGGGAGAGTTTTTCCTGATCCGATGTGAGGTCCTGGGACAGTGATGTTGTATGTGTACAGATTGTAAAGCCCTCCAAGGATAATTTGTAATTTGTGATTCTGGGCTATACAAAATAAACTGAATTGAATAGAAGCCGTTCAGTGAGGAGTGAACGGAGAGCAGACGTCCTGTTGCAAATAATCCAGTAAGTAATTGATTGTAACCCAAATTAATTATGTTGTATTCTACATTTAACCTTTTTAACCCCAGTTAAGCCCCAACCACCATTTTAGACCCCCGAACCGGTTATCTGTGGTGACGAGCTCTGTCCTTCCAATTGAATTATTCCAAGTTTCAGTTTAACAAATGCTTAAAGACATTTAAGTGTTTCACATTGCATTTGTTTTCTCTAAAGGAGATTGATAAGGTTCATTAATTTCCATTACAAACAGTATCTCTGCAAAGTTTGACCTTGATTAAGTGAAGTTAAATATTTGTAGTAATTCATTTAGTTCACATTTCGTGAATTGTAGTTTTAGATCCGCTGAAAGCCAAAATAGCCTAACTTCCTTCCTGGACCTGGAACGCCTCTGGTTCCACATCAGAGGGACTCTGCTCAAGCAGATGCTCCAATACATACCAAGCAAGTATCGTTACTTCCATAAGTAAGTCATATTTCAGTGTTTTGTGTTTTGGAATGTGGTTAATATCTTGCTGAGGCTTTGTCTGACAGTGGATTTGGCTTTTAGATTTTAATAAAATTGATATTTCCATAACATGCGGAGCTCTCTTGAGTTTCAAATGTTAATATTTATTGTTGCATTGTGTTATAAACATGTACAATGGACTTATATGCTCATGTAAGGCTGTGTAGTTTGTTTTGTTATGTCACATCAGTGGCTATGGTATCCATTCATAGAGCACGAGGACTTGGAGAGTGAGGAAGACCTCCTGATGAAGAATCATGCCCCCAGTTTTGGGGCCTCTCGGGCTCATCAGCTACTAACACACACATATTCTGATGCAACATCTTTGTAATACGTTTTTTTTTTGTGACTATTGGATCACAATTACATTTATTTAGCAATTTAATGATGAAATGTGGATATGTGTATATGTGACAGTGATGTTGTATGTGTACAGATTGTAAAAGGCCTCCGAGAATAACTCCCCAACTGTGAGTGAAATAAAAGAGGAAGTGAGGGGTGAGACAAGGAGGAAATGGCTGATCTTAAATGCATTGGACTGGCTGTGTGAACCCGGTTGACTAATACGACCTCCTGACCACCAGAACCTGAACCCAGCTCGGCACAAACCCTCAGGCTCCGAGCCATACTGCTGTCACACTGTAGCCTCCTGACATCAGAGCAGAGAAGACATGACCTCTTTAAACAAAGTTTTCAAATGACAGCCTGTGATCATGACCATGAAACTAGCAAAGTATTAATTTTAATATAATGCTAACAATTGTAACAAACATGCTGTTTGTGCATCTGTAATTTCTGACAGAAATTGGATACTTATACCACTTGTAATGATGAGCCCCACCCCACTTTCATTGTATTGTAATTGTAATTATAATCCAGCTCAACAATCACTATTATCATACTTGTTCTGAGGTCCGAAGAGAAAAAACGAGCTGGCTTCTGGCATCGGCACCGCTTCCTCCTTCAACTGCAGATCTGCCATGGGACGAGGTCTCGGGCTTTCTGGGATCTCAGGGTCCTCTTCCTCATCATCACCTAGCCAACAGAAAGAGAAACCTTTCTTACGTCTGAGTTTGGAAGTGTATGATTATTACAGCATGGAGGCATTGGGATTTACCGGGAAAGTCCGCTGGAGGGAAAGGGTCCTTGATCTCATTGACATTGGACTCAAATTCGTCGATTTTCAGCTGCAGGTTTGAAAATAAAATGATTAAAAGTTTAGAAAGGATATGCTGTTGCTTCATTTGCATTGTGGGTGAATGCTCTTCGGGCCTCACCTTGGCCGTTGTAGGGATGCCCTCCACACCCTTGGCCCTTTGCTCTGCCAGCTTCTTTGCCAGATTTGCTTTCTCCTCTGATGCCTTGTCAGGCATGTTGGCCCTTTAAATGAACAGTGTTTGATTCAACTAGTAAAGAACACTTCAATATTTTACAACCTGAATCTTTATGTTCACAGCTATATGCTACATGTTGTAATTATAAACCACAGTGTATCTCATCCTTGAAGGAAGTACAAGAGGGTGCTTAATGGAAAGGGCTTTACTACAGGGTGGAAGTTTTATATTTTTATATAAATCAAACACACGTCATGCCAGTCTGAATGAATGGTGCATCCAGGTCAACCTGCATGTTGGACACACAAGTAGCCCTGCAATGAATACAAGTGTAAATCCTAAACAGTGACTAATGGGTCAGATGCTCCATGTGACCTTCTGTGGGACGTTAACATACTGGACCTCCTCCAGATAGATCCATAGCGAGTCAATCTATCTCGCTGTCTGTTTTCCTTATTTCCTCTCAATCAATAACTGTTGTTGCTGCAAGACCAACACAAACATCTTCATGTACGCACACGACAATGTGAAGAAGATCAACCTTAATGTCATAATATATTCTTTAAATTAAGAATGTATCCAATAAGGGCATTCAACCATGTGGATTCAACTCCAAAATGCCAAGAGTTTGGCATTTCGGCAAATGTGCTGAACTGCTTCACGTGCTTCATTTAGCAACAATAAGAGATAAAGAAAGACGTTATGCAGCATGTCTTTATGTAACTTCTGTGGCCGGCCTATAGAATGGAACATAATGTAGAAATGATATTCCTAGTTGTGATGGAGATTGCGCGTCAGATTTAAACATGAAAAGCAAGGTTTTGATGAACTGAAATGTTTTATTTTGAACATTTGGGAAAACTTACCTGAGTGCTTTCTTGCGTATGATTTCCTCTGCTTTCTCTTTCTGAGCCAAAGTCAGAGACTCGGCCTCCGCCAAGTTATCAACAGCGATGGCCAGGAAGACGTTCAGAAGGATGACTGAAGACGAGGAGTCAAAGATTGTTACTGCAACACACACACACAAGCACACACACACACACACACACACACACACACACACACACACACACACACACACACACTCTCTCTGAGGATACAGTTTCCACAGACGAAGAGGATGATGAAGTAGATGCTGACGAGGATCCCCGGCATGCTCGGCCCTTCATGAGCCATGATGCCGTCGTACATGACAGCATTCCAGTCCTCACCGGTCAGGATCTGAAACACATCGTTTAACAATACGAAGTTATGCTATGAAATAACATATATATACATGTTTAAATATGTCCACTTGGTTGGATGCTTGGAGGTAGCGATGCACCTGAAACACGGTGATGAGCGCCTGGGGGAAGCTGTCGAAGGTGCTGCGGGGTTTGGGTTGGTTGGGGAAGTTGAACTTCCCTCCAAACACCTGCATACCCAGCAGGGAGAAGATGACGATGAAGAGGAAGAGGAGCAGCAGCAAGCAGGCGATGGACCGCACCGAGTTCAAGAGGGAAGCCACCAGATTACTGAGAGAGGTCCAGTATCTGGCAGACGGATCAGAAAGGAATTCAGAGGATGTGGAACTTATATTGAAAGTGACTTTTGAAAATGCATTTCACTGGAAAATGTTTTGTAAAACACATTTTGGTCACAATTGTTTCATCAGACAAAATAAATCTTGTGTGTATACATATCAGCTTTATTATTAGATTAATTATTATTATTATTAAAATGTGTCTCCACTCGTGTCATAGTAGATACTCTCGCAAAAGAGTAAATATATTTAGAAGAGGAGGTGAAACCAACCTCATTGAGATTATGATTGTTAAATGATTATTGTTAACTTGTCTGTTCCTTCAGTAGAGTTCAGCAGAGTTCAGACAGAGTTCAGGTAATTTCAGCGAGTGGATCATAACATCATAAGTTTGTCCCTCTGGAGATAAATAACGAGAGCTCAACCATATCTGAGCTTTCTGGGTAAGATCAGCTGGTCGTACGGGTTTTGCGTCCAATTGGATGGAGATTTTCTCCGGATTTAGGAACTTTGCTAGCAGGCACTCCTCCAATGAATCGCCACCTTAACGTGGTGGAGGAGTTTGAGTGGCTCAGTGATCCTGGGAGCTATGCTGTCCGGGGCGTCAGCCCCTGGTAGGGTCTCCCAAGGCAAACAGGTCTCGGGGGAGAGCCCAGACTAAGAGCGGTTAAAAAAACCCTGATGAATAGCAGCCCATGGTCTGAAGTTACCTCGCCCGGACAAGGGAAACCGGGGCACCCTCCCGGAGCCAGACCCAGGAGGGGAGCTCGTCGGCAAGCGTCTGGTGGCCGGGCTTTCGCCCATGGGGCCCGGTCGGGCTCAGCCCGAAGAAACAACATGGATCAGCAGTCACCCCGTGGACCCACCACCCGCGGGGTGAATTATCGGGGTCGGGTGCTATGCAGACCGGGCGGCGGGCCAGGCAGGAGACCTGAGCGAGCCGATCGCCGGCAGCATAGACTAGCTCTAGGGGCGTGGAACGTCACCTCGCTAGCGGGGAAAGAGCCGCAGCTGGTGCAGGAGGTGGAGCGGTACCAGCTAGATTTAGTTGGGCTCACCTCCACGCACAGCATGGGCTCTGGAACCAAGCTCCTGGAGAAGGGTTGGACTTTGTCCTTTTCTGGAGTTGCCCAGGGTGAGAGGCGCCGGGCGGGAGTGGGGATACTCACGAGCCCCCGGCTGAGCGCCGCTATGTTGGAGTTTTCCCCGGAGAACGAGAGGGTCGCCTCCCTGCGCCTACGGGTTGCAGGGAGTAAAGCTCTGACTGTTGTTTGTGCTTATGCACCGAACAGCAGTTCAGAGTATCCGGCCTTCTTGGAGTCGGTGGGAGGGGTCCTGGAAAGGGCGCCGCCTGCCGACTCCATAGTTCTCCTGGGAGACTTCAACGCTCATGTGGGCAATGACAGAGAAACCTGGCGGGGCGTGATTGGGAGGAACGGCTTGCCCGATCTGAACCCGAATGGTGTTTTGTTGTTGGACTTCTGTGCTAGCCACAGTTTGTCCATAACGAAAACCATGTTCGAGCATAAGGTGGCTTATAAGTGTACCTGGTACCAGAACACCTTAGGCCGGAGATCAATGATGGACTTTGTAGTCGTATCATCTGATCTGCGGCCGTATGTCTTGGACACTCGGGTGAAGAGAGGAGCAGAGCTGTCAACTGATCACCACCTGGTGGTGAGTTGGATCAGATGGCGGGGGAGTCGGCTAGAAAGACCTGGCAAGCCCAAACGTGTAGTGAGGGTGAACTGGGAACGTCTGGCGGAGGATCCTGTCCGGGAGGTCTTCAACTCCCACCTCCGGAAGAACTTCTCACAAATCCCGAGGGAGGCTGGGGACATGGAACCCGAGTGGACCATGTTCAAAGCCTCTATTGTGGACGCGGCTGCTCGGAGCTGTGGCCGGAAGGTCATCGGTGCCTGTCGTGGCGGCAAGCCGAGAACCCGGTGGTGGACACCGGGGGCTACCCCAGGCTGTTCTCAGTAGGGGGGGGGGAACTGCTGACCCGGACTGGGGACATCGTCGGGCGGTGGAAAGAGCACTTTGAGGAACTCCTAAACCCGGCCAACATGTCCCCCGGAGAGGGGGCAGCGCCGGAAGTCTTTGGGGTGGTTTCTCCCATATCCCTGGCAGAGGTCGCTAAGGTAGTCAAAAAGCTCCTTGGTGGCAAGGCGCCAGGGGTGGACGAGATCCGCCCTGAGATGCTGAAAGCGCTGGACATTGTTGGGCTGTCTTGGTTGACACACCTTTTCAGTGTCGCATGGGGGTCGGGAACAGTGCCCATGGACTGGCAGACCGGGGTGGTGGTTCCCATCTTCAAGAAGGGGGACCGGAGAGTGTGCTCAAACTATCGTGGCATCACACTGCTCAGCCTCACGGGAAAAGCTTATGCCAGGGTGCTGGAAAGGAGGCTCCGACCGCTTGTCGAACCTCAGATTCAAGATGAGCAGTGCGGATTCCGTCCCGGTCGTGGAACAGTGGACCAGCTCTTTACCCTTGCAAGACTACTGGAGGGGTCCTGGGAGTTTGCCCAACCAGTCTACATGTGCTTTGTGGACTTGGAGAAGGCTTTCGACCGGGTCCCTCGGGGGTTTTTGTGGGGGGTGCTGCGGGAGTATGGGGTGCCGGACCCGTTGGCACGGGCTATCCCGTCTCTGTACGCCTGCAGTAGGAGCTGTATCCGTATCCTCGGTAGTAAGTCAGACACGTTCCCGGTGGGTGTTGGCCTCCGCCAGGACTGCCCTTTATCACCGGTCCTGTTCGTGACCTTCATGGACAGGATATCTAGGCGCAGCCAGGGGGCGGAGAGGATCCGGTTCGGGAATCTCGGGATCGCCTCTCTGCTGTTCGCGGATGATGTGGTCCTGTTTGCCTCCTCGGACCGTGACCTCCAGCATTCACTGGGGCGTTTTGCAGCTGAGTGTGAAGCGGCAGGGATGAGAGTTTGCACCTCCAAATCTGAGGCCATGGTGCTCTGCCGGAAACCGGTGGATTGCTCCCTCCAGGTGGGGACAAACTGCCTACCCCAAGCGAAGGAGTTCAAGTATCTCGGGGTCTTGTTCACGAGTGAGGGTAAGGTGGAGCGGGAGATCGACAGACGGATCAGTGCGGCTGCAGCAATAAAACAGGCGCTGTACCGGTCCGTCCTGGTGAAGAGGGAGCTGAGCCAGAAGGCGAAGCTCTCCATTTACTGGTCGGTCTACGTTCCAACCCTCACCTATGGTCACGAACTCTGGGTCGTGACCGAAAGAACAAGATCTCGGATACAAGCGGCCGAAATGAGCTTCCTCCGCAGGGTGGCCGGGCTCACCCTTAGAGATAGGGTAAGGAGCTCGGACATCAGGGGGGAGCTTGGAGTCGAGTCGCTGCTCCTTTGTGTCGAAAGGAGTCAGCTGAGGTGGTTCGGGCATCTAGTCAGGATGCCTCCTGGACGCCTCCCATTAGAGGTTTTCCAGGCACGCCCAACTGGTAGGAGACCCCGGGGAAGACCGAGGACACGCTGGAGGGATTATATCTCCCGGCTGGCCTTGGAACGCCTGGGGATCCCCCAGAATGAGCTGGAAAGTGTTGCAGGTGAGAGGGAAGCCTGGGTCGGCCTGCTGAACCTGCTGCCACCGCGACCCGACCCCGGATAAGCGGCTGATAATGGATGGATGGATGGGCTAGCAGGCATGTGAGCAGATATTAAGATATTTATTTCCTTTCATTGGATTTTTTGGTAACTTTTGTCTTCTTTGTTTTGAACTAAAACCCATATAATCTGATTGGAATGAAATAAACAAGGGCAGACTGGAGCGCCGTCTGGATGAAGCTGATAGAAACAGCAATATAACAGCTCCGGCTTTGCTAAAGGTTTAATGTAGTCATGCACAACGTAGTAGAGAAGATGATGAGACACTAGCTGTAGTCATGCACAACGTAGTAGAGAAGATGATGAGACACTAGCTGTAGTCATGCACAACGTAGTAGAGAAGATAATGAGACACTAGCTGTAGTCATGCACAAGGTAGTAGAGAAGATAATGAGACACTAGCTGTAGACTGAAAGCTGCTCACTTGGTGACCTTAAGCAGGCGCAGCAGGCGGATGCAGCGCAGCACAGAGATGCCCATGACGGACATGACGCCCATGTGCACCAGGATGAGCTCCGTGATGCCGGTGGACACCACGAAGCAGTCGAAGCGGTTGAAGAGGGACATGAAGTAGGAGGGCAGGCCGAGAGCGTACATCTTCATGAACATCTCCAGAGCAAACATGGACAGCAGCAGCTTGTTGGCGTTGTCTGGTGGGGGGCGGGGCCAGAGACAAGAGTCAGTGATCAGAGCCACAACAATCCTTTTATAGAGTTTTAGTTGTTAATCAGAAATATTTGGTATGTTTGAAAATTTTCTTTACACTGCATTTATTACATACTACAGAGAATAACAATGCACTGTTTTATTACACTCAACAAGTAAAAACTGATGCAAGAAGCAACGAGAAGCGAAAGACTGTTTCCATGGCGTTGATGAAGCAAACAGCACGATGAGGAGGAGGTGCTCCAGTCAGGAGGCGTAACGCGCTGACCTTGCCAGCTGGTGAGTCTCTGGGTCTGCTTGTGGTGCTCCGTAGCGATGGCCAGCGTGTTGAGGAGCACGAGCATGATCACCCACCAGTAGAAGAGTCTGGACTTCACGTACACTCGGCATTTACGGCGCAGCCAGCGGTTCCACTTACGAGCTAGCTTACTGCGCAACAGAGAAAGAAGCACAAGAATGGTGAGTCTTCATCGTGGCCCGAAAGAAAGACAGCCCCCTCTTTATGTTATGATTAATGATAGTATAATATTCATATACAGATAGATCCCTGTATGCATGATGCTAGTATCCTGGTTACTGGTTACTGGAATGCCACACTACACATTGAGCTACTTCTTACAACACTGTCACTGAATGAAGGGTCGTCATGATGTTAGTGGCCAGAGGAAAACAACCACGATGAAACTGGTTTTCTTGCTTTAGCTGCCGCCGTTATTTGTGTTTCTGTTCTGCCGCCTGCTGGAGGTGGCGCACAGAAACCTGTAAAGACGTGACATGAGACAACGGACTGCTCTCTAGCATAACCAGGAGGTTTATCCAGGTTTCTAAAATCAGGATATGATGTTTGCATGTTCAGTGACTGTTAATACTCAGTATCATACTTTCAGATCTCCCTTTGAACTTTAATAACATGACAGCTGTCACCAGCCTTTATTGGATACAAAAGCAGAACGGTGATATTATTCAATGTTAACTTAAACATACTACAACTTTAAGAGATCAAAGAAGACTTCAAATGTTGAGAATAAGTGAACGCATACATTCTGCTGAACAAGGACTCTACTGACTAGTAATAGATGATCATCTGCATGGTGTCCATCTTGCTGACACTTCCAGTCTCTGATCCGTTTTCCGTGTTCAGCAGACCTGATGAACAGAGACACAGACGTAGATCATGTGAAAGACCAGTCTACATATTCAGGAGATGATATTTAGGGTTAACTGGATTAACATTTACAGTGTGCAGACTGGTGCAGACCAAAAGCAGAAATGACAATGTCCCGGTCGCATATTTTATTGAATATTAGTGGATGACGATCGTCTGTCAAACTTTATTTCACTGTTATGTTTAACTTAAACTGCAATTAATCCTCGGTTCACATGTATGCCGAACCGTAAGGGAGGATGGGTACGGATCACATGTCAATACTGTTATATAACAATGTTTTGGGATTCTACTTTAGTCACTTCAAAGACGATCACATAGATGCAACAAGAGGCACAGATTTGATCCTTTTTAGATGCAAGAGTTCAATGGACAAAACCCCTTCATGTACACGGCTGCAAGTAAACAAGAAAACTTCCAGACATTAAAGTCAATGAAGTTTCAAACAGGCTATAAAACAATGGCGAGTGAACCGTCCCGTGACGTTGCACAAACCAACTCAGTGTTGTCCCGTTGCGTCTTCTATGTGATTGGTTTGATATTCTGGTTCAGGCTGAGAGCCTCAAAGTCTCATCCAGCCTTCAGATACCAGGATCGTAAACCAGGACCCTGAGGCGAGCAAGAAACATTGAAGCCGACCCTCTCACCCTGGACAAGAACAGTTGGAGTCCCTTCCCTCTGGCAGGAGGCTGAGGTCCATCAGGACCAAGACCTCACAGACCATCAGGACCAAGACCTCACACTCCATCAGGATCAAGACCTCACAGTCCATCAGGACCAAGACCTCACAGACCATCAGGACCAAGACCTCACGCGCCATCAGGATCAAGACCTCACGGTCCATCAGGACCAAGACCTCAGGGTCCATCAGAACCAAGACCTCACAGTCCATCAGGACCAAGACCTCACGCTCCATCAGGACCAAGACCTCACAGTCCATCAGGACCACTACCTCACGCTCCATCAGGACCACTACCTCACGCTCCATCAGGACCAAGACCTCATGGTCCATCAGGACCAAGACCTCACACTCCATCAGGACCAAGACCTCACGCTCCATCAGGACCAAGACCTCATGGTCCAAGACATCAGGGTTCATCAGGACCAAGATCTCAGGGTCCATCAGGACCAAGACCTCACGCTCCATCAGGACCAAGACCTCACGCTCCATCAGGACCAAGACCTCACGCTCCATCAGGACCAAGACCTCAGGGTCCATCAGGACCAAGACCTCACGCTCCATCAGGACTAAGGCCTCAGTTTCTTCCTGTCCAGTCGGGTTCATCCATACCTGAGACCCCCACTGACTCTGACATCCCCAGGAACCTTTGCTATTGTTTTCACACTCTTGAAAACATTTTCTATTAAAATACACTTTATTGTTTTAATTGCACTGAAGAATACTTCTGCAGTTGAAATAAAGACAGGAAACTTGCCGTCGAGTGAAGGTCAACCAAAGTGGCACCACAATAAATGTATAATATTAATATGTATAGCAATGTTAATCTACAGGGTCTGTTCATATCTTGAACCCTTGTAATATGTTTCTTTTATACATATATTTTTGTTATATTTTACCCTGCCCCTCCTGGTCGTTGTCCATGACCTCGGCCTGAGTTATCCACTCCATGTAGCCCTTGAGGTCCTCGTCCAGCTGCTGGGTTTCCCTCAGCTTCTGAAACTCTCCTCGGGACTTGGCCTTCTCTCGCTCTTTTGTGAACTCACTGGTTGGAAAGAAGACAAACAATATGAAATAACGAGACAGAATACATGGAGGAATGTAAAGAAATGTCTGAAATGGACATCATGATTATGTCAAATAAAGGATATTAAGGTAGGTAGTTCGGTTACGTATTCTTACCCACTGAGCACGCCCAGAACCAGGTTCAGCACGAAGAAGGAGCCAACCAGGATGAGTGTGGTAAAAAAGATCCATGGCCATTCCATTCCGATTGCATCATTGACCTGAATGACAAAACACACTTCATTTCAACTTAAATGTAGAAATAACCAGCAATTTAAAAGAACAATATTAGTGTAGCCCTGTCTACAAATAATCATTTAGACATCAGGATGTCAACAGTTTTCTCAATTTTAAGTTAAAAGTGGATACGTCGATCTTTACAGTCGAAGTTAGAGTTCATGCAAATGAACATAGTGTGTGTGACTTAGCATGTTGTCCAACAGCAGCTTGCTTAACAGAGTAATAAGTCAACCTTTGTTTTAATTGGGTTGTCCTGAAACTAACAGCCAATCCAATTTCAGACTCAGGGAGAGGGGTGGGACTTAACAGGTCCCGGCTTTCAGAGGAATGAGGAAGTGATCAGCGTAGAGCGAACGTGAATATTGTTCAGATGGATAACGTTCATAACCTAGTGGCTCACAAGCAGTTATCCTATGGTTTGGACCCGTGTGAAATACAAGAGGTAAATTCAAGTTTTTTATTGCTTTCTGTACTGTGAGTAAATGTTAAAGTGTAAAGCAACGTTGTGTTAGCATTATAGCCGTAGCTTTGCTGTCATACTCAGCTGTGCGAGTGAAACCAGTAGTTAAGACAAGCTGTTGATCGCTACTTGAGTTCTCCTCTTCAAACACAATAAGAAACAGGACCGATTAAGTTAATGAAAAAGGTTTATTCCTCTCGGGTCCTTTCCAGAATGTAATACTATCCATGTGATCCTGTCAGAGTAAATAAAAGCATTTCGTGATGCCCATGCAGCTGGTTTTAAACATTGTTGGACCATCACTATGCTGAGAATCATGAGGTCCAAAAAAAGGAAAACATACTTAGAAATGTAGAAAATGATGCAAAAAGAAAGAAAAAAATGTAAACATTGAATGAAATAGAATAATGAACCAAAAGAAACAAAGAGAAAATCCCTGGGCTTCAGCTGAAAGCTCATTCTTAACAAGTCGGGTAAGAAAAGACAGATGAAGATAAAAGACAAGCAATCATTCTGATTGATATGATCAAAGATAAATCTGTCTTGCATTGCTAGCTAAACAAAAAGGGTACCGTGCATGTTGAGACGCTCCATGTCTCTTTACTGTGGATGAGACAATAGTTACTAAAACCATCATGGGAAACTGACGTCTCCAATACAAGTAACATGGGACTTCACTGTATTGTATTGAAATGGTTGAAAGGTCATGAGAATATTCTACTAAAGATCTTCAGTGCACTGGAATGAAAAACGTCAGAACTGCCGACTGAAGAAGTAATGTTTGAACCAAGGAGAATTACAGCGAAATCAGACGGCATTTGTTTATGTAATGTGTTTAGATTAATTAGAAAAAGGTTCAAAGACTTCTTTCCAAAGTGTGTTAGTGTGAGAGGAGTTCCTCCGTACCCAGTAGAGCACGTCGGTCCAGCCCTGCGTGGTGATGCACTGGTACACCGTCAGCATGGAGAAGCCCAGGTTGTCAAAGTGGGTGATGCCGTGGTTCGGACCCGGCCAGCCGGCCCGGCACTCGGTGCCGTTGATGGCGCAGCGCCGGCCGTTCCCTGCTTGGGCGCAAGGAGCCGGCTTCTCGTTCTCCACTGTGGCGATGATGTCTGAAGGTCACAGCAAGGTCATGTTGACGGTTAGCTTGATTATGTGTGGCGCCTTTTTTCTCCCAATGTCGAATGCTCTCTATTTCTCAAATGAAATATGAAGTATGAAGCACACTTTTCTGTGGGAGGAAAACATTGTATATGTATATATTTGTACAGCTGTATTTATATTTCTTTGTATTTATATTTCAAACATCAAACTTATGATCCAGTAAAATCTGACCATATGTTTGAGAAATCATTGTTTAAAGTCTATTCTATTCTAATATAATACTCACATGCTCATACCTGCACTGAAAAAAGTGAAACAACTGTGTCATTCATGTAAAGTGCATTTTTAATTTGGTCTCATCGAAAATCATGGTTTCCGGTTTAAACAAGTTGTTTTCACTTTCCCTAAAAGCAAATAGAACTTCCCATAGACACAATTAAAAGCAATACTTTAGGTAAAAGTCGTATTTTCACTTTAGACCAGAGGTTTACGTGTCACGTGACCACCACGTGACCATATGAAGTCGCATCTGGTCTGTGTTCTGATGTCCGCCATTACCTCGCTTCGCCTGAACTTCGCCTGAAGTGAAAACCGTCAAGGCAACTCAAAAACAAGGTAATAATTCTGAATTGTGTTGTTTTAAACGGAACATGTGTTTTCCATGTATATTCATTATTAATGGCAGAATGTACAACTGTCTATATTTTGTGCGTGTTCGCTAGAGTAACGTAACGTTGGCTGATGTAACGTAACATTAGCTAACGTAAGTTAACGTTAGCCAACGCTAGCTCGCTCGTTACAAAAATCATAGTTTAGGAGCTGTTTGCCTGCTACTGGGCATCCACAGCCCACATGGTTACAGAGCCACATCACTCGCTATGCTCTCCTGTGTTTTCCAAGCATATTGATTGTTAGTGGCAGAATGTACAACTGTTTATATTTCGCACGTGTTTGCTAACGGTGCTGTTAGCTAACGGTACATTTTAGCTAGCGTACTGTGAGCTTTTATAGGGAACATGTGTTTGCCATGCATAGGTATTGTTAGTGGCGTAATGGACAACTGTCTATATATTTCGCACGTGTTCGCTAACGTAACGTAATGTTGGCTAACGTTACGTTAGCTAACGCTAGCTCGCTAGTAACCACATGGCTTCTGTTCAGTAGGTAACTGTACTTTCGCAGGTGGGGACAACTTCATTTCTTTTCAATACCACACATTATCACACATTATACACCAAAATGAAGCTTGGAGCCTGTGGTTTTTAGTTAATAATTAAAATAACGACATGTTACCTTGTATTTAAGCCAGTAACCCTATCTTTATCCATTGGGGTAGAACCTTGGAATATGAAAAGTACACTGAGGATATGAAGATATGTTCCATAAAGTATTATATGCCAATATTAAATTAAATGGATACTTTTAAGCCACACATTTAATTGCCAATGAATATTGGGTCACAAAATACAATATTTGCCTGATTTAAGGCAACTCCAGGTATAAACCTTGCCCACTTCTGTTATCTAGATACAAATACAGAAACAGGATTTTGTTTGATTGAACAGATGCAGATAATTATGTCTCAGTACACCTCTATTAGTACGAGATAATGAGGAACAAAATTCATATTTCATTCTTTCAGCTGTCAGTATTTTGCAGTATAGTACAATACCTTCAGTATGTCTAAAGCCTAATTAATACATGTGTCTGTAGTGAAAATTATGGATAGTGCCAACTGTCACAAAAGTTATTTCTCTTTCCTTTAGGTTCACAGGTCTACTGCTGTGTCCCGCAACAGTCCGAAATTGTAACCATATTGCTGAATTCAGTAAGTCCCAATATGACAACTGTGAACATTTTCATGTATTTTTAAATGGGAACGATAAACCCAAAATATAATTGCAGCACTTCAGAGAATACCTTGAATTTACCATAAATGTATACTTATGAATGTAGTCTGTAATTTCAAACATTTAAATTGTAATGTAGTGGACATTACATTTTAATGGCAGGCTCATTTTACATTTCTATTTTTGCAATATTTATTTATTAAGGTCTTGCAAAAAGTGCAATATTGCTATTGACCATCCGACCGCATGTCAAGTGAGTGTGGCACATTTCATTTTTATTTGATTTATTTTTTTCATTATCGAGAGTTGGGAAAAAAAATCAAAGTCTGAATCTTATTTCCCTTCTGTGTTCTGCATTTAACAATAATTAGGTATTTAATTACTATTAAAACGGTCATCTTTGTCATTTAAAAGCCAACAATGTACCTATTACTAGTACCTAAAATAATTTATTTACATAGCACTTAAATCTGGATCTTCTGAGTAATATCAAATAAAAATAATAATTCAGCATTTTCACTATTGAGTCGATAATCAGGGAAAATTCCTTAATCGCAACAGCCCTAAATCACTATTACTGTAACTCCAAGTGCCCATTTTATGCATTGTATAGTGTTGCGTCTACCGTGAATTGTTCAAATTGGACAGCATCATTTTGCATTTTTATAATTTTGTGTGTTTGTGCTTTCACGTAGAGCCTTGAGGTGAATCTAAAGAGTGTGTGTCTGCTTAAGTGCCTGATCGTGTACCTTGGGGAAGACGGGGACAACCTTATCAAGGACTGTCTGGTAAGTAGTTTTGCTTTAATTACATACGCTTCAAACAAAAGAAAACATAAAATTAGGGCTAGGCTGTATACCGGTTTTAATTTCCCGTATGATGTGAATTTTTCATAGCTGTAACAACTGCTGTCGCTCTTAACAGGCAGCAAAATATATTGTTCACCGCCGAGGACACAGCGGTCGGAGCTGTGGTACATCAGAAACTGGTTTCATCAGAATAACTTTTTTAATAAGTGTTTTGTCTTTTATCAGGTTGTTCAGAAGGATGAAGCTTGGTCCCAGCTTCAGGAATGCAAAATGGCAGTGTTTGTCTTCAGGGAGGAGGAGGATTGCCTCCAGCCGCCACACGACATTGGAGTTGTGATCGATGGTGTGGAGGTCCTTAATGGTTTGCAATCAGTAGCGCATGCATGTTCCATGTTGCTTGGGCTCATTTATGCTCTAAACTTGAGCTATCCAAGTGAACTCAAACACACTTTTGATGCTCTGCAAAAAATCTTCATGGAGATAGAAGCCAAAAAGATGACCCGGCGAGTGTGCACTCTGAGTCTTAAACTCTAAATATTGTTGTGCATGTTTAACCCTTTGTTATGCACAAAGGGTTTATCCCTTGTTAGCACTTTATAAGTGCACACTATGTATGTAATAGAACATATATATATATATATATATATATATATATATTTTTTTTTTTCAAATTGAAAAATAAAGTTGTTTTAATGTAAAACAAACAATCATGGTTCATGGTCTTTATAATTACTTATTTTACTTGGTGTGAATGTAATTTTTTTACTTTATATTTAATCAACATTTTAGGTTTCAACCAAATCAAATATATCATTTGAGAGAAACTAATACATTTATGTGTAACAAAATTAGAGTGTTTTAAATACTTTTGTGTAAAGTAAAATCTTTGCTTTCATGTAATAGAAAATATGAGGTTTTTCCAAATTAAAAAATTAAGTTGTACCAAAGTAAAATAATTGTCTTTATACTAAATACAACTTTTAATTTGTATGAATGTAATTTTTTTACTTCATATTTAATCAAAATTTCCAGTTTCAACCAAATCAAAAATATAATTTGAGAAAAACTAATAAATTTACTTGTAACAAATTAGAGTAATTTTTTTAGGTTAGTCCAAAGTATCATTTTTTTCAGTGTGCACGTGATTGTTCCTCCTGTCCTTACTGACTGGTAAAAGATCCCTTAAAATATATATTTTGTATTGATGGGGGTAAAACACAAATGAAAAAAAAACCTTGTATTTTGTCCCCCATCACTTACATTGAAATTGATTTTAAAAACCATCTCTTATTGCGTCCAGTGTGGAGAAGTAGAACAATTACAGCCACCAATAATAAACAAATGAATGTGTGAGTGCAAATAGTGACGTAATGTTATACGACGCTCTGGTATGTTTCTGACAGCAAAGACAGCACACGGCAGAAAGACATTCAATCTCACTTTATCTTGTCAGTAAATGATAAATAAGGTCCGTATTGGCCTCAATCCAGCAATCATAAATATGTCATTATTCATGGCTGCAGCCATTGTGCTGCATCTCTACCTGTGCCGGTGTAGTAGCAGGTCTTGTGCATCTTGCACTTGAAGAGCTCCAATCCCATAATGGAGTAGATGGTGACCATGAAGAGAACCAGCAGGGTGATGTGGAAAAGAGGCAGCATGGACTTCAGGATGGAGTTCATCACCACTTGAAGGCCTTCGGGGGACAACACGAAACAAATGAAATGGCATGTGCTACATGCTACATGTTACATGCTACATGCTACATTGTGTTTTTCATTCATCTACGTTTAATAACTGTGAGTGAAATGAGTTATGGCCTTTGGCTGCCACACAACTCTAAGACCTTTATTACTAATAGTAATATAAATACTATAAGATTAACTACTACTAAGAATAAAATAGAATGCTAGTACAATGATGTTGTGTTGACATAGTTTCAGTGGTTCAAAGTATGAGAGCAAACCAGTTACTCACTGGGAACGCCAGAGACCAGTCTGAGAGGGCGCAGGACTCTGAAGGCCCGCAGAGCTTTCATGTCGAAGCCTCCCTTCTCTCCCACTGGAGCCTCCACTCCACTGAGGTGGTTAAAGGCGTCCACCACCACGGTGAACAAGCTGCAGAGACATGCAACACACAGAGGCTGTTTCTGAGCATAAAAGAGAGCATCCCTCCTGACTCTTCCACGCTCTCACATCCTTTCCTTCTGAATTGAATTGTCCGGGTCGTAGAGGGATGATGGAGAAAGAGCATCAAACCCTCGGCCCTCTTGGAATGAACACTACCACCACCTCTTCACCACTACCTTCAACGCAATGACCCAACATGAACAGCATGTAGTGATCTGGCCATTCAGAACACGACGTTACAAACTCAATGGCCTCAACAGGAAAATATCAACTTACCCAACGGACACACAAACAAAGTCCAGAATGTTCCAGCAGTTTCTTAAGTAAGCATCCGTATGAAATAGAAATCCGTAGGCAATGATCTTCAGGAAGCATTCTATTGAGAAGATGAGGAGGAAGATGTACTCCAGGCTTTCCTGTGAAACAATCACAATGGCTTTTGTTTGAATCCACATTATTTACTGACAGCCTTCTGACACGTCAGACTTGTGGTCGAGTTATGATGAAGTCACCTCCCCTGCTCATGTTTCTGTCTATTCATGTCACTTACAAACTCACACCACTGGAAGGCTTTCTGGCCGATCCAATTTCAGCTGAGGTATTCAGTGAATGTCTATTTTAAAAGAGACACACACACACACACACACACACACACACACACACACACACACACACACACACACACACACACACACACACACACACACAGTGCCCTTCACGGTGTTGAACTGACACACAAGTCGAGTAGCGTTCCCCTTGGGTCAAATAAATGAATCAATTAGCCATGCAAAGTAATTATTCATAATAATAATTCATAATAATGAATTATTTTCTTGGTATCTTCTTGGTTATCTTCTTGGGATCATAGGTTGTGTTGTAAACAGTCAGTTGTCAAAGTATAAGCTCAGTGGCCACTTTATTAGGTACATATGTCCAATACAACAGATAGTTTATAATATTCACCCACCAAGAAGGGTGGCAAGATATTGGCAAAAACTGACAAAAAATATTATCAAATAATGTTCTTATCTGTCCTTTGTTTCATTATTTCCTCATATTTTAACTGTAAATAAAACAATTAATGAAGAGCTTATTAGAAACCTTTAATGGATCCTTGTTCAGCAGGACCCCGAATTCCATGACAAAGTTCATGGGATTTTACTGACCGCTTTTTATTTATTTATTTATATATATATATATATATATATATATATATATATATATATATATATATATATATATATATATATATATATATGTGTATATATATATATATATACGTATATGTATATATATATATATATATATATATATATATATATATATACATATATATATGTATATATATATATATATATATATATAATATTTGACCTGTAAAGACTTCCTGTCCCCTGTCTGATTTAATGTGTTTATACATTCCAGGTTTTGAGAACATTAGAAGGAAAGTTAGCTCAAATGATATTGTGACGTTCAGAATTTCCTCATATTTTAACCTTAATTAAAACAAACTCTTAAGACGTTATGGAGAAGGCCACTTGTCTGTATGGATTTTGTGATTTTTTTTCAATTTGCTAACTAAATATATTTTCACATTTACAGAAAAAAATCTTTTAAATAATATCCATACAGAGAAGTAGCCTACAAATATTGTAATATACATATTCCCTTTCAGTATGGATCTGTGTGTGACCCTTAACGCATAAAACTTCATAACGAATAAAGAAACACAAAACCATCTATATATTCTATTGTAAAACCAATAACAACATTGCAATGGCTACAAAATGACAGGAAGTGAGCGTATCATTTCACTTCCTGTTACTAGCCTGTTTGTTATCTGATAGCTTAACATTTAAACACTAACACTCTCCCTCTTCTAGCGACTTCTCTCTTGATCCAACAATTGTCGGTGCGAGAGCTCTAATAATAATAATAACAGTAATAATATAAGGAAGTCATAGTGGACTTCAGGAGATCCAGGAAGACCACACCCTGGGACTCCACATTACTAAAGACCTCACTTGGTCCCTGAACACATCACACCTGGTGAAGAAAGCCCAGCAGAGGCTCTTCTACCTGAGGAAGCTAGAACAAGCTTCTGGTTAACGTCTACAGAAGAGTGATAGAAAGCTCTGGTTAACGTCTACAGAAGAGTGATAGAAAGCTATGGGCAACGTCTACAGAAGAGTGATAGAAAGCTCTGGTTAACGTCTACAGAAGAGTGATAGAAAGCTCTAGTTAACGTCTACAGAAGAGTGATACAACTCCCCAAATAAAGATAGTAAAACCCCTTTCACAGGGAAAACAGGAAGAACCCTTCAGGAGAGCAACAGAGGAGGACCCCTCTCCCCGGATGGACAGAAGCAATAGATGTTTGCGGTATTGTTTTTGTTAGCGGCATGCGAAGAGGGCCGGTGTGACGGTAACGGGTCCGGTCTGAAGACCGCTTGCCCGACGGTGTGAGGCCGGTAACAGCCTGTCGCACCGGGTCTGTTCTTCTCTGAGTCGGGTTGTTTGGGAATGCAGCCCAAAGTGGCTGGTAAACTCCATCTAGGGCAGAATACCACTGCAGTCAACTCACAGACACTCGGATCTCCGTTGTCAAATCAGCAGACACTGAGATTTTAGAAAACACATTCAAACAAGTGCAGAGATCCACGTGACGCAACATCCAGTTTTCAAAATACTGACTGAGATGGATTTGTAAAAGGTACAAGTCCTACATCCCAAAACGTTAAAACATGTTCATCAGTCATTAAATATTCAGAAATTTGATTTTTGGATGTAGGACTTTGTAAAATGTCTGAATTGGTACACTGAAGATGTACCAAGTCAGTATTTTGAAAACCGGACGTCACGTGGATCTCTGCGCTCGTTTGAACGTGTTTCTTAAAATCTCAGTGTCTGCTGACAACGGAGATCCGAGTGTCTGTGAGTTGACTGCAGTGGTATTCTGCCCTAGATGGAGTTCACCACTCACCTTGGGCTGCATTCCCAAACAACCCCACTCAGAGAAGACCAGACCCGGCGCGACAGGCTGTTACCGGCCTCACACCGCCCCTCTTCGCATGCCGCTAACAAAAACAATAACACAAACATACGTTGATTATAAATATATTTATAATACGTCACAAACACAAACGTAATCCGGGAGAAAATACATTTCAGCCAAACGTAATTGTGAATGCGTTTTAGTTCTGGGGGAACGTAATTTTTAGGAGACAGGATAATGCAAGACTGGGTGAGTCAAGGAAAAAGAAAAAGAAAACCCTGCGAGCTTTCTTTTGTCAATCAGCAATAAGGTCGTGCTGACAGGTTGTGTCTAGTTCCCGGTGCAGCTGCTGGTCTGTCTAGGCAGCATTGGAGTGGTGACCTACCTTTGAGTCGTGGTGCCCAGTGATTTTAATCCTAGCATTTCTGGGCTGCATAGACATATTGGGCTATGTTATTCATAGACGCCACATTGTCTTCATCGTCACTAGTGGTCTTTCAAGAGGGGAGTCTGTGTGTCGAGCAGCAATTCTGCCTCAACTATAGAGATTCTAATTCTTCTCCATGTAGATCATAAATCATTAAATAAAAAAGCAACTTATAGACATTGTTGGATATGCTTTTTACATTCTCGTGCTTGTTACCCAAAGAGATTATTATGTTTGTTTACACGCCAGTCATGCCCAGTCCCCGACAGTGTGTGTGCTGGGCCCTATTCTTCGTACCTGGTTTACTGAGTTAGCCGGATAAGTTTCCTCTTTGATGAAGGAGCGATATTAGTTATTTTAGTTTTATAGGGAGAGAGTTCTTCCAGATCGCCAAGATCCGTTCTCACATCATGACTTCCTGTACGAGCTCACATCATGATGACTTCCTGTACGAGCTCACATCATCATGACTTCCTGTACGAGCTCACATCATGATGACTTCCTGTACGAGCTCACATCATCATGATGACTTCCTGTACGAGCTCACATCATCATGACTTCCTGTACGAGCTCACATCATCATGATGACTTCCTGTACGAGCTCACATCATCATGATGACTTCCTGTACGAGCTCACATCATGATGACTTCCTGTACGAGCTCACATCATGATGACTTCCTGTACGAGCTCACATCATCATGATGACTTCCTGTACGAGCTCACATCATCATGATGACTTCCTGTACGAGCTCACATCATCATGATGACTTCCTGTACGAGCTCACATCATCATGATGACTTCCTGTACGAGCTCACATCATGATGACTTCCTGTACAAGCTTACATCATCATGACTTCCTGAACGAGTGCAATCAATTCTGCCGAGACCTCCTTGAATCGTACATTAAACACCATAGGCGCACCAGAGCATCGCTCGTCTCACAGACTGTATGCAGACTGGATCACATTCTGTATGCAGACTGGATCACATACTGCATGCAGACTGGATCACATACTGTATGCAGACTGGATCACATACTGTATGCAGACTGGATCACATACTGTATGCAGACTGGATCACAGACTGGATCATTGTGTCTCACAGACTAGATCACAGCCTTGAGCTTTTTTGCGACTGGTACATGTCTGAAACAGACATGTACGTTTATTTAGCGCTTAAGAAACTTATGGATGTGTTGAAAGCGCTCATAATTATATGTGTTATTAGTACACCATGCATATCATTATTGTAGAACATCATTAAGGTACTTATCTGCCCATACACATATTCAAACCTCTAGTTATATGGTAATCTACACATACATGTATATACACATATATGATACGTACGCGCTTACAGTACATATATCCTCATAAGTATATATTAATTTGTATATTACTGCCAGCAGGCACATTTAAATAAATGCAATCCGATTGATTTGGGTGATGAGGCACTTAAAATTAGCCGATACATTTTCCCAACACTGACGTATTTAACTTGATATTTTGCGATGCTTATGTGACTCTAGCCCGACCAGCGGAGGCGACGTTATGCTGCATTCACAAACAGGAAGTGTTATGAATATTCGTTACGCTTTGGATGTGAACGCACCATTAGACTTTGCCATGATTATGGTCTTAAATTCATCTTCCACGGAGAGAAGAGACGCTCTTTCTCAGAGTTTATTTGCCATTGTAGCGTTTGAAGATCATGGAATCTGTGTTTGACTCCTCCCCCTTCTGAAGAGGAGCGGGCACGCGCAATTATCCAGATGACTTACATCTGGTTAGAATGAACGAGACTGTTTCAGCACGTATCTGCCGTGGAGAAACCGAGTTAGCCTGATGTCAATCATCTCGGTAATTTAAACTGGATAATAGGACATTTGATTGACTTTGTTGAGCCAGGTACGAAGAATCCCCCCCTGATCGGCCTGGAACACTAATGACATGTACTGCATTGCATTACTTCTGCAAACTTACATGTCATTTCAAAAGTTAAGACGATTCTCAAATCATTTTGTAATTGTTGACAATTCTCTGATGGTCACTATTTTTGTTACTGCTGAGCTCTGGACAATGCAGTGTGTGGTCAGGTCTTTACCTGCACATTATAAACACAAGGTCTTCATCCCCATAGCAAACCTGGGTTATCTCCTCAACACAAGGGCTATTTGAATCATCTCCAAAGGTATAATATACGGAAAACACTTGTGAGACTTGTTAAGAGGTGCATATAGCAGTATATGTGTTACTGGTTTATTGATTGATGATAGAACATAGGACTTCCAGGATGAATGTCCTCTTTCAAATGACACATATGATAGCTTTTTTTTTAATTTATTTTTTTAGTACAGAAGTTGAGGCGAATCTCCAAAATGGAGCATCTATGATTTGTGTGTGATATTGACATTTTTTCATATAACACGCAATTTATTTCACTTTTATATTACTAATGGTGTTCAATGCATCCACATAAAGCAGTAATATACACTAAATCAACCAAAACTATGCTTCTGTGCCCTCATAATCATAAAATATTGCCAGATTAATCTTTTATTTTTCATTCTTCTGCCCCTATCTCGACCATTCTAAGACCAATTTCGGTCTAAGACCCCTCCCTTTAATAGTGGGAGCCGTCTAAAGCCATCTAAATGAGACTGAAAGCCCTTTTAGCCTCTCGAAATAAGTCAAGTACCACATTTTGTGACCCGTAGTATTAGATCTGCCGAGACTCTAAATGGCCTCACTTTCTTGTTGTAACTTCAACGCCTCTCATTAGAATTCAGGGGCCTTACCCGGACGCGGGTGGTCATTTAGAGACCAAATTAGCTTGTGTGGACATCGTTTCATTGAAAAGTAAGTAATATTTCAGTTTTTTTGCTGGAAAACATTGTTTGAATGCAGTGTGGTTGATATGTTGCTGAGGCTTTGTCTGACAAGAGATGTGGGGTTTTAGCAGAATCTGAAGGTCCTAAGCTTTACAAAGAGGTGCGCTACTCGCGTGTCATCAAGCTAGCGCGATGAAAATCCATAATTTCCATAACTTGGGGAACTCTCTCTGAGTCGTTTTCGAGACATCTCGTTAATACTTCATGGTTGTGTTAATATGTATGGTTGAATTGTGTTTTAAGCATCTCAAATGTACTTTTATGCTCTTGTAAGCCCAGGCTGGGCCCCATGGGGGAAGTGTGCTAAACGGGTAAAGTTACCAATACGATACATGTACATGTTCATGATCCTTTCTTCTATTTTGATTTGTTTGCAAATGTGACAGAAAACGTAGATAATGTAAATGTCACAGTTTGTTGAAACCTTATGAAAGACATACAATAAATAAACCATTATATGGCCTGTCCTCAATGCACCTCAGGGGAGCAACCACTGGCCTAAACCACCACAGTATCCACAGAATATTATAATAACAGACACAAGCATGCTGACGTACCAAGTTGCTGTTGGTGTTGTTGCTGTCTTCCTCAGGCATGGGTAAGTACACAGCCAGGGCCACACAGTTGGCAAATATAGCCAGCAGGATTATGATTTCAAAAGGTCTGAAAGAGATTTATAGGAACCTTCCAGGCTCACGGCCGTAGCTCACATATAGATAGAGACACATGAAGGTATAGACACAGAAAGGTATAGATACATAAAAAGACACATGGAGGTATAGATACACAAACAGATACATATTGTATAGAAAACAAGCTCATGATACTATACTAAACAACTAGAACTCCAGACAAACTATGTCATGACTACTGACAGTGAATATGGTGTGAGGTATCAACAATCATATTACGGTTAGGGTTTGTCATTGTAAAATGTAACGTAGAGGGCCACTTTACTACAGCAGGATACTTCCACTCCACAACACTGATGCATGCCTTGCGGAAGGGATTCTTGAGTGTCAAGAAGAGGAGAGAACGAGCAGGCCTCGGGTTGCCTCCTGTCGACATCAGCTTCTTCAGCTTCTCCTTTTGTTTTCTCTTCAGAGTTTCCTCGTCCATGATGTAGGATGACAATGGGGGACTGCTGCTGTCTGCCATTACGGAGTGTTTGTACCAAGTTTACTTTGGATTGGAGGTGTTATTCCAAAAGGTCCCTTTTTTAAATGCAGTAGTCCTGTTGGCTAGTTCTGTCCACTCATTCGTAACACTTCTCAACTTGACTCAATCATCTGTCACACTGCTTTGACTGAGCTCCCCCTCTTCCTCTGTCTATATCTGTGGAATGGCAGCTGTCCGCTCTTCTTGAAGGGGATTGGTTTACTGAGCAGCTGTGTGGTCCAGAGAATAAATATAGACAATGAGTATGGGTGTAGTAGCATGGGATGGGGTGACAAAAGATTTACACAGATATAATCAGACGATAGGATATTTTTTAGAAGTGAGTGTGACGCAAACAGCGAAGGGCCACGAAAAGAAATATATATAATTCATTATAAATAGGACAACTATTTGACCACCAAAATTAAATCAGTTTATCCTTGAGTCCAAGTAGAGTTTTGTGCCGGATGTAATGATATTCCCTCAAGGCGTTCACGAGAATGAGACGGATGGAGGGTCACAGTGACATTTCACCCCCAAAATGTTATCGGTTTATTCTTGCATCATGTGGATGTGTGTGCCAAATGTAATTCAATTCAATTCAGTTTATTTTGTATAGCCCAAAATCACAAATACAAATTTGCCTCGGAGGGCTTTACAGTCTGTAACATAACATCCTGTCCCAGGACCTCACATCGGATCAGGAAAAACAGCCCCAAAAAATAGAAAAAAAACTTTCACAGGAAAAAAGGAAGACAAGATGTGCCTGATTTTTTAAATGTTATGTAGGTGAAATGAGGCAGTCCTTGAAATTTGTTTTACGTGGGAGTTAAAGGACAGGTCCTGATCAAAAGTAACTCAGAGATTCCTTACGGTGGTGGTGGATGCCAGATCAATGCCATCAAGAGAAACTATATCATCAGATAATTGATTTCTGAGGTGTTCTCGGCGGAGTAAAATAAGTAAAATAAAGTTGCAGGTCATCCAGGTTTTTATGTCTTTAAGACACGCTTGAAGTTTAGCTTCCTGGTTTAATCGATAGATATAATTAAGTATCATCTGCATAATGCCGTGTTCACACCGGACGCGGCGTGCCGGCAGTTTACTCGCGCGAGTGAACCGAGGGTGTTCACACCAGACCCGAAAGATCGCGCCGCGAAAGGGGCGTGGCTTAGCTCGCCTATTTATAGCCGCATAAAATTGGACCAATGCGAGAACTGTTTGCTCGCGCGTGGCGTTTGTTACAAGATCTAGTCCGCTGTATACATTTCAGTGACACAAGGCGTCACTTTTAAAGAGCAATAGGGATGGCGAGGACACACACACAGGCTCAGAGGCAGATTGCATTTCACATTTATTTACTTAAACACAGTAACCACGTAAAGAACAAAGAGTGGCACATGCATAGTATCAGAAACAGATATCAATAAAAAAGGAGGCTTCAGGGGTGCGCACCACACTTTGGGAATCCCTGGTGTAGACCCAACACATGAATGAGACTGCAATTGTAAATTTGTAACTCTTCCAATTTTGATCTAAAAATGTAAGGGGCTTCTGACTTGCACTGGCATGCTTGGTGTTCAGGTGGCGGCGCAAATAAGAGGCTTCAGACAGCTGTTAGCCAGAACCTCACTGCACAACACGCACTGTGGCTTCGGGCAATCTGCATTCCAATCCAAGTGAAGCCCAGACCCAGACAATTGTCATCATGTTTCCTCTTTTTTTCCCAGTCTGATGCTCACTCTCGTCTCCTCTTTTTTCACCTTGACTCTTCGATGGCCCTCTGTGCTCCCGGTTTGTCTGTGATATCTCTTCCTCCTTCTCGGTCTCCTCCGTCTCCTCTTTCTCAGACTCCCGGTCGGTTTCTTCTCCCGGTCTCTCCCCAGCACCTCTCTGTTTCTCTCCCTCCGGTTCCTCCCTCTCTCTCTGTCCCTCTCCTCTTTTATTGCTGATAGCTTCAGATGTCCCACCTGACAGCTTCCTGATTTCAGGCAGTTTAACATATTTTCATGGATGTTGCTGAATGAATGAAATGACGTTAGGTGCACAAGCTAGGCTAGCTAGTGTGTACGTAAAAGACTGGCGGCCGGACCGGAAGTGCATCTATTTATTAAATTGTACGTTTTTAATTGCAATTAAATGTAAATCTTACAAAGGGAATTTTTATAATTAAAAAATCCTACTTAATTTTTTTTAATTATGTTTAATATTAATTATTACACCATTAGACCACCATTAAATTTTTCCTCTCGCGCACCCCCTAGAGGCACCACACTTTGGGAATCCCTGCTGTAGACCAATGACAGGAGCAAACCAAATAATTTCCCCCGTTTTTAGCCTGAGTTAACTAGCTGGAGTCCGACCTGCGTTTGCCCCTGCTCTGTCTGAACCATGACCTGGTGATATGTCACGTGATAAAGGTACGTACCATAATTCAGTCTTATGACGACAGAAACGACTTGCCATTTATCAATTATCACATGAGTGTGACTCGATTTTAATAATTATAAAGTAATATGAACTTATTTAGATGAATATAGTTTGTATAAATGCAAAATAAACTCATTTAGGCTGAGTGCCCACCCCCGCTCCCTCTTAGAAGATGGTACAATCCACCCTGTCGCGCTTTTTTTTCTCTTCCTGGAGTCCGTTGCAATTTGAATTAGGCTAACAGCAGCTATTCCGGAGGTCACCTGCTGCTGCTCGAAATGTATTATTCTTAAACGTCGATTGTGGATATCAGAGTCAAAATATGGACAAACTGGACGAGGTTGTAATGGCCACACTCAGAGGTATGCTACAGGGGTTCCTTTTATCTTGTGCTGGCGTTGTTTACCTATCTTAAGGATTCGTGGATTTGCTAATGGGCTAAAGTTTAGCAGCTAATCTACATAAAAAAAAATGGCTGGTGTTGCATTATGATTCCCATCTAGAAATAGGTTAAGTCTAATTAAGCTTTGGGTCCATTTTGTTAATATTAGGGGCTGTAAATGCTGAAAAAACAGCAACACCTGGCTGTAAAACGTTAAGGGTTAATTGATTAAGCAGTGCATGTGCACAGGCAGGATCTGTATGCTAACGCATTTGTTTAAAGGTGCCATTTGTGGTGCCAATTGTCTATCAAGCTTTACAAATTATATTAACTGACATGAAATGTGAATGTATTTTATCTAGCAAGGCTCTATTGGTACTCTTACTGTAGTTTGCATGGCTTCAATATATGAACCGGTAATTTATAAATGCTGTCAAATTGACTTATTGCTCTTGAATTAAAAATAGGAAAAATGTGTAAAATGTCCAAACAGTGCTTATTGTACAAGGGGTGTTGGCAAAATGTCCTCACCTGCTATGTTAAAATCTGAGGGAATTCAATGATAACCTTTTGTTTCTTGGCCCTGACTGTAACTGTTCTATATTCCAGCTGCTAATATTGGAGAAGACTTACTCCCCTCGCTTTCCAGAGACGACATCAAAGACCTCTTTCCTGGTCCTGAAAATGTCTTGAGGCGGCGCGCTACATGGCTTGTTGTAAATAAAGTTGAAAAGGCCAGGTTTGTCTTTCACAGTACACTGGAACTGTTTAACAGTACAACATTGTTCCAATATCACAGTTTAAATCTGGTTCATATACATAAATATGTCATTAGTTTAGACATTTCTGCTTTGAGTCCATTTCAACAGTGGATATAAAATGAAAAAGTGCTTTTTTAATCCCCAAAATGATAATGCTTAAACTAACAAGTAAGAACATACTATGACAAAGTTACTCAATAAATGTTTGTGTAAATGTGTTTTAGGTGGATACTGCTCCCGAAATTCAGCAATCACCCCCCACTGGAGGCAGTGACCTTTCAAAAGAGGAGGCCAATACTTCTAAATTTGTGACTATGTCAAACCCAGAATACATAGTCTTCACAGACAGTGAGCTTGAACTGGTCGACGCTCCTACTTTGAACAGAAACGGCTGGGGACCGAGCACAATGTGACCCTATCCAAGGAGCTCTTCTGCGACTCATAAGAAACACTATGACTAACATGATCTCCATCGCAAGAGCCACAGAGGACTCCAGATACCCCACCAAACATGAGGTGAATGCCATGGCAAAGCGACTGGTGGATTACTATCCAATGATAAAAGACAGGTCGTCAAACAATGAGTGGGTGAGTAGATTTTGTCACTTTTGCTTGTTGCTGGTATGATGTTAATACTGAGATTTCTGTTCATACAGTGCTAAATCATGACAGAAAGTTCTAATGGAGCAAGACATTGCCGAAAGCTATAATTAGAATATAAGAAGGTTTGAGCCTATTGTAATTTTTTTAATGTTAACTATGTATGCCTCGCAGGAGCATGTTGCCAAGCTCATGAAGAGACTCTCAAATGTTAGAAGGCCAAAGGTCGTCCTTCCAAGAAACCACGACAAGAAGTCAGTTCAGACGTTGCAACTACTGACTGATGGAGATTCCAGTACATCCACCATTATTCTGGAATGGTCACCTGTTAGTCCCATGGGCATCCCAGTAGATCTGTCACCTAGAACCAGCACCCCAGCGCAGAACCGGAACAGCAGTGATGAAGAATGTATGTATTGTATTACATTTAATTTGTCAGTTTTACTTGTTAGTTTGGAAATCTCATGTCCCCTTTCCACCATAACATTCCTGTAATGTCTTCAGCTTGTTCAGTTGACATCATGGACAGCCAGAAAATCCAAGCAAGACACTACAAGACCCTCCAAGAAATGTACAAGTCCAAAAAGCCAAACAAAGCTGCGGTAACTCATTTGCTGAACATGGAATTTGAGTCTCAGATTTTGAGTGCAGCACTTTGCCACCGAAGAAACTGGGCTCAAGCAGCGAGGCTCTTGTCCATGTCCTAGCGGTGAGATTTACAGACTTACTGAAACATTTCATAATATATGTTACATACATTTTATATTAGGTTTAGTTAGTTTGAGATAAACTTTTATCATTTCAAAAGCTCCAAAGGGGAAGTGTTTTCCATAGTGTCCTTAATGTCGTACTAACATCATTGGAACTAGCTGTGCATTCAGCATTTGCAGTGTGCTTAATGCTGAGGGGTTACTGTGACTGTGTGTTTCAAAGTACAATATGATTTCACTAATGTCCTAGTCCAGGTCTTAAGTTTATGTTACTTGCAATGTTTTTTCTAATCTTCTTGCTTTATTTGTGTCATCTAGACTTCTGAGGATCCTAGTGGTTTCATGCAGCAGCGACCCCTGTCTTCTCCGGTTCTGCTCGTTTCTGAGGACAACTGCGTGATCGCCATCGGAAAAACACCTGACCACCTTCACCATGGACAGTCTTAATGAGGGACTTCTCTACGTCATGGCATATTACTATGCCCTGCACATGACCTACCCCGAGTGCATTTCTACACTACTGTCAGTACTGCAGACAGAGGTACTTCAAGATTCAATTCATGAGCAGGATTTGACCTCTCACTACAAAAAAGCGATGGGTGAGTGGAAGTCATTCAGTGAGTGAGTCCCTTTGCCCCACTCTTCCTGTTGTAAGACTTTCAAAGAAAGTTGATGTTCTGTTTAAAAAAAAAAAGTTCATCACAGTTAGACACATTTGTTGGTGAGATTGAAAACCTTTCCTGTGGGATAATATGCTGCAAAGCAGCTGCAACATGGTGTTTATTGCTGTAGGATCCTGTATAAGCTGTATAAAAATCCTGGTATGCCTGTCCTGCTCCTTGATAACATCACTGTCAATGAACACCCATCTTGCTTGGAATTCAAGGTCCAGGAGCTGGGAAACATCTTCCTTATTGGGTTTGGCCTTGGTTTTGTACATGTCCTGTAGAGTTTTATAATGTCTCACCTGGTTCTGTAGGCTGTCAGTAGTTTCTGATGCTAGAAAACATAAACCCAACAAATTAACATAAAAAACATAGGCTGAAATGAATACAACAGTTTATATTTCTGCCATTACAGTTTGGCTGGGACATTAACACACAAACAACCTTTTACTAAATTATTTCAATGTATGTACTTACCATCCACCTGTTCAACCTCTGGGGTGCTGCATCTCAATTGTGGGGATCTCTCCAAGATCAAAGTCGAGGAGGTGGACTCATCAGTGTCATCAGTGTACGTCTCCTTGCTGCTCTGAAAACTAAGTCTCCGTGTCCGCTTTCTTGAAGGAGTCGCTCCCTGCTTCTTTTTGGGAGTTGTCACATTCTGGAAGCTTTTCAAAAGCTGCTTCTTCACAGATTCCTGACAAGAAACAGACACGCAACAGATTGTGAATGCATTGCATTCAACAAAATTAAATCTGAATTTTGCTCTGATTTATCAGGATGAAGCACATCCCTCCAATTTTGAGTGTCAACTGTTTGCATTTTGTCTGCTAGCTATTTAACAGTGTTACTTTTTGAAACCCATATTGAATACCTGAGTAGCAACTTACACACTCAGCTCCACTGGTTGCAGATCTGTCCCGCAGCATTGGGTAGTACTCTACTAGACGCTTTGCCATTACAGTGAGTTCACGGCTGCCTGGATAGTTGAAGTCATCCGCTGCTGCTCTCTTAATTGAAATCATGCTTGTTACTGTATTCCTGATTAGTCGACAGCGAAGATCTTTGGAAAGAATATGGCCTCCTTCTTCTCCAGCACGCTGTTTTTCAAAAAAGGTGCTTCTTGATTGCTCCAACTCTGTGTCTGTGTATACAACATACTGTGGGCTGATAAGCTGTACAATTCAGCTGGCACCATGTCGGTCTCTTGGGTTTGGAGCAGGGACAGGGGTGGTGGAGAAGGGACTTGGAGGGGTGGGAATGGGGCTGAAATCACAGATCCCAGAGGAGGTGCCTGATCTACACCGGTCTGCTTCCTGACCCTGTATAAGACATACATTATTTAATTGTAATTTTAAGGCAAAGAACACAACACTGTAACAACAACCAAACGACAAAAGAAAACCCCAAATCTTTAGATAAAAGGAACAATGGCCAGCAAATGCTTCCTTGATAACAGGAAACACTGCTTGGTTAAATGTCTCCAAAATGTTAAAATCAAACATTACCTCATTTTCATCATGAGTAACACTCCAAATGCTTCTCCTTCTGAAAAAGTGCTCTGGTCCAGGAAAGAAGTCACGCAAGTCTTCCTTGGAAAGGCTGTACAGCATGTCAGTGCCTATATTAGCAGCTGAAAAACACATTTAACCACATGGTAAATACTTCAGTAATTAGCAATATATAGTTTATAGATGCAAAGTGTCAAGTTATTATTTTGCCAATCGTATATTACAAATTGTATATTACATTACTATTATTATTTAGCTGACGCTTTTATCCAAAGTGACTTCCGTATACATTGTGTATATCCAGTACATCAGTAGGATTGTGCAGAGTAAGTTATCTTAGTTTTGTACTAGTGAAATTAAAAGCACTAAGGAAATTACTTAGGGCTGTATAATGGAGAACAATACAAATATCTCTATTTAATAACATCCAAAAGCAGCTTAAAAGTCACATTTTAATTGGTCAGAACCTGCTGCAAGATGATGGTGGTGGCAGAGAAGCACCTTACAAGCCTAAGTGTATCATCTAAGTTACTGTACAGGTTATGAGACGTTAGCGTACCGTTTGTCTGCCCTTTTCAGGTAATACAGGAATGTTTTTTTAATGTACCAAGCCTGTTAACCTGAACACAAAAAGTAGACTTAAGTAGGTCTAGTTAGATCATCAATGTTGACGTGACGTTAAACAGTGAAACCCAAATGTATTTTAAGCATTCACGCTAACGTTGCATCAACAGAAGGGGCGGGAAGGATGTGAAGCTTAAGTTAAATAACAGACTGTCAGTAATGAATTGCTCATTTGCACTTTAACACTGTTTCTTGCAATACAACAGTATTAACCAAAGTTTAATGTTTTAAACGAATGGCCGTTCCTGCATTTAACTGCTTACAGTCAACATTAACTTAACTAACATAATAGCGAACTAGTTAATAGCTAACGTTAGTTAGCTCAAATCAGCATGCTAATTCGTTAGCCAACTTCCCAATAAAATAAATGTTAGCTTGCTAAGAAGAGGTAGACATGCATTAACAAATTAACATTACCTTTAGATACTGCGGTTGCTACATTATCCATGCCCGGATATGTAGCATCCATTTCATCTTCCTCCATGGCGTTGTTGATCTTGATGACTTAAAGTTACAAAGGGAGAAAAGCTAGCCACCACAGTACAAGCTACACTTGTGCAAGCTGCACGCGCTCTCAACGGACCCTCTTCGCGCTTTCCCGTGGGAAGGTACCATTTCGTAAAGAGGGGTGAAATAAATATAACACATATTTTAAATATTGAGAATAGTATTAACTGAGTCACGTTTATAAATGAATATGTATATTTAATCATACACCTCCATATACAGGTTATTTACATAGACCTTATTATGGTATATAAGGTTATATAAAAAAGAAGATTCACAGCCCCCCCACAGCCCCCCCTTATTTCAGGTTGCTCTGTGGTATTGACGGATGCGCTGAGGAATATCGAGTGGACAACTCCTTCTACCACCATGTGAAGAGAAGACACTCGCAACACCTTCTTGAAGGCACCAGACCAGGTGACTGCATCCAGGCAGGTGATCATCCACTGGAGGAAAGCCAAGTACTGCCACAACAAGTAAGTACCGTAGCTAGCTAGGATTGTTACATGGTTGGTGTCACCATAGTTTTATGAAATCCATTGTGCTTGTTAGCTAAGTTACTTAAACAAAATAAAGAAAAAATACTGTTTTCATGTTAATCTTGAAATAAGCAATCTAACAAATAAAAGTAACTTTTTTTTCAATTAAAACTGAGCTGTCATCATTATGACGCTTGGCCTGCTGTTGCAAATACCTCCATATATTTCTGGTCTAATAATACCTGTATGATTATTAATAATAGCAGGCTGCAGGGCATCTAGAAATTACATTATTTTTTGGTTTAAGTTTTCTATTTTATTTGATCATATACTGTGTATATATATATATATATACATCCATCCATTATCAGCCGCTTATCCGGGGTCGGGTCGCGGTGGCAGCAGGTTCATCAGGCCGACCCAGGCTTCCCTCTCACCCGCAACACTTTCCAGCTCATTCTGGGGGATCCTGAGGCGTTCCAAGGCCAGCCGGGAGATATAATCCCTCCAGCGTGTCCTCGGTCTTCCCCGGGGTCTCCTACCAGTTGGACGTGCCTGGAAAACCTCTAATGGGAGGCGTCCAGGAGGCATCCTGACTAGATGCTGAACCACCTCAGCTGACTCCTTTCGACACGAAGGAGCAGCGACTCGACTCCAAGCTCCCTCCTGATGTCCGAGCTCCTTACCCTATCTCTAAGGGTGAGCCCGGCCACCCTGCGGAGGAAGCTCATTTCGGCCGCTTGTATTCGAGATCTCGTTCTTTCGGTCACGACCCAGAGTTCGTGACCATAGGTGAGGGTTGGAACATAGACCGACCAGTAAATGGAGAGCTTCGCCTTCCGGCTCAGCTCCTCTTCACCAGGACGGACCGGTACAGCGCCTGTTTTACAGCTGCAGCCGCACCGATCCGTCTGTCGATCTCCCGCTCCACCTTACCCTCACTCGTGAACAAGACCCCGAGATACTTGAACTCCTTCGCTTGGGGTAGGCAGTTTGTCCCCACCTGGAGGGAGCAATCCACCGGTTTCCGGCAGAGCACCATGGCCTCAGATTTGGAGGCGCTAACTCTCATCCCTGCCGCTTCACACTCGGCTGCAAAACGCCCCAGTGAATGCTGGAGGTCACAATCCGAGGAGGCAAACAGGACCACATCATCCGCGAACAGCAGAGAGGCCGAGACTCCCGAACCGGATCCTCTCCGCCCCCTGGCTGCGCCTAGATATCCTGTCCATGAAGGTCACGAACAGGACCGGTGATAAAGGGCAGCCCTGGTGGAGGCCAACACCCACCGGGAACGTGTCTGACTTATTACCGAGGATACGAACACAGCTCCTACTGCAGGCGTACAAAGACCGGATAGCCCGTGCCAACGGGTCCGGCACCCCATACTCCCGCAGCACCCCCCACAAAAACCCCCGAGGGACCCGGTCGAAAGCCTTCTCCAAGTCCACAAAGCACATGTAGACTGGTTGGGCAAACTCCCAGGACCCCTCCAGTAGTCTTGTGAGGGTAAAGAGCTGGTCCACTGTTCCACGACCGGGACGGAATCCGCACTGCTCGTCTTGAATCTGAGGTTCGACAAGCGGTCGGAGCCTCCCTTCCAGCACCCTGGCATAAGCTTTTCCCGGGAGGCTGAGCAGTGTGATGCCACGATAGTTTGAGCACACTCTCCGGTCCCCCTTCTTGAAGATGGGAACCACCACCCCGGTCTGCCAGTCCATGGGCACTGTTCCCGACCCCCATGCGACACTGAAAAGGCGTGTCAACCAAGACAGCCCAACAATGTCCAGTGCTTTCAGCATCTCAGAGCGGATCTCATCCACCCCTGGCGCCTTGCCACCAAGGAGCCCCGGTTTCCCTTGTCCGGGCGAGGTAGTGTCATTCCGTGGGCCGTACATCATCAGGGTTTTTTGAACCGCTCTTAGTCTGGGCTCTCCCCCGAGACCTGTTTGCCTTGGGAGACCCTACCAGGGGCTGACGCTGGGGTACAGCAGTATCAGTCATCACTATTGGACAACCTCAGGAAGCAGATGGAGGGAGTGATAAAGAAGCATTCAGGGAGCACATCAGGTCAATTTGAAAAAGATGCAATGGATATATTTGTCAATTTAATTGACCCTTTTGCTAGCGTTGCAACAACATTTCGACAGAACAGTGTTATCAAGAAGCAGTTTAGCTGTTTGGACGCAGAGGAAATTCCAATTGCTCGAACCATATGCAGAAAGAAACATGGAGGATCAAAAGACTTCTTAATTAAAGACAAACTGTTTCATTATGTACCATTAGTTAAAAGTCTAGAACAGTTATTATCACACCAAAGGATTTTATCTATGATTGAAACGGGACCCCAGAGGTGCAGGGAAGGTTTTTTTCATGACATTGTTGATGTTGCTCTTATAAAATCACATCCCTTATTTTCAGAGAAACCAAATGCATTGCAGATTGTTCTGTACACGGAAGAAATAGAGATCTGTAATCCACTAGGATCCTTTGCATCAAAAAACAAGTTGTTAATGGTATATTACACACTAGGAAATAGTAATCCAAAATGCAGGTCTAAACTGGCTGCTATTAGGCTACTTGCCATGGCTAGATCAGCAGACCTACGCCAATCTGGTGTAGATGTAATATTGGATAGAATCAAAGATGACTTGGATGCCTTGTACAGTGGGGTTAAAATGCAAACTATTAACGGAGAGAAAACGATATATGGTGCTATGGTCTCTCTCTGTGGCGATACCCTGGCACAGCATGAACTAGCGGGGTTCAAAGAGGGTGTGGGCTTTGCCTACAGTAAGTGCAGGCATTGTGAGTGTTCTTTTGAGGATATGCAGTCACACTTCAATGAGGATGAATCTACTAAAAGGACATTGGAGAAACATATCAGACAGTGTGATGAAATAGAAAAGGCAAACACAGACTTGGTTCGCAACAGCCTGAGAACAACATACGGGATCAATCGAAGGAGCAAGTTAGTTGAATTCCCAGCCTTTGATATTATACAACAAACTCCGCAAGACATTATGCATGTAATTCTGGAAGGCATAGCCCCATTGGAAATTAAATGTGTTTTGAATCATCTTGTTCAATCGGGACAGATAGATCTTGACTCAGTGAATTCTGCTATTCTTGGTTTCCCTTATTCTCCTCTAGATGTTAGAGATCGGCCATCCCCAATTTCTGGTACTACATTAATGTCAAGTGACGTAAACTTAAGCAGTCATCTGGGCAAATGATTGTCCTGTTAAGGGTATTGCCATTTGTTTTGGAGAGTTTGGAAGTCAATGCATATGTGCAATTAATAATTAAGCTAATAGAGATTGTGCAGATAGTGTTTGCGCCTCTTATTTCCATAGCAACTGTGTGTAGATTGAAGTTACTAATTGAAAATCATTTGAAGCTTTGGAAGGAGCTTTTTCCAGACCGCAATGTTACACCTAAACAGCATTATATGATACATTTGCCATCACAGATAAAATCAATGGGTCCAATGGTCAGACATATGTGTATGCGATTCGAGTCTAAACATTGTTTATTTAAACAATGGGCTACTAAGCTCAATTTTACAAATATTTGTAAGTCTCTGATTAATCAGAACCAAATATATGAAAGCTGCCAAAACGTTGACCCTTTAACGCACCCAATTATTTCAAATGAAAGGGAAATGGGACCTGTATCTGAGGTTAAAGATCTCCAGTATTTATGTGGAAAATTGAGAGACTTCCTAGGTTTCAATGAAGTAAATCACGCTGTATCAGTCAAGTAGCTTGTAATAAATGGTAATAAATACATAACTCTGAAGTCCATGATCTTTGCCAAAGTACTGAATGATAATATGCCAGAATTTGGACTGGTGAAAAACATATTTCTGGTTGATTCTAGGCTTTATTGTTTGGAATATCAACCATTTCAAACTGTATGCTTTGATAGAAACGTCATGGCTTATCAAGTTGAGGTGCCACACCTTGCACAGGCCACTGAGTTAGTGGATGCTGAAAAGCTGGTTGATTATACCTCTTATTACACAATCAGCAGGAAGAGCCAAACGTACGTACAACTAAAATATCATCTTGGGGATATAATAGAATTGCACAACAGTTCAAATGACTCGTAGTGTGTTCCCCAGATATGTCTATTATATACCACTGTGTTCTGTATTTTGTCCAGGAATTCATAATTGCTGTGTTTTGAGATTGACAATAAAACAATTAATTCCATTGAGTTGTTATCTGTTTTTAATTTGTAAAGAGATGGAAAGGATGGGAAGCTTGAAATAAGAAATTCTGACTTTGACAAAGCAGTTTTGTACTTGTCAGTGTTGATCAAACAGCCTTATGATTACGGCAATTCTTGTTTCAAAAACAAGTTTTAATACCGTATTAAGATAATTAAGGATTAAAATGCTTGAAACAAGTGAAATGCTCTAACATGAAAACTGCCTGATAAGAAGAAATATCTTGTCAGTCAAAAAACATGCGCCTTGATTTGAGATATATCATCTTACTTAGATTTAAATGTTTGCAGTGTATGCAAGTAACTATTGCTGTGGGCTTTATTTTGGACAGGCCAAAATCACAAATTACAAATTCCCCTCAGAGGCTTTACAATCTGTACATATAAGACACCCTCTGACCTTTGACCCTCACACCAGAACAGGAACAACTCCCCCAAAACCCATTTAAGGGGAGAAAAATGGCGAAAGCTCAGGGAGATCAACAGAGGAGGATCCTCTATCCGGATGGACAGAAGTACAATAGATGTACAATAGAAGTACAACAGATATAATGTGTACAGAATGATTAATAGCCTGCCAATAAATAATTTATAGAATACTTCATGGGATCATATTGCCAAGTATTAATACAGTATGCGTTCCATTCTTGTGAACAAGATATCTCTGGAATGCCTTGAAGGAATTTCTATTACATGGATGGTGGCTGTGTCTGGAGCCGGTCCTGCCTCCTGTCTCCTACCTCCTGTCTCCTACCTCCTACCTCCTGTCTCCTACCTCCTACATCCTGTCTCCTGTCTCCTACCTCCTACCTCCTGTCTCCTACCTCCTACATCCTGTCTCCTGTCTCCTACCTCCTGTCTCCTGTCTCCTACCTCCTGTCTCCTGTCTCATACCTCCTGTCTCCTGTCTCCTGTCTCATACCTCCTGTCTCCTGTCTCCTGCCTCCTGCCATGGCCCTGCCCCCCCTCTCCCTCCTGCTTCATGGATCGTGGTTATCTGGATCGTGGTCCATGCCTACACTGTAACAAGATTACTAAGTAATTTACAGTGTTGGGGGTAACGAGTTACAAAGTAACGGATTACAGTAACGTAATTACTTTTATAGGTAACGAAGTAAAGGAACGCAATACACTCAAAATATTGGTAACTACACTACTTTACTAGACCTCAGTAACGCGCGTTCCTACGTTACTCAAGACATTTGTACCAGTCCGAAAAGTTCTCTTTTAGCGGCGCGCGAGTCACACGACACTTCCTGATGAACAGCCAATCACAGAACTCCATCCGAGTGATCTGAGTGACGCAGCTGCTGGTGCGTAGAAGGAGGGAAGCGGGGAATGGAGGAGACGGAGACGGAGAGCCCGGATCCAACTGGGAGGTTCTCTCCAGGTTCCCTAGGATGAAGGATATTGCAAAGCAATACAACACTCAATACCATCAAGTGCACCTGTCTGTAATGACGTGGAGCTTCTAGTGAGGACAAGACACGTCTGTATGAACGGACTCCCTCTACTGGTGAACTGCAGTATTACAACTGTTAAAGCATTGAGAACGCGCTCTTGCACCAGACATGTATATATTTTCCACAGTAACATCAACATTAGTTAGCGTCAACAAGCACGTATCATTGTACTGTCTGCCTTCAAAGTAAAAGCACTTCCTGTTTACATGCTCTTCACAATAAGAGTAAATCATGTAATAAAACAAGTTACAACACTAGAAAGGCTTTCAGCCTGGGCAGTATTGTTCTGACCCCAAGGAGGAACAGGCTGTCGGGTAAAAGATTAGAGAGACTTTTACTCATGCGATACAATCTCTATTTTGAAGAATAGAGAAAAATGATAAACTTCATAGGATATAGTGCACTTTCTGTTTATTTAAGCAAAGATGAAGTGGATTTTCTGTTTATTTAATTGCATTTTCAGTTTCTATTTTCTGGGTTAAGTGCATTTCTGTTTCTATTTTATGGGAAAAAGTGCCATTTATTTTCTATTTTTCTTAAACCACTACAATGCTTCCTATAACAAGCTGGTTTTGTTCTTAGGAGTCGGCCCCCATTTGGTTTAGTGGGGTCTCATGTTTCCAAAAGCCTGTTTTCAATGTGTTCTGCTGTTTGACCTGAATGTCCCCACCACACACAGCCTCTTGGATCCTGTTGTTTGTGGATTTTAAAGTGAGGCATAGTTCTTTGGTCAGACAGTGTGAACAGGGTTAATGTTCGTTCAAGTTAATGGCTGAGTTTTATGCCATTTAGTTTTACATGTTTACAATACACTATGTGGAAAGGCTAAGAGATGCCCTTTATTGAACATAAAGTGATGAAAGGGCCATGATGTTTGTCCAGGTATCTTTGCGGTTAATTTGGACATTTGCTTAAAAAAATGGAAAGTAAAGTAACTAGTAGTGAAGTTACTTTTCAAATGCAGTAACTTGTAAAGTAATCTAGTTACAATTTTCAGAAGTAACTAGTAACTTGTAACTAGTTACTTTTTCTGAGTGACTACCCCAACACTGGTAATTTACAGTAACTTGCTGGCAGCAATTAGCAAGTGAGTAGCTGTAGTATATTCTACAGTATGCTTACTGTAAAATACACATTGACTAGTCATTTCTACAGTAATAATCACAGTACCGTCATTGTTATTACAATAGTTATTAAAAAAAAGGTTTTGTAAGCAACAACACTTGTTCATGGTATTCTTGAACATACAACATTTTAAATGTTCCTCTTTCTTCAAGTTACTATGACAATTTAAACATGTTTTAATTAAAGTAATTTGACAGTAAACACTAAAATGCAACCACCAAGGAAGCAATACAATATTCAGGTCAGGGGGGAAATGTAAAAAAACAATTTGAACGAGAAAAAGTGCAATTTCAAACAACAAAATATCCATGGCTGACTTTATTGTTATTGTATTGAAATGAATCCTCTCCCTGGACGGTCGTCTTCTCCATGAACTGGAGTCTCTTCATGAACTGGAGTCTCTACATGAAATGAGTCTCTTCATGAAATGAGTCTCTTCATGAACTGAGTCTCTTCATGAACTGAGTCTCTACATGAATTGAGTCTCTTCATGAATTGAGTCTCTTCATGAACTGAGTCTCTTCATGAACTGGAGTCTCTTCATGAATTGAGTCTCTTCATGAACTGAGTCTCTTCATGAATTGAGTCTCTTCATGAACTGAGTCTCTTCATGAACTGAGTCTCTTCATGAATTGAGTCTCTTCATGAATTGAGTCTCTTCATGAACTGAGTCTCTTCATGAACTGAGTCTCTTCATGAACTGAGTCTCTTCATGAATTGAGTCTCTTCATGAACTGAGTCTCTACATGAACTGGAGTCTCTTCATGAATTGAGTCTCTACATGAACTGGAGTCTCTTCATGAACTGAGTCTCTACATGAACTGGAGTCTCTTCATGAACTGGAGTCTCTTCATGAACTGAGTCTCTTCATGAAATGAGTCTCTTCATGAAATGAGTCTCTTCATGAACTGAGTCTCTTCATGAACTGAGTCTCTTCATGAACTGGAGTATCTTCATGAACTGGAGTCTCTTCATAAACTGAGTCTCTTCATGAACTGAGTCTCTTCATGAACTGAGTCTCTTCATGAACTGAGTCTCATCCTGAACTGAGTCTCTTCATGAACTGAGTCTCTTCATGAACAGGAGTCTCTTCATGAACTGGAGTCCTCTTCCCTGCAGTGGAAGGACAGAGACATTGGTTACTGATTCCCATTAGAAATACCACAGTATGTTTTTTACTATGACGATGTCAGCCTGTGTGGTGTTTGTCTGGTACTGGGATCTCACCAACATGATGAGCCTTGAGGCTCAGCAGGGACACCTGGGCCTCAACATCAGCCCGGTTGAGGTTTCTTGCAACACAAAATAAACAGACAATAGTACCGTATTTACTAGGAGAAACATGAAATAAACCCTAACTTTGATGTTCCCGGTGTATTTAGGGGGAAAGTGAGAAGATAAGCATTGTTTAGTCTGGAAGGTGTGGTTCAGTGGGGGGACGGGCACATGGAGCAGGACAGAGACGGTTCCATAACAAACACCTGATGGTTTGAAGTTTGAAATGTGTGTGTGTGTGTGTGTGTGTGTGTGTGTGTGTGTGTGTGTGTGTGTGTTTAAATGTCTAGTGTGGAGGATATCATAAGGTCTTGAGGCAATCCGATGTAAAACACAATATTTATGATTGATTAAAGTTGTATATCGGTCAGATTAGACCCGAACACGACAGCAGGGTTAAGCTAGCAACAATTGATCAACGTTATACCAGCTGTTGCAGTCTGCCCTGCCATGTAGCGTTAGCTCAGAAAATGTTGTGTGTGTAAAAGTCTTACAGTTTGTGCTGTGTGACCTGTCGTGGCGTTCTGGTTCACTCACAACGTTGTGGTTCAGCTTCAGTGTTGCTCAGTAACGTTACCACGTCACGTTGTGCCGCACGGTAGCTAGCAAGAGAGAAAAGAGTCAAAACTTCCTCATGGAGCTAGCCTTAGCTAACGAGCAGCAACACACACGACGACAACAGCGTCACACATAAACGATTCCAATTAATTTACAAGTTACACTAAACTTCTACCATTTATCAACTATATGAAGCCAAATGATTTATATCACAATTGAATGAGCAAATACTATATTTTGGTAATATTAGTAACACTAACGTTAGCTTACTAGTGCAGGAAAGTGTCTCTTCCCTCTTAAAGTCACGTAGCGTTACACGGTGACTTTACTTGAGAAGACTGTTTGTCTGTAATTAATGTACATTTGCAAAATGCTGGCAAAAAGGAAATATGAAGGAACAATAATGAGCTTTGTTACCTCGCTGTTGCTGAAGTTGAAGTGGACTCTGGTCAGAAATGTTGTAGCTCTTGCTCCAAAATTGTGTCGAGAGAAGCAAGCGTCTGTCCATCGGCATACGACGTTATAGTTACTGTCATCTTTGTGTAAACGGTGGTATAACAACGTTGTTTTCCCCCTCTGTCTGCGTGATAGCTAAACCTAACTGTGTTGAAAATAATGTTGAAACGGATTATGGTGTATTGCTGAAAAAAGAGAAACTCATGCATTGCAGATCTACAGCAACATGCTGTATAGGAGTTCTACAGTAAGTATATGGCCAGATTACAGTAATATTACTGTGAAAACTACAGAAACTTGTTACAGTAAACCACTCATTATATGAATAATTTCTGTCACATTCATGTAATGTGCTGTAACTCTGTTACGTTGCTCATTCTGGCCACATGACATCTATTGCTTCTATCCATCCAGGAGAGGGATCCTCCTCTGTTGCTATATGAAGGTTCTTCCTGTTTTCCCTGTGAAAGTTTTTTTACTCTCTTTATTGGGGAGTTGTTCCTGATCCGATGTGAGGTCCCGGGACAGGATGTTATGTTACAGACTGTAAAGCCCTCCGAGGCAAACTTGTATTTGTGATGTTGGGCTATATAAAATGAACTGAATTGAATTGAATTACATTTGGCACACACATCCACATGATGCAAGAATAAATTGCTAACATTTTGGGGGTGAAATGTCAGAGCTCAGTCACTGTGACCCTCCATCCGTCTCATCCTCGTGAACGCCTTGAGGGAATATCATTACATCCGGCACAAAACTCTACTTGGACTCAAGGATAAACTGATTTAATTTTGGTGGTCAAAGGTCACTGTGACATCACACACTTCAGAATTCATGAGCTAATTATCTTGCACACCAGCAACTTGACTGGTTGGATCTTTAGGACAGTGTTTCTCAACCTTTTTTGAGCCGCGGCACATTTTCTACAATAAAAAAATCCTGCGGCACACCAACAACCCAAAAAGTTACAAAATGTCACATTGTAGCATAATACAGCATATTGTAGGTAATTATTATTAATGTCCCATTGTAGCATAATACAGCATATTGTAGGTAATTATTATTATTAATGTCCCATTGTAACATAATACAGCATATTGTAGGTAATTATTATTATTGTCCCATTGTAACATAATACAGCATATATGGTAGGTAATTATTATTAATGTCCCATTGTAACATAATACAGCATATTGTAGGTAATTATTATTAATGTCCCATTGTAGCATAATACAGCATATTGTAGGTAATTATTATTAATGTCCCACTGTAACATAATACAGCATATTGTAGGTAATTATTGCACTACCTACTGGCATGGAAGAGTATTCAGTGTAAACCAGATCACTTTGTTAGAAAAATGAAAATAAAGTTATGCAAAAAAGAACTAATATTTAGTTACTACTAAATAGCGTATTGTGGAAAACAATAAGCTGTTTTTTTGCAAAACAACACAGAATGAGTGCAGATGTGTGAGCATCACGTTGTATCAGTATTAGTGGAGCAGTGAGCTGCTTTCCTCTACAACTCTTTCATAAACGAGGTTGTAGATTTGATACGACTCTCAGTTCATGCTCCATGTTGAGAGACACAGCAGCAGAAAGCCGACTTCACGGAGATCTCATAAAGATCGGCTTGTCAAGAAATGACAAGAATCGGCGACTCGCGCATGCGCAGCGTAACCTGTTAACGGCGGACGGTGAACATTTAAAATCAGCATTTCCTCTTGCGCCCCACCTGCAATAAATACCTCCCCAGTTTGATGAATACTGACTTAAAGGAAACACGGTGTTTGTTACTGCTATGTGTTTTTCGGGCTTTTGAAGGATATTTCCAGAGCCTCTCGATATGCGAAGTCAGAAACGTCATTTGTGGAGCTCCAGGCTGCAGGCTGTTGATGTTTGTCTTGACCTGCAAACACATGAACTGTTGGGCTTTAAAAGTGAGAGCTCATCGCTTAAAATAGTGAAAGCTGCAGCAGCAAATCCCATTGTGAAAAGCAGCTCGCTGCTCTCTCGCTCTCTGTGTGCAGCGCATGCAGACACAGAAGAGTTGTAGACGCGACCCAGAAATGACAAGCTGTGTGTAGATATGATCAACAACATACGGCCGTTTAGTCTGTTTAATACTGAACAAGGTGTAGACCTGTTCTATATTACTCTGCCAGACACTATATTGCAGCTCAGACGCTCAACAATGGAAAATCATTTGCGGCAACTAAATAGTATTTATTTGGACCAATTAAGTGAAATTGGACATTTTCCTACGGCACACCTGACGATCTCTCACGGCACACTGGTGTGCCGCGGCACAGTGGTTGACAATCACTGCTTTAGGAAACCATATGTCTGTTTCATGTGCAATGCAGCCACAGCTCAGCTGAGTCTCTCTGACAGAACAATCAGGTCCAGTTTAGCACTCAGCTGCATTTTAAACCCCTGGAAGTTTCATAACGAGTCATAACGTAGGTGGCGGAGCAATGACCCCTTTCGGCTGACCTTTCACCTCTCTGGTAAATGTTGTTTTAAATCACTAACATCCGATCCTAGAGAGTCTGGCGCAGAATGATGAGTATGAAGAAAAAGACTGGCAAGGCTGTGACTGATTTGGTCGGCTGCTTAACGACTGACAGATCTGCTGCTATGTTGTGGAGCGTGAACAGAAGAAAAAGCAATGCGCTAATAGAATTAGTTTATTTCTGAAAGAACAAAGCAGATGATGTATTCTTAAGAAACATTATGATCTCAAGTGTGGAGTCCCGGAGGCCCCAGAACCCACTAATGTGTGTTTGTTGGATTCTGGAAGTTAGAATTAATGTAATAATTATTTGGGAATGTGCACTACAAACAAATTAAATTATAACGCCTTTTTCTTGTTGAGTCAGTCAAATGTTCTCCAACAAATCAACATTTTGTTTGACCACATCATGCAGACAGTAGTGAGCAGAAGACCCATCACTTTGCTCAGTGTCAACACGATGTATACCAGACCCAGTAAGTCAGACTTTGACATAGTTGAACGTGTTGGACATTGTGTCATACCATGTTGACAGGAACTATATTCTAATCACATATGCTGAATATGAACTGAGCCTGGCTTCCTTTTTTATTTTGCCATTAACCTCTTTGAATTGGAAATAATCTAATACTATAAAATCACTTTGTGCAAAACATTGGCAAAAAAACTAAACTAAACGTAGAAGCCAGTTCAACATAAGCAGGAAATCAGCTGGTTACCCGGTTTAACGAACCAGACTAACTAACCCATGTTCCCGCTGCACGGCCCTCCAGAGCTGGTTATCAACTCAGTAAACCCACCCAGAGATGCTCCATCTGGCTGTGAGCAGCTCACATAAAGGGGCGGTGCTTGCAACATCTGACCAATCGCAAACATGGACAAGTCTGCTGTCAGCAGAGCAGCACTTTTTACAAATATTGAGAAAATACGTATGCTGAACACGTAATTCAGGCTGAAAGTAAATGAAGACGTCTGAATGTGTTGAGATGAATAGAGTTATGATTTCACTGCTTCATCTTGAGTGGAGCATTCTTCAGGTAATGTGCTGCTTAGATGAAGGATTATGGCATGTGTTACGATATTTTAGTCTTATTCTTTCAATGCAACGCTGCCGGTGTGAACAAAACAAATGTTTCCTTCCATAATGTATAATCAGCCACAGCATACATAAGTGTAACCAGAGCAAAGTAATGCAAAGCGGTGAACACCTTGTCATACACGTGTGACAGTTTGACCTTCTGTTTGTTTTATTGTATTATTGGGCTGGGGTGCCAGCCCGGTCTCTCTCCTGGCGTTAAAGATCGGTCACCTTGTGTCAGTTTTAGTTTTCTTTTTAATCCAGCTAAATTCCTTTGCTAAAAAAGAGGACAATTTAATGAAGTTCAGTTCAACCGTGAAAAACCAAAGGAAGAAATGAGAGAGGCGCTCGTGGTATTCTGATTTCGGTGAATCCAGTCCGTGTTGTACTGCTGGCTGGAGGATGATGGCTAATGGAGGATGATGGCTGATGGAGGATGATGGCTGATGGAGGATGATGGCTGATGGATGATACTGGCTGATGGAGGATGATGGCTGATGGAGGATGATGGCTGATGGAGGATGATGGCTGATGGAGGATGATGGCTGATGGAGGATGATGGCTGATGGAGGATGATGGCTAATGGAGGATGATGGCTGATGGAGGATGATGGCTGATGGAGGATGATGGCTAATGGAGGATGATGGCTGATGGATGATACTGGCTGATGGAGATGTTTCTGGAGCGATCCGGGAGGAAAGAGTGGAATATGATTGGAGGAAGGCTGTCAGTGGCCTTGCTGTGTTTCCGCTTGTATCTCTCTTGCTTTCTGCTGAATTAGTGTGAATGGTTGTTGAACTGTTGCACATGAGCGAGCAGATGGGCGTGTCCCGGCTGTGAGCAGGTGATAATGTCCAGTGATGTCACAACAAAACATTGAAGTTACCTCAATAACCCCAAACCCTGCGTCGTGGTTCAGGAACCTGGACGATCCCAGAATCATCAGAGTTCACCACGGCACAGACCATCTGACTCAGCATTGATAAACATACAAAGGAAACACACTCGTACACACTGAGCTCTTCTGCTCTCACAGATGCTTATGCACTATCAATCATCAACAACAATAATAATGTCAACATGGGTCATCTGAAGTGATGATGTTGATTGAGGGTGTGACCATTCCCAACCGGATTCCTGTTTCAACAAAGAGAGAGAGTTATGAGTTAAAAAAAACACTGTATTACAATACTTCATTCATGTAAATATTGAATTATATTATTTCTCAGAAAAAGCAGATTCCATCATTATCATTAAAAGAGAAAAGAGCACCTTCAATAATCTAAATGTTCTAAGAAGTGTTCATGCTTTTCATTTTTGAATATTATTCATGCTTTCACACATTCTTGAGTATACTTTAATGATCATCTCCCTCACCTCATTCTACTATTTGTTTTCTGCTAAGAAAGGAAGTCAATTAAACATTAAACAATCCCAAAGAGCACTAAACACCAGTACTGACCCTAACCCTGACCCTAACCCCTAAACAATCCCAAAGAGCACTAAACACCAGTACTGACCCTAACCCTGACCCTAACCCCTAAACAATCCCAAAGAGCACTAAACACCAGTACTGACCCTAACCCTGACCCTAACCCCTAAACAATCCCAAAGAGCACTAAACACCAGTACTGACCCTAACCCTGACCCTAACCCCTAAACAATCCCAAAGAGCACTAAACACCAGTACTGACCCTAACCCTTCACCGTCCAAACTCTTGGATCCGAGACGTTCTTAAGACCAAACTCCGTCCCAACGAACCAGGACATGGCTCTAGAGATCTGCTAGGAGCGCAGTACGTTTGATAAAGGTTCCTGTGTGGTCCATCAACATGCTCCTTATTTACCAGGGACTTTGAGAACATCTTTAAGTCTCAATGGTGTCTGGTTCCTGTGACTCCCTCCTACAGCTGACTGACTAACTCTCTTAGTTATTATTCAACTACATCCTGTCTGTTCTTCTTCTTCTTTACCAGAAAGCAGAACGTGGAGGCAGCTAATCTCATGCTCTGAATATCTACCAGTGCATGTTTTCTGTCTTTGAGTGCCTGAGTATCCCCTCAATCACACCGGATCACTTCATTCTCTAGAGCACACAAGGAGAACCACAGCTCACTGCTGGCTGTGGTTCATGTTTGAGGAGGAAGGAAACTCAGGGCTTTCACCCAGAAGACAGCAGTTCATGTCCCATGTGAAGTTAAAGTCACGTGAGTCATTACGCATTCTCAAGCATTCTTTTACGAACTCTTACTAAATCTAACATCCTGTGAAAAGGGAGATTTATTTGAGGGGTCATAGTCTGAAGCCACTGACCAAGCTCTGTTTTTGATGAGTTGTTACTCAACTAATCAAGTATGTATCATATATAATCACGTCTTGGCACCATAGGTCGACAATATCAATTTGAAACACATATATATATATATATATATATATATATATATATATATATATATATATATATATATATATGGGATATGGAGCTCAAAATGCATGTCAAAAGAAAGATAAGATAAGTGTTTAAAATATGTGACCTTTGACAAGAAAAATAAAGATGGGATTAGAGAGCGAGAGAAAAACACATATAAAGGATATGAAGAAGCTAATTAAGTTGATATACAGCAAAAAAGACCATACAATTCATTCATTTAAGATGAGTACAAACTAAGTATCTGAAAAATCATCTCATCACATCGCACTAAGAAGTCATCCTTCAAGCCCTTGGGAGACAATGCCTCGAGGTGGAAGGCCATGTCCACCAAATCTGTGATTGAAACTGCTCCCACACATTTAAATAAACCCCTATGTTCGTTCTGTAAATGTTCATGAATGGTTATATTCTATAACACACAAAGCAGCTACCATCAGCTGACAACCCAACATGGGCTTCACACGCTCTTTGCTGAGGTCCAGATGAGCCCGGAACACAGGAGGACCGGGTCTCTGGAGATACAGACCAACCATACGCCTCTATGGGTCACAAGTGATGATTGACTATTCTTTTTGTGTCAGTCTACAGTTTGAGGACATTTTTGTGAGACAATAACCCACAAACTGCTTTCCACAATAATGATCAAGCATGAAGTAGAGTAAGGAGAAGAGCATTGGAGTGTGTATTGCCCCCTGGGTAAGATGACCATGTGATCCCACGATTTGGACCTTTGTTGCCTCTTTAGCCTCTTGGCCTCATCTCTACTATCACCATCACTTACTGCGGTCACTGGAGGATGTCTGCCAGCTTCTCCTGGTAGTACTCATAGTTTTCTTTGCAGTCCTCCCACAGGTTCAGAGGTTCTTCCTCGTTCTCCACAAATGTCTCCCAGGTGTAGGAGAAGTCCAGAGGCTTCATCACCCTGAGTTTGCAGCCGGCAGCGTGCAGCGCCTTCAGTCCGGCCTGGATTTCTGTTTCTTCCCACTCAAACAGGCGCGCAGAAAAGATGCTCAGCTTGATGTTTGACCGGGCCTTCAACACTTCAGCTATCTTTGCTGCACAGGCAGAGCATGGACTGGAAGACACATACCTGAAATGAGCAGAATGGAGGGAAAGGTTTTTGATTTCACAAAACAATTTCACATATCTCTGACTATCAGTGCATTAATAGCATCATCATTTCCAAATATGATTTATTTCATGCACATATAACTTTTCATTTGTGTGTACAAGTGTGTTGCTAAAGGAGCAATCCACCAATTTTACATGAGAAAAAAGTATTTATGACTCAGCCGTGACTTTGACTCCTCACATGAGTTTCTATTTCTGTAGAGTCAGAGGAATGATGCAATTCCATTGGATGATGACAATCTCTCATCCCTGAAGACCAACACCCCCCACCCCATGCAGGACCCTCTGCAGCTCCTTCAGCCACCGGCTGATTCCTCCCCGCTGTGTGAAGGAGAGGAACCTCAAGTCCTTCCTTCCTGCTGCTGTCAGGCTGCACAACCAGCTGAGCTCTCAGTAGATCACAAAATCACTTAATGACACTTCAATCACTTTAATTACTTTTAAATGGTGCAATATAAATACTTTTTAATCTGTCTGTATATATAAATTGCTATTGTGGATTATTTTTCTTTACTGTTTGTTTATATTACTTTTTTTATGTATTTATTTACTATGTGTCTCTTGTGTGCACTGCTGCTGTAATCCTGCAATTTACCCACTGCAGGACTAATAAAGGATCATCTTATTTTATCTTATTTTGATTGATTGTTGAGTTGCTGGCATGCCAACATAAAACATTTGTTAAAATACAAAATAAAAAACCTTAATTTGAAGTTGCATTGATTCATTATTAAGCTCTAAATTGCAATCGAGAGTGCTGTATGTATTACAACGGACAAATAATATAATATGGGAACTTTGTCTGGCTATAATAACTACAAATGGGTATTGCGTATTTCATATCATAGTAAAATTTGACATGTGTCAGTATAAAGCTTACAGAAGGTTGTGGAGAAGTATATTTAAACTTCAGAACATACAAACGTCTATACGAGTGCAAGTGACAAAACTTTCAAAATGATCATGTAAAAAACACGGAAACTATTGTCCTGACTGAAAATAAATCATCTTTTTATAAGCTCCATTTCCTATGCCACATACCATCTGACAGTTTAAGAGAGGTATGTACCAGGTGACTGTGTATCTGAGGGCAGGGTCGTAGTTCAGGAGGCACTGCAGGAAGAAGGCCTCCTCAGCGTGAGGCCCTGTGTGCTCATCCTCCAGGTAGCCCCTTTGCAGCCCATCAGCTGTGTTCCCTTCATCCACCAGGTAGCACAGGAAGGTCTTGTTGCGTCCAGAAGAGTATTCCACGTTCTTGAACTGGAACTTAAAGGCAAAAGGATCAATCCGGTCCCTGTGTGCAACAGAATAAATACAAGAAACATTGGTAGTTTAATATTCTGACATGATGCAAAACCAAACATTATTATCTCAAACAGGACCAATCTCATGACCTTATTGGCAGTGTGTGTGTCTGTCCACAGATAGTCCTGTGTTCTGTTGGAGCAAACAGCATAATATTGGAGGTGTCCAGTTATGGATGCATGCTCAAGGACTGCGCTGACCAACCCTTTTCTCAAGACCTTTATTGCCCGTTTCATACCCTGGCCGGTCGGGCCACTAATGATACCACAGCAGATGGAAGTGCACACACTTTATTGTTTCGGACAGTGTGCTGCTATTGAAGAGCTTTGTGGAGTTAGGATTGGATGGATTACTCTGTTTAACAAAGTTTTTTATATTATTTGCAGTTATTTCACATTTTGTTTGTTTTACTTTGTAACTGCTCAAATAATGGAAATACCGTATACATAAATATGGCTATGAAACTATTTTTTTCGAACCAATCAACAAATACCGTATTGAGGACTTTGGAGAGAACCAGCCTGCCATTCATAATATTTTCGGACCTGAGACCAAATCTTGAGCTTTGAGAAACATCAAAGTAATGAGGCAGCGTTTCCAGTGGCTCGGGCTGAGAGTAGCATCGCCTCGGCGGAGGAGGGGGCCCCTTCTATGTTTAGCACTGAAGGAAGTTATTTTGTAGCCAGCAGGCCATCATCATGATATTACATGCCCAATATTAAAGCTCATAATTTGGCAACCCCATCCCTCCTGCTGATTTTGGTTCTCTGCAAGAGTTCATTTCTTATTCTGTTTATTCTTTTTTTTGATCCAATAAAAATGTTATCTATGCTGCCAATTTTTTAAGTAAAAATGTATGTGTAATGGAATACATTGATATGGAACTATTCATTTCAAGAGCATGATCATTTTAATTCTATATGAATTCAGCTTGCTAGTGATATGAACATATGGGACCATCTCTGCAGCTCTTGTTTGTTTGTTTGAAAGATTTTAAGAATCTTGCATAGATCAACATGTAATCCTTTGTATATAAACTGTATTAAACTTTACAGGGTACTTTTCCAAAAGATTGTTGTCTGAACAATAATTGGGAACAATATATATTTACTTCTATTAAGCTTATATCCTGATATTCTACCAAATATCCTAAACACTGAATTTCTTACGAGAACTTACCCCCTAACGCGAGTACCAGTAGTTGGAAATATATCATGATAAGTCATTTAATAATATATAAGCCCTCCTCTAAAAATCGGCTGTAGTTAAGTGAGGTTCGTGAAAAAATTGCAGGAGATGCATTGTAAAAGAAAGTTAAAGCTGCAGGCAGCATTGGTCGGGCCCTCGCTCCTTCACGAGGGTACTTGCCGGACACCGGTTGAGTCGACCTGGAACTTGCTTGACCATAACCCGTACACGGGTTAGACGGTATTCCATGCGTAGAGCAGCGGCGGCGTCATGTCATTTAGCAGGGCCTGAACCTAGAATGTTGAGAGGATCTCTGACTACTATTTTAGATGAAAGCCTGTGAAGATTTTTTTTTTTTACTAAAAACGTAACATGCGTGAATGTTTTCTCGTGTTTGTAACACAACAGACTGTCAAAGTAAATGCAAAGTAAACACTTAAATTAAACCCGGTGAGCTTTCATTTGCAGATGTTTTAGTTTTAGCCTCTTCTGCATTTCAGACTGTAGAGTAGATCACTCATTCCTGCTCGCTTTCCCCCCAAAGGTCTGAATAAGGGTCGCTAAATTTGTTGGAAAAATGGCTCAATCTATCGAGAACGTTTCCATGTTGGTCACACTGGCCAAACTTTCCTGAGAAGTAAAAGTAGGTCACCCTCCAGCAACACAGACTGAGCACAGAGCGGCATACTGTACAGTTTCACACCCTCATGCATTCTGCAGTCTAAAAACAGAAGGAAGTGGCATCTGGTAGTGTTTTTCTTTTACTGTAATTAAGTTGAATTTACAAATAACCGAATTAGAAAAATGTTAGACATGTGGCACGTGTTGACCTCAACATGCAACAACTGTCACTCAAAATGCACAATATATGCAAAAGATGACATGTATTATGACGATAGCAGGTTGTGGAGAGTACATTGAAGCGATAAAGACTTCCCATATTAATCTACCAATTGAAATTGGTGACAAAACTGCAAAAATAATACCAAACAGGAATCTTTCCAATAGAAGCAGCTCAGTAAAAACATAGAACACTCTCATATTAGTCACTCTACTAAACATAAATAATGCATACTCGATTGAACCAGGATTTTTCTCAACACCAAAGCATCTCGTGAAGCTGCTTTGCCGAGTCAAAGCGAAATGTTTGTAAGTGAGCTGAGTAGAATACACATTAAAGTTTGAGGTTGGTTTTAATCTACATTTGTATGTATGTTATAGACATAAACAACCTTCTCCGTCATTGTAGACTTTTCATTGGGTTATCACATTATCAGTTTGTGTACTTTGCTGATTTTTTCTCATGTTCATTATGTCACAGATCTTAAATGTAAATAAAGCACAGTCTATTAAACTGTTTCAGGAGCCACACTTGTTGATTTGAACCTACCCTTGGATGATTTCAAATGGAGGTAGTTCCATTGGCTCAACCTGTAGATCTCCATTGGAGGCTGAAGGGGCCTCTCCGTTATCCAGCGCTCGCTCTCCTTCATTCTTCACTGTCTGTACATCCTTGGTCTTTTCAGCAGACACTTCTTCTTTTCTCCCTTTTCTTTTCATTTGCGGACGACCTTTGTCAGCCATGGTGAAAGTATGATTGTCTAGTTCGTAAAGAATGAAAGTGGAAAAGACAACATGTAATAAAGACAGGAGGGAACGAAAGAAGACCTGCAACTAAAAACTAAACAGACTAACCAGAAGACAAGCAGAAAGATAGGAGACCAAGTGAGGGGGAGGAGTGGAGGACTAGAGGGGGCAAGGAGCTAACGGGGGAGCGAGAGAGGAATGCTAGGATCAAACCATGCACTTCAGAGATTTGTCCATAAATCAGGCTGATATGAACACTGTAAAAAAAACGGTATCCAGATATAATAAAACCAGCAACAAAACTGCAAAGCTTTTAGTTGCAGCTATCCAACCAAATGTTTTATTCTGATAGCATCAACTGATGGGTGACAGGCTTTCAGAAAGGGAACACCTGACCATTTATAGTTTTTTTGGCACATAATGTGTAAGATTTAAGAATACTGTATTAAAACTCAGCATACAGTTCTGTCTATAAGCATCTTAAATCTAAAAATGGCAAATTGGCACTGGCCTTTAAAGGCTCACATGGGTCAAACCGTGGTAGATACACACAGGCAGCTGCAGCTAACAGACTAAGCAGGTCTATTTAAAGACCCTGAGGGTGGGGAGTCTGCGTTCATCTGCATTTAGACAGGCTGCAGCTGATTTTGTCTACTGATACACAAGACACACGTCTGCCATGTGGGAAATAAGCTGCATACAGTTATTCTGGATAACATGATATAATACAGGTCAATAAGGGTTGTCTGACAGCTTGGATGATGGAAGAATATGTGTTTGTATCTCAGATATGTAACTGCACAGGCTGGACTGAATAATGGGGTCAGTATAGGGGCCAGCTGGCCAAGAAAAGGCTAGCTTGATCCACATGTGGTATTCTCATTAGAAGGATCACTGTTAGATTGCTGTAGAAGATTTATTTAAAAAAGAAACAGTGTAAGATGTAGAAACCTTGGTTTCAGGACGACTCCCGCCATAAGCTACATTGTGTGCCACATAGCATCCTGGTAGCTGAAAGGCTACATTGTGTGCCACATAGCATCATATTAGCTGAAAGGCTACATTGTGTGCCACATAGCATCCTGGTAGCTGAAAGGCTACATTGTGTGCCACATAGCATCCTGGTAGCTGAAAGGCTACATTGTGTGCCACATAGCATCATAGTAGCTGAAAGGCTACATTGTGTGCCACTTAGCATCATATTACCTGAAAGGCTACATTGTGTGCCACATAGCATCCTGGTAGCTGAAAGGCTACATTGTGTGCCACATAGCATCCTGGTAGCTGAAAGGCTACATTGTGTGCCACATAGCATCCTGGTAGCTGAAAGGCTACATTGTGTGCCACATAGCATCATAGTAGCTGAAAGGCTACATTGTGTGCCACATAGCATCCTGGTAGCTGAAAGGCTACATTGTGTGCCACATAGCATCCTGGTAGCTGAAAGGCTACATTGTGTGCCACATAGCATCATAGTAGCTGAAAGGCTACATTGTGTGCCACATAGCATCATAGTAGCTGAAAGGCTACATTGTGTGCCACATAGCATCCTGGTAGCTGAAAGGCTACATTGTGTGCCACATAGCATCCTGGTAGCTGAAAGGCTACATTGTGTGCCACATAGCATCATAGTAGCTGAAAGGCTACATTGTGTGTCACATAGCATCATAGTAGCTGAAAGGCTACATTGTGTGCCACATAGCATCCTGGTAGCTGAAAGGCTACATTGTGTGCCACATAGCATCCTGGTAGCTGAAAGGCTACATTGTGTGCCACATAGCATCCTGGTAGCTGAAAGGCTACATTGTGTGCCACATAGCATCATAGTAGCTGAAAGGCTACATTGTGTGCCACATAGCATCCTGGTAGCTGAAAGGCTACATTGTGTGCCACATAGCATCCTGGTAGCTGAAAGGCTACATTGTGTGCCACATAGTATCATAGTAGCTGAAAGGCTACATTGTGTGCCACATAGCATCATAGTAGCTGAAAGGCTACATTGTGTGCCACATAGCATCCTGGTAGCTGAAAGGCTACATTGTGTGCCACATAGCATCCTGGTAGCTGAAAGGCTACATTGTGTGCCACATAGCATCATAGTAGCTGAAAGGCTACATTGTGTGTCACATAGCATCATAGTAGCTGAAAGGCTACATTGTGTGCCACATAGCATCCTGGTAGCTGAAAGGCTACATTGTGTGCCACATAGCATCCTGGTAGCTGAAAGGCTACATTGTGTGCCACATAGCATCCTGGTAGCTGAAAGGCTACATTGTGTGCCACATAGCATCCTGGTAGCTGAAAGGCTACATTGTGTGCCACATAGCATCCTGGTAGCTGAAAGGCTACATTGTGTGCCACATAGCATCATAGTAGCTGAAAGGCTACATTGTGTGCCACATAGCATCATAGTAGCTGAAAGGCTACATTGTGTGCCACATAGCATCCTGGTAGCTGAAAGGCTACAATGTGTGCCACATAGCATCCTGGTAGCTGAAAGGCTACATTGTGTGCTACATAGCATCATAGTAGGGGAAAGGCTACATTGTGTGCCACATAGAATCCTGGTAGCTGAAAGGCTACATTGTGTGCCACATAGCATCCTGGTAGCTGAAAGGCTACATTGTGTGCCACATAGCATCATAGTAGCTGAAAGGCTACATTGTGTGCCACATAGCATCCTGGTAGCTGAAAGGCTACATTGTGTGCCACATAGCATCCTGGTAGCTGAAAGGCTACATTGTGTGCCACATAGCATCATAGTAGCTGAAAGGCTACATTGTGTGCCACATAGCATCATAGTAGCTGAAAGGCTACATTGTGTGCCACATAGCATCCTGGTAGCTGAAAGGCTACATTGTGTGCCACATAGCATCCTGGTAGCTGAAAGGCTACATTGTGTGCCACATAGCATCATAGTAGCTGAAAGGCTACATTGTGTGTCACATAGCATCATAGTAGCTGAAAGGCTACATTGTGTGCCACATAGCATCCTGGTAGCTGAAAGGCTACATTGTGTGCCACATAGCATCCTGGTAGCTGAAAGGCTACATTGTGTGCCACATAGCATCCTGGTAGCTGAAAGGTTACATTGTGTGCCACATAGCATCCTGGTAGCTGTAAGGCTACATTGTGTGCCACATAGCATCCTGGTAGCTGAAAGGCTACATTGTGTGCCACATAGCATCCTGGTAGCTGAAAGGCTACATTGTGTGCCACATAGCATCATAGTAGATGAAAGGCTACATTGTGTGCCACAAAGCATCATAGTAGCTGAAAGGCTACATTGTGTGCCACATAGCATCCTGGTAGCTGAAAGGCTACATTGTGTTCCACATAGCATCCTGGTAGCTGAAAGGCTACATTGTGTGCTACATAGCATCATAGTAGGGGAAAGGCTACATTGTGTGCCACATAGAATCCTGGTAGCTGAAAGGCTACATTGTGTGCCACATAGCATCCTGGTAGCTGAAAGGCTACATTGTGTGCCACATAGCATCCTGGTAGCTGAAAGGCTACATTGTGTGCCACATAGCATCATAGTAGCTGAAAGGCTACATTGTGTGCCACATAGCATCCTGGTAGCTGAAAGGCTACATTGTGTGCCACATAGCATCCTGGTAGCTGAAAGGCTACATTGTGTGCCACATAGCATCATAGTAGCTGAAAGGCTACATTGTGTGCCACATAGCATCCTGGTAGCTGAAAGGCTACATTGTGTGCCACATAGCATCCTGGTAGCTGAAAGGCTACATTGTGTGCCACATAGCATCATAGTAGCTGAAAGGCTACATTGTGTGTCACATAGCATCATAGTAGCTGAAAGGCTACATTGTGTGCCACATAGCATCCTGGTAGCTGAAAGGCTACATTGTGTGCCACATAGCATCCTGGTAGCTGAAAGGTTACATTGTGTGCCACATAGCATCCTGGTAGCTGAAAGGCTACATTGTGTGCCACATAGCATCCTGGTAGCTGAAAGGCTACATTGTGCCACATAGCATCCTGGTAGCTGAAAGGCTACATTGTGTGCCACATAGCATCATAGTAGATGAAAGGCTACATTGTGTGCCACATAGCATCATAGTAGCTGAAAGGCTACATTGTGTGCCACATAGCATCCTGGTAGCTGAAAGGCTACATTGTGTGCCACATAGCATCCTGGTAGCTGAAAGGCTACATTGTGTTCCACATAGCATCCTGGTAGCTGAAAGGCTACACTGTGTGCTACATAGCATCATAGTAGGGGAAAGGCTACATTGTGTGCCACATAGAATCCTGGTAGCTGAAAGGCTACATTGTGTGCCACATAGCATCCTGGTAGCTGAAAGGCTACATTGTGTGCCACATAGCATCCTGGTAGCTGAAAGGCTACATTGTGTGCCACATAGCATCATAGTAGCTGAAAGGCTACATTGTGTGTCACATAGCATCATAGTAGCTGAAAGGCTACATTGTGTGCCATATAGCATCCTGGTAGCTGAAAGGCTACATTGTGTGCCACATAGCATCCTGGTAGCTGAAAGGCTACATTGTGTGCCACATAGCATCCTGGTAGCTGAAAGGCTACATTGTGTGCCACATAGCATCATAGTAGCTGAAAGGCTACATTGTGTGCCACATAGCATCCTGGTAGCATTGTGTGCCACATAGCATCCTGGTAGCTGAAAGGCTACATTGTGTGCCACATAGCATCATAGTAGCTGAAAGGCTACATTGTGTGCCACATAGCATCCTGGTAGCTGAAAGGCTACATTGTGTGCCACATAGCATCCTGGTAGCTGAAAGGCTACATTGTGTGCCACATAGCATCCTGGTAGCTGAAAGGCTACATTGTGTGCCACATAGCATCCTGGTAGCTGAAAGGCTACATTGTGTGCCACATAGCATCCTGGTAGCTGAAAGGCTAAATTGTGTGCCACATAGCATCCTGGTAGCTGAAAGGCTACATGGTGTGCCACATAGCATTCTGGTAGCTGAAAGGCTACAATGTGTGTCACATAGCATCCTGGTAGCTGAAAGGCTACAGTGTATGCCACATAGCATTCTGGTAGCTGAAAGGCTACAGTGTATGCCACATAGCATCCTGGTAGCTGAAAGGCTACAGTGTGTGTCACATAGCATTCTGGTAGCTGGACGGCTACAGTGTGTGCCACATAGCATCATAGTAGCTGAAAGGCTACAGTGTGTGCCACATAGCATCATAGTAGCTGAAAGGCTACATTGTGTGCCACATAGCATCATAGTAGCTGAAAGGCTACATTGTGTGCCACATTGCATCATAGTAGCTGAAAAGCTACAGTGTGTGCCACATAGCATCATTGTAGCTGAAAGGCTACATTGTGTGCCACATAGCATCCTGGTAGCTGAAAGGCTACATTGTGTGCCACATAGCATCATAGTAGCTGAAAGGCTACATTGTGTGCCATATAGCATCCTGGTAGCTGAAAGGCTACATTGTGTGCCACATAGCATCCTGGTAGCTGAAAGGCTACATTGTGTGCCACATAGCATCCTGGTAGCTGAAAGGCTACATTGTGTGCCACATAGCATCATAGTAGCTGAAAGGCTGCATTGTGTGCCACATAGCATCCTGGTAGCATTGTGTGCCACATAGCATCCTGGTAGCTGAAAGGCTACATTGTGTGCCACATAGCATCATAGTAGCTGAAAGGCTACATTGTGTGCCACATAGCATCATAGTAGCTGAAAGGCTACATTGTGTGCCACATAGCATCCTGGTAGCTGAAAGGCTACATTGTGTGCCACATAGCATCCTGGTAGCTGAAAGGCTACATTGTGTGCCACATAGCATCCTGGTAGCTGAAAGGCTACATTGTATGCCACATAGCATCCTGGTAGCTGAAAGGCTACAGTGTGTGTCACATAGCATTCTGGTAGCTGGACGGCTATAGTGTGTGCCACATAGCATCATAGTAGCTGAAAGGCTACAGTGTGTGCCACATAGCATCATAGTAGCTGAAAGGCTACATTGTGTGCCACATAGCATCATAGTAGCTGAAAGGCTACATTGTGTGCCACATTGCATCCTGGTAGCATTGTGTGCCACATAGCATCCTGGTAGCTGAAAGGCTACATTGTGTGCCACATAGCATCATAGTAGCTGAAAGGCTACATTGTGTGCCACATAGCATCCTGGTAGCTGAAAGGCTACATTGTGTGCCACATAGCATCCTGGTAGCTGAAAGGCTACATTGTGTGCCACATAGCATCCTGGTAGCTGAAAGGCTACATTGTGTGCCACATAGCATCCTGGTAGCTGAAAGGCTACATTGTGTGCCACATAGCATCCTGGTAGCTGAAAGGCTAAATTGTGTGCCACATAGCATCCTGGTAGCTGAAAGGCTACATGGTGTGCCACATAGCATTCTGGTAGCTGAAAGGCTACAATGTGTGTCACATAGCATCCTGGTAGCTGAAAGGCTACAGTGTATGCCACATAGCATTCTGGTAGCTGAAAGGCTACAGTGTATGCCACATAGCATCCTGGTAGCTGAAAGGCTACAGTGTGTGTCACATAGCATTCTGGTAGCTGGACGGCTACAGTGTGTGCCACATAGCATCATAGTAGCTGAAAGGCTACAGTGTGTGCCACATAGCATCATAGTAGCTGAAAGGCTACATTGTGTGCCACATAGCATCATAGTAGCTGAAAGGCTACATTGTGTGCCACATTGCATCATAGTAGCTGAAAAGCTACAGTGTGTGCCACATAGCATCATTGTAGCTGAAAGGCTACATTGTGTGCCACATAGCATCCTGGTAGCTGAAAGGCTACATTGTGTGCCACATAGCATCATAGTAGCTGAAAGGCTACATTGTGTGCCATATAGCATCCTGGTAGCTGAAAGGCTACATTGTGTGCCACATAGCATCCTGGTAGCTGAAAGGCTACATTGTGTGCCACATAGCATCCTGGTAGCTGAAAGGCTACATTGTGTGCCACATAGCATCATAGTAGCTGAAAGGCTGCATTGTGTGCCACATAGCATCCTGGTAGCATTGTGTGCCACATAGCATCCTGGTAGCTGAAAGGCTACATTGTGTGCCACATAGCATCCTGGTAGCTGAAAGGCTAAATTGTGTGCCACATAGCATCCTGGTAGCTGAAAGGCTACATGGTGTGCCACATAGCATTCTGGTAGCTGAAAGGCTACAATGTGTGTCACATAGCATCCTGGTAGCTGAAAGGCTACAGTGTATGCCACATAGCATTCTGGTAGCTGAAAGGCTACAGTGTATGCCACATAGCATCCTGGTAGCTGAAAGGCTACAGTGTGTGTCACATAGCATTCTGGTAGCTGGACGGCTACAGTGTGTGCCACATAGCATCATAGTAGCTGAAAGGCTACAGTGTGTGCCACATAGCATCATAGTAGCTGAAAGGCTACATTGTGTGCCACATAGCATCATAGTAGCTGAAAGGCTACATTGTGTGCCACATTGCATCATAGTAGCTGAAAAGCTACAGTGTGTGCCACATAGCATCATTGTAGCTGAAAGGCTACATTGTGTGCCACATAGCATCCTGGTAGCTGAAAGGCTACATTGTGTGCCACATAGCATCATAGTAGCTGAAAGGCTACATTGTGTGCCATATAGCATCCTGGTAGCTGAAAGGCTACATTGTGTGCCACATAGCATCCTGGTAGCTGAAAGGCTACATTGTGTGCCACATAGCATCCTGGTAGCTGAAAGGCTACATTGTGTGCCACATAGCACCATAGTAGCTGAAAGGCTGCATTGTGTGCCACATAGCATCCTGGTAGCATTGTGTGCCACATAGCATCCTGGTAGCTGAAAGGCTACATTGTATGCCACATAGCATCCTGGTAGCTGAAAGGCTACAGTGTGTGTCACATAGCATTCTGGTAGCTGGACGGCTATAGTGTGTGCCACATAGCATCATAGTAGCTGAAAGGCTACAGTGTGTGCCACATAGCATCATAGTAGCTGAAAGGCTACATTGTGTGCCACATAGCATCATAATAGCTGAAAGGCTACATTGTGTGCCACATTGCATCATAGTAGCTGAAAGGCTACATTGTGTGCCACATAGCATCATAGTAGCTGAAAGGCTACATTGTGTGCCACATAGCATCCTGGTACCTGAAAGGCTACAGTGTATGCCACATAGCATCCTGGTAGCTGAAAGGCTACAATGTGTGTTACATAGCATCCTGGTAGCTGGACGGCTACAGTGTGTGCCACATAGCACCATAGTAGCTGAAAGGCTACATTGTGTGCCACATAGCATCCTGGTAGCTGAAAGGCTACATTGTGTGCCACTTAGCATCATATTAGCTGAAAGGCTACAGTGTGTGCCACATAGCATCCTGGTAGCTGAAAGGCTACAGTGTGTGCCACATAGCATCATAGTAGCTGAAAGGCTACAGTGTGTGCCACATAGCATCATATTAGCTGAAAGGCTACAGTGTATGCCACATAGCATCCTGGTAGCTGAAAGGCTACAGTGTATGCCACATAGCATCCTGGTAGCTGAAAGGCTACAGTGTGTGCCACATAGCATCATAGTAGCTGAAAGGCTACATTGTGTGCCACATAGCATCATAGTAGCTGAAAGGCTACATTGTGTGCCACATAGCATCATAGTAGCTGAAAGGCTACATTGTGTGCCACATAGCATCATAGTAGCTGAAAGGCTACATTGTGTGCCACATAGCATCATAGTAGCTGAAAGGCTACATTGTGTGCCACATAGCATCCTGGTAGCTGAAAGGCTAAATTGTGTGCCACAACTTCTATTGTCGACACCTCTGCAATTATCAAACTTTCAGTTTCAATTGTTTTTTATATGCATATGTGTCTGAAAGAACGTTTCAGTTGTCTTCTTTAATACAGTATATTTAGTAAATGATGGTCCATTTAGAGCAGAGGTCTAGAGCACCGGGATAGTTTGGCATTCATCCTATCCGGATAGTTGGCATTTTAATCCGGCCCGCCGAGTATTAGAATTATTATAACATTAAAAAAAAAAAAAAAAGCCTAAAAGAGCGCTGTGCAATAAATAATCATTAAGAAACATGGATGCTGGTCTGTTGCCATCATTGTGCTTTGGGAAAATCAAGTCGGGAACAGAGAGGCGTTACAGCAGTCTGTAGCGCCGTGCGGACCGCTGCCTGCCGAGTTCTGCTGGACGAGAGCGACACACAACACTTTCTGTGCTGCTGGTCCATTCCACCCCTCCCCCACTGATCCCACAGACAAGGCGACAATTTTCTTTTTTTTCGATTACCGTAATATACCGCAAACCACTGAAAAGCTCAACTTCTTAACGGTCAGAATCCTTTTTAATTATGTCGTTAAGCGTTAAGTTTAGAAAAATGACGGTAATATGAATCACTTTCTGTCGCCGGATTCGCTGTAATTGTTTTTCACAAATACACTACATGTATTATAATTATTTTTTCCCTATCGGGTCATTTTCTCATTGTACAGCTCTGTTGCTCAGCCTGCAGTCTTCAGCCATCAGATTGCAGCTGATTTGAAGGAGAAACTTTCATCCAATCAGATTTTTTCTCTCCTGTGTCTCCAGGCCAGCAAGGCAGTTTAAGCCTTTGCAGATTAAAGTACACGGGGAGTGGGCGTTGTGGTTGATTGTCATGGACTTCAACCAATCAGATCGCTAGTTTGACAACTAACGGGCGGGTTCTTTGACGTGCATGGCCTGCGAGGTGGCGTGCACGTGTGATTGGTCAGTGGCACAGCGTGACCATTAACATGCGCTGTGATTGGCCAGTGTGTCAACAGGGCGGAGCTCAGTGGGAGCTGGAACGGTTCAGGCTGAAGCTATAGAAGTTGTGACATGTTTATTTTTACCGTGTCTTGGCGCTCGGTGGACTTAAACGGACTTGGTGGTGGATTTGAGGCGTCGACTGCTGCTGTCGAGCGGATATGTTCTGCCCTAGAACGCGTGGAGGTTTCCGGGGTGCGGTCGGGAGGCTCGGCTGTCCTCACCGGTCCATGGCGCCTGTTGCTGGAACTGAAGCTCCGTAAACCGTACAACCGCGTTGCTGAACTCGTTGTTAATAAGGACAGGCGGATGGACTTTGTCTTTAATGAACAGCATCAGGTGAGTTGCTTTTTGTGTTTCATCTGCGGTGGCGTTGTGTTGGGTGCTTATTCTTTTTTAAATCATGGATTGTTTTGTCATGTTATAACTGAGTGTGGTTCTTGTTGATGCGGGGAAATCCCCGGTGGGCCGGCGGGGTCGGGCGGGTCAGAGAGGCGCTGCGTGAGCTGTCCCGACTCAGAAACTTCCACTTCTTTCTTTTCTTTTCAGAATAGGCGCGGGGGGCTTGGCGCTTATACGGTGAAAATAGCTCCGCGGTCGGTCCACACCGTGTGACCTCCATGCCCGTAATAGTGCAAAGAAATCGTCCGTATAGCAGAGTGAGCTCTGCTGTCCACACGTGACCGTCTGGATGAACGCGCCGTGTTCAATACACGAGGGTCAGACAGGAACTCCCGGGACACTTTTTTTTAATTCTTCCTCAGTCCGCACCTGATGTGGACTCACGTCATTGAAGGCCTTGGTTAAAACCCACGGCCCGCCACTGAGTTTTAGAGTTGTGAAATGAGCTGACAGCTGCATGCAGAGTATTTTTCCTCAGTATAACTAACATAATTAACCACACTCCACCCTGCGCGCTCATGTCACGTGACATATAGGGTTCTGTCTGCAGGAGGCTTCCTGCAGTGATCCCTTCTGTCACAATGAGTGGACCCAAGAAGAGACAAGTCCACAGTGAGTGCAGAGTCTTTAATGAGTGGACTGCTAAGTATGTTTTCACCGAAGTACGATCAGAGGCAGTATGTCTTATTTGCCAAGAAACCATTGCAGTATTCAAAGAATACAATATTAGCCGCCACTTTTCCACCTAGCATGCTAACTATGCTAGCCAACAGTCAACGACAGAACGGGCGGCTACTGCTAAGAGGTTGGCAGCCAATTTAAAGAGTCAGCAAAATATTTTTCTCCGCCAAACTGCTACACAAGAATCAAGCACCAAGGCAAGTTTCTTGCTAGCATTCAAATTAGCAAAAGCCAGCAAGCCTTTCTCTGAAGGAGAGTTTTTGAAAGAACGTATGGTAGAAACAGCAGGTCTCTTATGTCCAGAGAGCAAAAACTAATTTGAAAAATTGAGTTTATCACGCAGAACAGTGACTCGGCGTGTAGAACAAATGGATGAAGATTTAACCAGTGAGTTGAACAAAAAAGCTGAGTCATGTACGTTATATTCTCACACCGCCCAGCACCCCCTGTGGCGGACCACAGGCTCCCCACCTTCCCTTTGGCTCCAATGATCTGTTTCACCAGATACTCATACTCTCATGTGGTCTGCATTTGGGTCCTAAACATCGTCCTCCCGTGACAGGTTCACACAAACACTCTCCATCCATCTGATACTGGCCCGGCCCGTCTGTCTTTTTAATTCAATGTGGCCCCTGAGCCCCAAAGTTTGCCCACCCCTGATTTAGAGTCAAATAGACCATAACAATCATCCCAGTTTATGGCTCGGCTATATTTTTTAATCCTTCAGTGGAGAAAAAAACCTGGTCTCTTTTTCATATCGATTGTGAAAACATAGCTTTACTCATGTGGTCGAACTGTTTTGGTGCTTGAAATGGTTTTACCAAAGGTCTTAGGTTCACAAAAGCAATGAAATATATGAATAAAATGGAAGATACAGGTATATAAAGGTCTAAAAACAAATGTATTATAATATGGTGGAGATGTGCTCTGTGGCTGGCGTTGTGGCCGGTGGTGGTGATCGGTTTGCAGGGAGAGACGGACTGGGAGTCTGCATGTTGTCCACTGGACCCTGGCTGCTGTGACTCCTCTCTGTAAAATAAATTCACTACTAGTCAGTATATAGTGACAATATTTGATTTGCACCGTTCAGTCTAAACACGTAAAACGACATCCGGCACGAGTTACGTGTTAACGTTGCAAAGCTAAGCTAACATCAACAAACTAAGTTTGTTACAGTCTTACAAAAACGTCACTGAGATCCAACACTTCTAGTGGTACTAAGTTCACTTAAAGAAAGTTAACGGTGTTCGTGACAATATTTGATTATGCAATGTTCAGTCTTAGCCATGCAAGACAACATCCAACACTGCAGGCGCTATCTCATCGTTAGCTACCAATAGCCTCCTCCTGCTAGCTTCCTGTTAGCAGCAGCGCTAGCTGGCTACAGGTCACGTTACTAACATAAATATGCTATTGCAAAGTTCAGTAAATACACTTGCCCATCCCAAATGGATCCTTTTTATTGGCGTTGTCCTCTTCATCGAATCATCAGGGCGCTCTTCGCTGGGCCTCTTCTCTCCTGACTCCCAGTGAAGGTCTGGATGCGTCATCAGACACATTTAGATGCTCAGATCTCGCTGTAAATCTCGTAGGATCTCGCGGGAAGAAGACAGCGGAAGCGGAAATTCTACAGAAACTTTGAGATTCTTTTAATTTTTTTTGTGCATAATTATCGCAATGAAATGAATATTTTCAAAACGTCAGTATCGTATAGCGCGGACCCGTGCTGGAAGATCTCTAAGGGTTAATACAGTATGTTGTTCATTTAGTAGTATGGTCCATTTAGACCAGGGGTCTCAAACTCGTGGCCCGCGGGCCGATATTTTAAGGCCCCCTACTTGACGTCAAAGTTTAGTGTTTGTGCGGCCTGCGCGTTTTTCTGAGATCCGCGCGCGGCCCCGTAAGATAACGTTCACTGGACGTTTCTATTAATATCTCCGTGACAAAACGAAGTAGAAAAAAGATTCAGATGCTGCTAGATGCGCCAAAGTCTGGAGGTTCCGCCAACTCCTCTGTGTGATCATACTGCCTCTCATAGGAGCTTCACAGCCAGAGGCGTCTGTGTCCAGCTCCACCTTTCACCTGATTTTGTTGATTCAGGTGTCAGTCGACATTTTGTGTGAAACTACCCAATGAACACTCAGGAAATCCCTGAGGACCCACCCACCCACATACGCTGCAAAAATACTGTTTTTTATTCAGACAGAGAACACACTACCACCTGAGATTGACTCTGTGCTAGACACACGACCATGCGCTGGTAAAGAGTACACAGTACACACACACATGCATACAGAGTACACAGTACACACACACATGCATACAGAGTACACAGTACACACACACATACATACAGAGTACACAGTACACACACACATGCATACAGAGTACACAGTACACACATACAGAGTACACAGTACATACATACATACAGAGTACACAGTGCACACATACAGAGTACACAGTACATACATACATACAGAGTACACAGTACACACATACAGAGTACACAGTACATACATACATACAGAGTACACAGTACACACATACAGAGTACACAGTACATACATACATACATACAGAGTACACAGTACACACATAGAGTACATATGTTGTTCTTGTTCTGAAAACTGTTCTTGAAAAAACGAAACTGAAACATGCACATTGTGTAAACATAGTAAATGTTTGTTTTTCTATAGAACATATTTTAACTCAAATATATATAGTAAATATTTTGTTTGAAAACAAAAACTGTTGTAGTATTAATGTTTCATGTGCACACATGAAGCTTGATCTGTAGTATGAAGTCATTCCTCAGTCCTGAGTCTGTTGCAAATGGATCTTATTGACTTGCAGCAGAGATCTAAAAGATAAACTCAGAGGAGATCCAGACATGATGGACCATTTCTGAGGGGATTGCCTCCTTCCTTCCCTGAGCTGACAACAGTGATCAGTCGAGTCATGTACCTTTATGGAAGCATATATCTGTAAGAAACCTTTCTCCACTATGAACTTTAATAAATGCAAGTACAGGTAGTGATGCCTATCGTGAAGCTGTACTCAGGTTCCACTGTGACCTGGATCAGGGTTTCACTGTGACCTGGATCAGGTTTCTATACTGTGACCTGGATCAGGTTTCACTGTGACCTGGATCAGGTTTCACTGTGACCTGGATCAGGGTTTCTATACTGTGACCTGGATCAGGTTTCACTGTGACCTGGATCAGGTTTCACTGTGACCTGGATCAGGGTTTCTATACTGTGACCTGGATCAGGTTTCACTGTGACCTGGATCAGGGTTTCTATACTGTGACCTGGATCAGGGTTTCTATACTGTGACCTGGATCAGGTTTCACTGTGACCTGGATCAGGTTTCACTGTGACCTGGATCAGGGTTTCATTGTGACCTGGATCAGGGTTTCAATGTGACCTGGATCAGGGTTTCACTACTGTGACCTGGATCAGGGTTTCACTGTGACCTGGATCAGGGTTTCTATACTGTGACCTGGATCAGGTTTCACTGTGACCTGGATCAGGGTTTCTATACTGTGACCTGGATCAGGTTTCACTGTGACCTGGATCAGGGTTTCTATACTGTGACCTGGATCAGGTTTCAATGTGACCTGGATCAGGGTTTCAATGTGACCTGGATCAGGTTTCATTGTGACCTGGATCAGGGTTTCAATGTGACCTGGATCAGGGTTTCACTACTGTGACCTGGATCAGGGTTTCAATGTGACCTGTATCAGGGTTTCAATGTGACCTGGATCAGGGTTTCACTACTGTGACCTGGATCAGGGTTTCATTGTGACCTGGATCAGGGTTTCAATGTGACCTGGATCAGGGTTTCACTACTGTGACCTGGATCAGGGTTTCACTGTGACCTGGATCAGGGTTTCAATGTGACCTGGATCAGGGTTTCATTGTGACCTGGATCAGGGTTTCAATGTGACCTGGATCAGGGTTTCAATGTGACCTGTATCAGGGTTTCAATGTGACCTGGATCAGGGTTTCACTACTGTGACCTGGATCAGGGTTTCACTACTGTGACCTGGATCAGGGTTTCTATACTGTGACCTGGATCAGGGTTTCTATACTGTGACCTGGATCAGGGTTTCACTACTGTGACCTGGATCAGGGTTTCACTGTGACCTGGATCAGGGTTTCACTACTGTGACCTGGATCAGGTTTCACTGTGACCTGGATCAGGGTTTCTATACTGTGACCTGGATCAGGGTTTCTATACTGTGACCTGGATCAGGGTTTCATTGTGACCTGGATCAGGGTTTCACTGTGACCTGGATCAGGTTTCACTGTGACCTGGATCAGGGTTTCTATACTGTGACCTGGATCAGGGTTTCACTGTGACCTGGATCAGGGTTTCTATACTGTGACCTGGATCAGGGTTTCATTGTGACCTGGATCAGGGTTTCACTGTGACCTGGATCAGGTTTCACTGTGACCTGGATCAGGGTTTCTATACTGTGACCTGGATCAGGGTCATTATTTTGAAGTGTTTTATTCACGTATTGACGCAAAACGTAAATCAAATAGTTGTGCATGATTGAATTGAGTGTACGAGCAGTCACAACTCGCGAGACGACTTTAGCCCTAAAAAATGTCCACTCATGCTAAAAAAGAAAGGTAGACGCCTGCAGGGTTTTCAACAAAAAATTGACTGCTAATTATTTATTGAAGTCGGAGGTAAAGCCGTGTGTTTAGTTTGCGGAGAGCATATCGCCGTGTTTAAGGATTACAATTTGAGTCGGCATTACGAGACGAAGCACGCGGAGAAATACAAAAACTTGACTGACGCTGAAAAGGCGGCGGCATCGGAAGCTTTGCTAGCTAAGCTAGCAAAGCTAGCAAAGCAGCAAGGCTTTTTTACCAAGCTTTACACAGCCAGGGATGCGGCAACCAAGACCAGCTTTGTGATATCCCACAAAATCGCTAAAAACAGTAAGCCATTCTTGGAGGGCGAGTTTGTCAAAGAGTGCTTGGTGGACTCTGCAGCTCTAATATGCCCTGGAAAAACAAGAAGCATTTGAGCAAGTCCCGCTAGCCAGGCGAACCGTGACAAGAAGGATCGAGGACATTGCGGTGAATCTGGAGCTTCAGCTGCAATGTGAAGTGGTACGTTTTGACTTTTTCTCCTTGGCTTTGGACGAGAGCTGCGATGTCCGTGACACGGCCCAGTTACTCGTATTCGTCCGTGGGATAAAGGACTTCAAGATTACGGAGGAGCTGGCAGCACTGCGATCAATGAAAGGGACAACGACAGGGAGCGATCTTTTCACGGAGGTAGTTGCAAGCATGGACACGCTGGGTCTGAAATGGGACAGACTGGTAGGCGTCACAACGGACGGCTGTCCAAGTCTGACCTGGAAAAATGTCGGACTTTTGAAACGTATGCAAGATAAAGTGACTGAAATCGACCCAGATCAGAAATTGGTATTTTTGCATTGTATTATACATCAGCATGTGTTGTGCAAGTCAGTGCTAAAATAGAACCATGTTATTGATGTTGTAACTAAAATAGTTAACTTCATCAGGGCACGAGCACTGAATCACAGACAGTTTGTTTCACTTTTGGAGGAGCATGAGACTGAACATAGTGACATTGGCTACCACACAGCTGTCAGATGGCTCAGCCTGGGCAAAATGCTAAAAGGAGTATGGGAGCTGAAAGTGGAGATTCGAGAGTTCTGCAAGAAGAAAGGCAAGGACATCCCAGAGCTCTCAGATGAGGACTGGATGGCCGATTTTGCATTTGCTGTTGATGTGACTGCACTGATGAATGAACTGAACACCAAACTGCAAGGCAAGGGCCTTTTTGTTCATGAAATGCACAGTCTGGTGAAGGCTTTCATGAGAAAGTTGCAGTTTCTTTCAAGCCAACTGGACAGCAACAATCACACTCACATGCAAACCCTGAAAGAAGTCACCGCATCGGCTGATCACCTCCGCAGGTACTCATCCAAGCTAGGAGCACTGCATGGTGAGTTTTCAAGGCGATTTGAAGATCTCAGAATGATCGAGGATGAAATGCACATGATTTCCTCTCCCTTTATCTGCAGTGTGGGTTATGCACCCAGTGATGTTCAGCTGGAACTCATTGACCTGCAGTCTGATGCGGTACTGGCAGAGCACTTTAAGTCAGCATCACTGCGAGATTTTTACTCTTCTCTCAAGGAGGAGAACTTTCCAAACATGAGGAGACATGCTCAGAAGATGTTGGTTCTCTTTGGATCCACCTACATATGTGAGCAGACATTCTCAGTCATGAAGTTTACCAAATCCAGGTACAGATCCTCTCTCACTGATGAACATCTGTCAGCTGTGCTTCGCATCTCCACCTCAGACATTCAACCTGACTTTGATGCACTTGTGAAAGCCCAACAGAGACTAGATTTCTCACACTGAACAAGAAAAAAGAACTGGAAAAAATCAAATGAAGTGGTTAGACTAGAAATGCTGGCATGTAAAGGCACCAATTAGCACATTTTTTGTAAGGCAACCTCTTTTTTTCGTTGCTTAATCGTAACATGCAGTACTCTTACCAGCTTGTCAACACAATGCTATATAATGCTTTTATAAAGAAATATATGCATAATATATTTGTGGAGGGCCTTTTGGCCTGGCCCTCCACAAATATTTTCTGTTTCTCATGTGGCCCCATGGAAAAAATAATTGCCCACCCTTGGGTTAGATTATATTTAATACGTGGAGCAGCGGCGGCGTCATGTCATTTAGGCCTAAACCTAGAATGTTGAGAGGATCTCTGACTACTATTTTAGATGAAAGCCTGTGAAGATAAAAAAAAAAAAATCACATCTGTTTAAATTGTTTTAAGTAATGTTGCATTCCTGTTTTGTAAGGAAAGCACATGGGAGATGTTTGCCTGCAGGGCTTTCTGCCAGCAAATGTATTTGAACCAAAACCTATAACCAAGTAGGCTTTTTAGGCTGAACACGAGGAGATTTAATGCAGAACACCCTAAAGGCTAATAAATTCAACCATGTAAACACAAGACATGCACAAGCAATTTCATCAATTATTTGATAGTGTTAATTTAAGCTCTGTGATCAATGTTTAAAATCCATATCAGCATCATCTTACCATTTGTGAATACTGGATGCGTCTCTGATGCCGCTGCAAAGTGAACCATACGGCAGCAGCAAGCTCCACATCTATGAAGTTAGATTTGTGTCTTTATTACACAAACAAAAAAACATGTTCTGTTAGCTTAGTTAGTGATATCATGTAGTGAAGGTGAGTCACAAGTTATTCATAATTAGCTTGGTGTTTTTGAGGAAATAATTACACTCAACCAGTACATTGTCATAGTAATACTTCCTTTTTTTTCTTTTAACCTCTTAGCATTCCTGTCCAGGTATACCCAAAGTAAAGTGCAAGCTATACTTGAACTATTTGGAGTAAATGCATGGTCCTGGTCTCTTTTGAAAGGTAGCACTCTGAAGCTGTTTTCCCTCAATAGTCAGAATGACTTTCAGTGCTGCTGACACTGAGTTATATGAGTTTGAACACACTAAAGTATAAGGATGTTATTTCCGCCTGAACATTTCTTTGTAAATAGATGCCTGTAGGTGACTATAAATGTGACTTATGGACTGGAAAACACAATGGATTCTAAAGGCTCTAGCGATGCTGCTGAACTTGGGTAGGTAAGTACTTTTTTCATTTAATTTTTTTACTTTATTGGAGAATATGCACAATATGATGTACAGGGATCAGGCAACAAGTATTTTCATTTGTTGTGTGTGTTGATCTGTTTGCAATAGTAATGAAGAAAGTGACAGGAAAGTAGAGCAAACAGACAACGTAAAGAAAACAATGAGAGGAAATACAAATAATAATAATAGTAAAAAAATAGAAAATAAGGGAAATGTATAGGAAAAATAATGAACACACACTCACCCACACACACGGCCTTTACATGTGTTCACAGAGTTGGAAGTACGTAGATTGTTGCAGTGAATCAGATGAAGGACAGAACCCAACGCTCCTCAGTCATTGGGCAACATGACAGGTCTTGGAAATAGGAAATGAAAAGCTGACACTTCCTCATGAAATGGTCATTACAGCCTCTAAGTGCATTTATTTTTTTTCAAGACTCAGGAAAACCATGACATCCTTAAGCCAGGCAGACTGAGATGGTGGACCTGGAGACTTCCAACAAGAAGTATTCTGCCACGAGCCAGAAGAGGAAAAGCTTTGGTACTATATAAGATGGGTTTGGCAGGGATTCCAAAGATTGCCAGAAGAGGGCATGGTTGTAGCTTGATCCCTAAAACTAGAGTTAAGATATTAAAAACAAAGCACCAGAACTGTCCAAGTTTAGGACACACCCGCGACATGTGAAGTACAACTGCTTGAGGATAGTCACAGCGGTTACATCCATGGTCTGGGAACATGTGAGCTAGTCTACTGCTACTAAAGTGCATCCTATGACCTGAATAAGACCAAGTCTGGCTCAGGACTAGAGGTACTAGTACCTCTACTACTACTACTACTACTACTACTACTACTACTACTACTACTACTACTACTACTACTACTACTACTAGAGGTACTAGTAGGTGTTTGCTGTAAATCAATGCTCTGATTTTGGATGAAATGGTAAATGGACTGTAGATCTTTTCTAGTTTTCAGACCACTCAAAGCTCTTTAACACTACTTGTCATCATTCACCCATTGATGTTAAGCAGCCTTAATGAGGCCTATGACTAATTATTGTTTTTGTTAACCTTTATTTAACAATAAAAATCCCAATATGATTGAAAAGTCTCTTTTTTAGTGTTCTGGTCAAGAGAGTTTCAGGCTAGCAACACACACAGTATTGTGCTGCCTTCAGGGCATTTTTACTTTCTAGATAATTAGTTTGTACTTATTTCAAGACAAAAAGATAGTTTTTATAGACATTTATATTTACAACCATGTTCAATGCAATGTTTAAGAATGCAGACTGAATATTTTGTATTGTCTTTTTTGTATTGTCTTTGATGTTAATGGAGAAGATGTAACACATCTAGATTGAAATCTTAATAATAGAATCACATTTTCTAAATAAAGTAGGAAGGTACATGAATCTTCATTGTATTTATTTGTTAGTTAGTTTTAGTCGCACACGTTCACTGACATATATTGTAGATTTAACTGATGAATAGGCCTTTGCAGACATATTGTTGTAAATGTCCATTTGAATGAGCAGCTTTGGCCCGTGGAGTACTTTGCCTCATGACGGGTTCTGTGGGGTCTCTGATGGTCAAGAGGCCCGTCAACAAAATCGAGCCGAATCGATGGTTCCAGTTATAATAAAATTGGTTTATGTAAAAAGTATAGCAAACATACATGATTACAGATTGAACACACTATGAAGTACGATAAAGAATATTCTGCGGAACAGGGCCTTAAATACATCCCATCGTCCAGACTACCGTGGTCTAAAGTCGTCCATCTTCAGACGGTCCTTACATGTTGTTTCATTCTACTTCCCCCTCTTTATTGCACCTCACGCTCCTGAGCGTGTCCTTTCTGCTTCACTGATCGTTACCTGACTTTCTACCTCACTTCAAATACTTATATCTGCTAAACTCGTCTAATACATTCAGTGTTCTACATTAATATACATGCATAATACATCCAGTGTTACTTCTTTTCTGTAATGCATACATTCAGTGTTCTACATTAATACACATGCATAATATATCCAGTGAAGTTTCTTTAATATAATGTCATACATTCAGTATTACTTCTTTGGCTTGACCTTTAACTTGTAAAGACATTGTAATAATGATAGCTACCACTAGGCTAGTGGTTCCTAGTGGTACTGTTCTCTCACAGTTCCACCAAATGTTCTGGCACAGAACCATTCCCCCTTCCTGTCAGTTTACGATGTTTCCAGGCAGAAAGTCATTTAACTGATAGTACAGAAGCCACTCCTTGGCTATCATGCTACTATTTGAGGCTCATGCCAGGAAGTATGTGATGCTTGGTTTTTATAACTTTTACTGCCAACACTAAACGTTACATTTAACTTCCATCAAAGACTGACCGTGACAAATCTGGATTAACACATGGGCAAAGGTGGCTCCAGGTTTTGTTTTGAAGCAATCTGATTGCAATGTCTGGCCTTCACTCAGAGACAGACAGGCAGACCTATGGCAGGGGATAATATGCACAAGTAGACATGATAAACAGGGGCCTCTATGTACAAGTAGACATGATAAACAGGGGCCTCTATGCACAAGTAGACATAATAAACAGGGGCCTCTATGTACAAGTAGACATGATAAACAGGGGCCTCTATGTACAAGTAGACATGATAAACAGGGGCCTCTATGCACAAGTAGACATGATAAACAGGGGCCTCTATGTACAAGTAGACATGATAAACAGGGGCCTCTATGTACAGTAGACATGATAAACAGGGGCCTCTATGCACAAGTAGACATGATAAACAGGGGCCTCTATGCACAAGTAGACATGATAAACAGGGGCCTCTATGTACAAGTAGACATGATAAACAGGGGCCTCTATGTACAAGTAGACATGATAAACAGGGGCCTCTATGCACAAGTAGACATGATAAACAGGGGCCTCTATGTACAAGTAGACATGATAAACAGGGGCCTCTATGTACAAGTAGACATGATAAACAGGGGCCTCTATGTACAAGTAGACATGATAAACAGGGGCCTCTATGTACAAGTAGACATGATAAACAGGGGCCTCTATGCACAAGTAGACATGATAAACAGGGGCCTCCATGTACAAGTAGACATGATAAACAGGGGCCTCTATGTACAAGTAGACATGATAAACAGGGGCCTCTATGTACAAGTAGACATGATAAACAGGGGCCTCTATGCACAAGTAGACATGATAAACAGGGGCCTCTATGTACAAGTAGACATGATAAACAGGGGCCTCTATGTACAAGTAGACATGATAAACAGGGGCCTCTATGCATCTATTAAAACATCCCTCATTCAGAAGAAGAAACATCAACACTAAACACACAGGAAGTCATGTCCGCTGGTTTCTCCTGGTCTCAAACAAAACAACGAGGTCATTAAATAGTGTTGGATCGTGTCATTTGTTTTCTTCCTTTTCAACAACCACCATTGCTGATGACAATCTGGCTTCACTCAGGCGTGTCATGTTAATGGACGAGGTCATGTATTAATAATAAAGTAAATAATGATGTGGTGTTGCTGCCTGGTGAACTCCTGTGATCCCTGTTCCCTAATCAGAAACGGTTTGGAGCTTCAAGGTCTGATTGTCAGGTCTGGGACCATAAACGTTCATGATGATATGAGACAGCAAAACTTAGTATATTCATCAAGACATATTGCTAAACATGTCCTCTATTTGAACTACAATCCCACTACTGGATGAGATGATGGCAACAACCGCAAGCTGTCTGAAATGTTTCCTAAAAGTTAACTTTTACCATTAAAAACAATACTTATGAAGATATAAGTAGTAGTATTAGTAACTTTATGTTTCCTGTCATGATATAACAGTTATTCTATACAACCCTGAGCAGGCATTAAGTACATTAACTAGTTTAACAGAATGAAGTAGTGCATGGCTGCTCTTCGGTTTCATTCAACATAGGGGGGTAAGTGTGGGCCACAAACTGAAAGTATAAGGTTAGTTTAATAAGTAACTGGGGAAATGACTCTGTTTATCCAGTGACAATGCTCTGAGATCATCGCAGTAAAAATCCACCCCTCCTTCCTTCTGTTGTATTTCTTCTGGCACGGATCATGAAGTTTCCAGTAAGCTACGTGCTGCACACACATTCTGGCTGCAGGCCAACCCACCTGCCAGACAGGTATGTTGACCAAGTGGGAGGAGAGCAGGGCTATGAGTGTGTGTGTGTGTGTGTGTGCGTGTGTGTGTGTAGGTGTGTGTGTGTGTAGGTGTGTGTGTGTGTGTGTGTGTGCGTGTGTGTGTGTGTGCGTGTGTGTGTAGGTGTGTGTGTGTGTGTAGGTGTGTGTGTGTGTGCGTGTGTGTGTGTGTGTGTGTGTGTGTAGGTGTGTGTGTGTGTGTGTGTGTGTAGGTGTGTGTGCGTGTGTGTGTGTGTGTGTGTGTGTAGGTGTGTGTGTGTGTGTAGGTGTGTGTGTGTGTGCGTGTGTGTGTGTGTGTGTGTGTGTAGGTGTGTGTGTGTGTGTGTGTGTGTAGGTGTGTGTGCGTGTGTGTGTGCGCGTGTGTGTGTGTGTGTGTGCGCGTGCGCGTGTGTGTGCGCGTGTGTGTGTGTGCGCGCGTGTGTAGGTGTGTGTGTGTGCGTGTGTGTGTGTGTGTGCGCGTGTGTGTGTGTGTGTGTGCGTGTGTGTGTGTGTGTGCGCGCGTGTGTAGGTGTGTGTGTGTGTGCGCGTGTGTGTGTGTGCGCGCGTGTGTAGGTGTGTGTGTGTGTGCGTGTGTGTGTGTGTGTGCGCGTGTGTGTGTGTGCGCGCGTGTGTAGGTGTGTGTGTGTGTGCGTGTGTGTGTGTGTGTGCGCGTGTGTGTGTGTGTGTGTGTGTGCGTGTGTGTGTGTGTGTGTGTGTGTGTGTGTGTGTGACCGTGCTTAGTTAATTGATAGACTAAACAATGGCAGTGAGTGATCATCACATCAGGTGTGTTGCTGTTGGGATCGTTCTCAATTTAGTTTGATTATCTCTGAGTGGAAGAGGAACGGTCAACTAAAGGACCGTCGCTCTCAGCTGGGAGACGAACATAGTTTAGACTAAAGTTTAGACTAAAGTTTAGACTCTAAAGTTTAGACTAAAGTTTAGACTAAAGTTTAGACTCTAAAGTTTAGACTAAAGTTTAGACTCTAAAGTTTAGACTAAAGTTTAGACTCTAAAGTTTAGACTCTAAAGTTTAGACTCTAAAGTTTAGACTAAAGTTTAGACTAAAGTTTAGACTCTAAAGTTTAGAACTGTTTGTCTCTGATTCAGTCCCTCAGAGCACGGCTCTAGTTTAGGGTGCCAGTGTCTTTAGCTGTCGGTCCATTGTTATGTTTCATGTGTGCTTCACACTGCGTTATAGAAACAAACAAAGAGGAGGAAACGTGAATCACAAGGACTGACAGCTACAGGCAGACAGCTCTGGCTCTCAGCCGGCAGCATCAGGACCCCAGAGGATCTGGTTCCAGTGACACAACCAGTTTATTTAGTTCCTTCCTCAAATGATACAGCAAGATACATGTCTGAGGTTACTGACTTGAAGCAGCATTGACATGGTAGTCTAGTGTCAGTCATCCAGTCACTTCATAGTTTCTAAAGAATGAAGCAGCATTAGCTTTGTCTGGAGGTTTGGACCAGCACACTGCTTTCTATCTCCAGACATTCAAATGAAGATTTAAGAAGAAAGACCAGATTGAGTCATGTTTCCAGTCCACAGAGGAGAAACGGACCATTCTATTAGAATTAAAATTCTCCTCTGAGGGCTTTACAGTCTGTAGCATAACATCCTGTCCCGGGACCTCACATCGGATCAGGAACACTCCCCAATAAAGAGAGTAAAAACCCTTTCACAGGGAAAACAGGGAGAACCTTCATAGAGCAACAGAGGAGGATCCCTCTCCTGGATGGACAGAAGAATAGATGTCATGTGACCAGAATGAACAACGTGTAAGGACCCTGGAACTAGAGGGGGAGAATATGAGGTTAGGACATTTTTCTGACTTTCAATAGCCTTAGAAATATAATTGCTTTTATGTATAGAAAAACATAACTTTCCCTTTTTTCTGCAAGACACAATAGTTCCTGCATTGCTGCAGAACATCAGATAAAAAGGAAGTTCTCATACAGTAGCCATGGAGATGCTATCATGCCATCTCCAACAGGCCGGACCGGTTCACGCCGAGCTGAAACCAGAAACCAGGCTGCCGGTGTCGGTTGGAAGCAGACGAGTGTGCAAAACACACAAATCAGTGTTTGTGAGGAATGTTGTAAGAATAACATGAGCGTCTTCACACAGCTGTCAGAGAGCATTTTGAATGCTGCTGTCATGGTGTGACACACACACACAATGCACCTGCACGGCGTCTGCTTTCTCCATGCCGGTTGACGTTCACACAGGAGTGAGACGTGTTCATGGTGCATTTGGAAGCGCTGGATTGCGTAACGCTGTCCAATGGTGCCAGTTAAAAGGAGCCATTGTGCAACACTGGCATTGAAACCATTCCAGTAAACTGGTGTTACAGGTTCTTACGGCTCCACAACATGGATGAGAATGAAACCCTGTTTTCATGATGTTATTGTTGCATGGATTCTGTACCCCAGTGCATGCTAGTTACTAGTTTTGAGGAGCTCGCACACACTATTTGCCATGTACGGTCTATACATGAAGAAGTGGTTTTACTACTTAATCTATTCATAATATTGAACGGCTCAGCTTTCATCCGTCTTTTTGATCGCTGGCCAGTCTATAAAAGAGGACGTCAACCTATAAACCAACGGACGCTGCTGCTTATAGTATTGTTCGGTTGGGTGGAATATGTGAGTGCATCTGTAATGACACATTATCGCTCATCTAATCTGTAGTGTTTCACTGACTCACTCTGATGCATCGCGCCCATCATTGTTTTCAAAGCCACGCTCTGTTTATGTTCCTCATGATCATTTTTGAGAAGTTTTAAGGAACTGGATCAACCAGATGTCTGTCAAATGTATACAGTTTAGAGTACAGAACGTTTTTTATTATAATCATTCAATATTATCTGACAAATCAGTCCCACTGCCAGCTGGCCCTGAATGCTGAAACATTATTATTTTGTAATGTTTTCCCCTCCTGTAATCTGACTGATGCCCACCAGAGTTTAGTGTTGAAGGTGTTCGTGGTTTCAATGCGTTCAGTTTATAAAAGATGCTTTAAAGATCAAACCCACAACAGCATGTACGTGTCAAAATGTATTTCTATAAAAACAGTATGCCAATAATCAACAGACATTATCAATGGAGATTTACTCCACACATACATATTATATTTATACTGTATATCATATATCAATCCAAAGTGGAAGACATTAAAGTAGATCAATCATTAATACACAAACAGATCACAAAAACAGTGTGGAACTGACTGAATAATGCAAATTGTGCAATATAGTCTCTCAGAAACTACTTTCTACCCTAAGATAACATGACTAGCATACAGGGCTCAATGCTACTGTATTAATGTGAAGTAGTATCAATTATTTACTTTTTTGTGCTTAACAGTTTATCAGAAAAATACTTTTCCTAATGAGTCTCAACATTCAGTTCCACAACTGATTTTAAATTAGCAATAGATGGTGAACGTGTCACCCTTTATAACAACAGCAATATATGAAAGTAAGAAAACGATAACATTACGTCATCAATGCCCAAACCCACTGAAGAGGAAGTCCTGCATCACTAAAGGAACTCCAGAGTTCATTCTGTACATCGTGAAAAGCTTTTTCAGCCGCAGTGTGCTTACAAGACATTCACAAGCATCCCAAACGACGTCTCTTTCAGCTGCTGCACACAGACCGGCAGTGACACACACAACATTAATATTGGTTCATAAAACCTACTAGAGCCAAAAACAATGGCTTACATTTTCTGCAACACCTTCCTTCTGAGAGGAAGTTAGTGTCTTAAACATCATGGGAAGAATTCTTTCTTTTTCCAGACAAGCCACACAATGGATTCTAGTTCCTGAACTACTGCTCTCGTTGGCTTGTTGGCTTCCACCCATTTGGTGACGGATCACTTATATGCCAATTTCCTCAATCTTCCAGCCGCTTGAGTTCTTTCCAAATTTGTAAACAAGCCTCCGGCCATCGACTCGCTCCAAGATCTCCCTCTTATAGTAATACCTGAGAGAGGAGGAGATGCAGTTAGTCCAGGTGTAAGACAACGTCTGTAGTTCCCTTCCTTCACTCATTCAAAGCACTCGTTAGTCAATTAAAATGTCAAAAGTGGTTTCTGGTAATACTCTTCCATTAGTGGCCAGACAGGATTAAAGGAGTCACTGTCAATGGAAGTATCACTGAGTCATCACAGAAAAAACATCTCGAAACAATTCTAGAAAATACTTTAAATTCTGAAGCACATAAAGTAAAAACCTAATCCTTTCAGATCTACTGAACTCACCTCATGGCGCGGCTGAGCTTCTCGTACGTCATGCTGCTGTTCTTCTTCTTCTGGCCCCACATCTGAGCCACAGCCTCGGACTTGAGGAACTTAAAGACGCCCTCGCGCCGGTCCTCCCACTTCATCAGGCCCTGGTTCCTCTCGGGCTGGATCAGGATGTCCCTGATGAATTCCCATAAGTGAGTTCCTCGGGGCGCTGCAGACAACGGAGGGACAATCAGCTCAATATGTGTGTGTGTGTGTGTGTGTGTGTGTGTGTGTGTGTGTGTGTGTGTGTATATGCATACGCAGGCAAATCTAACAGATATGAATCCGTGAAACAGTTCAGTGTGCAGGCCTTTCTGAACAGTGTTTACATGATGGATGACACGCATGGCTTCTCCACACATGGCCTTACCGTGTTTGTTTTTCTTGGGATGATCGAACACGCTGCTGGCGTGCTCTCTGCTGACCTTGGGAGGTCGCCCTCGTGGTCGCTTTAGTCGGCACTCCCCTTTTTCTGTTTTGATGTGTCCCTCTGTCAGCACAACAGTTCATTAGAGACTGAAACACGGCCGGGACGGGAAACAAGTGTCTGTCTGCTCGGTACTCACTGGAGATCAGAGGGTAGGAGAACTCTGGGTCGGACTCTCCACTGCCGGACTCCTGCGTGTCGAGGCCTGAGGAGTCGAACGTGCCACCTGAGCACGGACACGAGACATGTTTCAGACATACAGTGCTCTTCAGAAAGTGAGAGGCAGAACAGTTGGTGATGAGAATGGAGTACTGACTGTTGGAGGAGGAGCTGTACTCGCTGTCAGACAGGTACTCCGTGTCTCCCACGGGGGTCTTGGGTTCCATGGTCAGACTGGTGAAGTTATACTCATCGCTGTAGTCAAACTCTCTCTCTCTGACCACTCCTTCGGCTGTTGGTAGTGAGTTGCAGCATTAGCCCGATGGTTTCCACACAATATTGATGTCTGCTAGTTTGTAACATATACGATATCTACCTTGGCCAAATCGAATGGTGCTGAGCAAAGGGAAGTTTAAGTTGTCCAGGAAGTTGTCCAGGAGCTGGCAGGTCTCGTTCAGCTCTGGTCCGGACATGAGCTCTGACACGAGAAGATGAAAGGTATTGTTAGCTGTAACGTATGGATGGAACTCCAACACAGGCCAACCCTTGACTGTCTAGCAGTCAAATAACAACTTAAACTATATACACACACACACGTATATATTTTACAATTCTACAAATCATACCGAATTTGGTCCTGTGTTCTTCCAGACTCTGGTAGAGGTGGAGGCCGAGCTGCGGGCCGAAGGTCTCGATGATCTCTTCCCGGTTCCTCTGGCAGAGCGAGGGCCCGTCCATGGCGCAGTAGGCCAGGCTCAGGGTGCTCGCATCAAACTGTGTGCTCTCCACGTGGTCGCTGATCCACTCCAGAACATGGTCTGCTGTCCAGCAGAGAGGGTTGATATGCCTGTACCACTGGCCTGCAGACACAGGAATTATGAGATGTGTGTTTATGGAAGGATTCCTCTTTACACTGACCAGCATTGAGCATTTCTGGATATATATGGCAGTAAAACAGTATATTTTCATTGAAAATACTGAGTCATACATCGAAGACGGTGCAACACATTGCTTGTTAGATTAACTGCAAGTCTCCCTGCCCAGCTACCAGGGTGTGGACTGATACCAGCCTGCATCATCACCCTGGATGTGTGTCTCTAAGGTCAGACAAACAAAGTTGTCGATGTTCCAACTATGAGGCGGCAGTGTTTTCCTGTTGGACGGTTATGCCGAGTTAAACATTGTCCTGGTAAATGATTGAGCCAACAGCGTCTAAATGTGGTCAAAGCAAAGTTCAGTGAGCTAAAAGTCCCACCGGCTTGAAAATAAAGGACTGTGTTTACGTAGAGATTAGTCTTCAGGTGAAACTGCCCACGAAACCCAGACTGAAGGATAAAGGCTCACAAAGGCTTCCCAGCCAAGACACCAGACACTTGCAAGTCTTTGGTCTCACACAATTGAATCTTCCAGCAGTGAGAAGCAGACCTGAGGGTCCCTCTTACCGCTGCTGTACGCTGCAGGACTGCTCTGCGGCGGCAGGACCTCAGGGGAACCCGTCTGGTACATGGTGATGTTGGCATGGGTCAAGATGCTGCTGAGGCACGGAGACGCCATGGAGACTCTGAGAGACACAAGTTACAGGTTCACACACCAGTTGGAAAGAGACGTCATGGATCATCAACACGTTGTTGGTTAAAAAGATAGACGACAACAATTACCATCTGTTTCATAATGACCTCTCTGACATTTCCACTAAATAGTTAACTAATGTCTTTTACCTGATTACAGCACGAGCCACAATATGATGCAAAGGAATCTGGCTCAAAGACAATCCTCAGTTCCAGCTTGTATTTGATGATCCCCTGCTCTCTTTGTGAGCTGTGTCAGAGGCAGCGATGCACCTGCTGCTGTGTGGAGCTTTATACGCTGCAGCAGTGGGGGATGGACGCAGGTGAGTTCAGGGGAATTCCACCTGCTGCTGGCCACGCCCCCACCTTCCTGAGAACTTGATCAACACAACAAACCGGCTCTGCTATTCTCTTCTCATCAGTCGGGTTTCATGAAATGAAGAGACTGGCTTAACCCGGCCCACCATCCGAACCTGCGTACCCTCACTGTGGTCGCTTGCTTTGTGTCATCACATACGTTAGAAATGCGTTGCATTAAAGTACATAACAGCAGTGGTTATTATCTTCTTCCATAGAGGTTGAAACCACTTATCACATTGCACAATGCACCGGTTATGAAGCGACTCTGTCATGTTTCTATGACACCTTTAATAACTGCAGCGAGGTGAGGGGTGTGGCTTCAGATGGAGCTGCGTCTCTTTCTGACTTACACTCACAGAACAACCAGTCATTTAATGAGCAGCTGGTGAAGAAAAAGAGCAACAATTCATTCAATTAAGTCATTAGCAGAAAACAATGAACCTCTAAATATATACACACACACTCTCATCTTTAGGATTCTGTTGTAGTGTATACACACACACACACACACACACACACACACACATCTTTAGGATTCTGTTGTACTGTATACACACACACACACACTCTGGTTAAGAGGGCTGTTCAGGTATCATGTTGCACAGAGAAGGCTTCGGGTTTCTGTCCTCGTGGCCTCGGCTCACTGCTGGCCCCTAGTGGTTAGTGCCTGACACGGCTAGCTGCATAAATAATGTCCTGATAAAATATGAGAAATCAATCAGCTGGTCCACTTCCTGACCTAAAGCATGATCCATCCTCTGGGAGGCCTCAGGCTTTGGGACGCGGCTGCAGGAGTTTCTTCCATGAAGCTCCAACGGGACGTCCAGCTGCTGTGATGTTGGGCAATGAGGTCGTCTGCATTCTGTCACTACGTTACAATCACACAGACCAGACAATATACTCAACGCTTTAGCTCAATGTTCTGCCTCTTTGGCAGTTGCTGGTTTATTTTACAGTTTTTTTGGATTGCTTACACACTCAAATTAAAAGTACTACACTATTAGCAAAACCTTACACTCAAGAAGCAAAACATCAGCCCATATTTGCACAACTATAAGCACATTGTCAACCTCACACTTGTTGCAAAACTCTACACACAGTGATTTGCAAAACACTAAACACACTTAACATACATTACACACAAAAATCTATCATGAAGTCACGTCCTTGCAATACCAAAGCACTGACTGTCAAATTACCACACCGTCCAACCAATTGGTTCAACACGGTCATCAGGTGTGCAAACACTTGTTTGCTTAATTGTAGACACACCAATCAGGTGTGTAAGCACTATAAAAAGCAGCAGGTGAGTTCATCGGTCTTCAAGCACAATGGAAAGAGTCAGAGAAAGAGTAAGACGAGGAGAACGAGGAGAACGAGGACAAGAAGGTGCTCAAAGGGGACCGAATCTGACAAATGAGATCCGCGCAACACTGGTTGACCACGTAGTCAACCGCGGCCTGACGCTGAGGGAGGCTGGACTGCGAGTACAGCCAAATCTAAGCCGATATACAGTGGCAAGTGTGATGAGAACATTTCAACTAGAAAATGGGTATTGTAAAAATGTCTTCATATCAAAAACATCTGCACAGTTTCAGTAACCGCTTACAGTACTGTATTCTATGCACTATCAGCACTTCTGTTACCTTTTCCTGTGACATTACTGTACTATTGTATACTGTTTTTTTTTCTACATAGGATTGAGGGTCAGGGACGACAGGGGGAAGGCCTCCTATGTTCACAGAACAGCAAGAGAGGGAGATAGTAAACATGGTTTTGGCCAACAATGCTATAACACTCAAGCAGCTCCAAGCTAACATTGTCAATAACCACGCCATTTTCAACGATTTCCATCAGGTCTCAACATCAACACTGGCACGCATCCTAAAAAAATAACATATTCAAATGAAGCAAATATATCGAGTGCCTTTTGAGCGCAATTCCGAAAGGGTGAAACTACTGCGGCATGATTATGCAGAGGTATGTATTCCCTTTAGCAGTGTGATCTTGCATACTGTCTCATAATCGTTTACTGTAATAGGTATACTAGATCTACACTGAACTACCCAATGTTGCCTGACACTGTTTTTCAGAGAGTTTTATGAATGGATGGAGAGGAGATCCAGCATGAGTTCATTTACGTAGAAGAGGCTGGGTTCAACTTGACGAGAACACGGAGGAGGGGAAGAAACATCATTGGCCGCAGGGCTGTAGTCAATGTCCCAGGGCAACGTGGGGGTAACATAACACTCTGTGCAGCCATTACACAGAATGGGTCCTCCACCACCATGCCCATATGGGCCCTTACAACACAATTCAGTTTATTTTATATAGCCCAACATCACAAATACAAGTTTGCCTTGGAGGGCTTTACAATCTGTACACATAACATCCCTGTCCCGGGACCTCACATCGAATCAGGAAAAACTCCCCAATAAAGATAGTAAAAACCTTTTCAAGGGGAAGAAACCTGAGGGAGAGCAACAGAGGAGGATCCCTCTCCCCGGATGGACAGAAGCAATAGATGTCATGTGACCAGAATGAATAACGTAACGGAGTTACAGCACATTACATGAATGTGACAGAAATTATTCATAAACAGCACTCATACTTACATTCTTGGACCAATTGCACAACATAACCGCATCAAATCGATCATATGCAATACATTGTTGTCTGGGACAATGAGTCTTTCCTCTGCTCTGGTTCAGAACTGGTTTCAGCAACATCCACATTTCACTGTTCTATATCTTCCACCATACTCTCCATTCCTCAACCCTATAGAAGAGTTTTCTCGGCATGGCGGTGGAAGGTATATGATCTCCGTCTCAGGCTGAGGTACCCCTCATCCAAGCCATGGAGGAGGTCTGTGACCAGATGGAGGTCGCAGCAATGCAAGGACGGATTCGACGTTTCTTTCCAAGGTGTCTTGCTAATGACAACATTGCCTGCGATGTTGATGAAATTCTCTGGCCAGATCCAACTAGGTGAAGAGTCTAGCCTTTTTTTTAGTTTTTAACTTATAATACGTAAAGTGCATTTGGTTACAGTGTTATGAATCTCCATGTCAACATTTTGGGTGTGTTGAGAAAAAAATGAGTTTCTTCAGTCTGCAACATTGGTCTTGTGTAGTGTTTGGTGAATTTAAATTATATTTGTACTTTGTTGATCGTAGCCTACTCTAATCATGTGCTAAAAGTGTTTTAGGTTTATCACAGCAGAGCGTAACTCGTGCAAACAAAGTATAGTAATGTGAAACCTGTGTGTTTGGTAACAAAGTGTGGTTTTTAAAAAGAAATGTATAGTTCTTACAACAGTGTTTAATTTTGCAAAGGATCTGCAGTGTTTTGCTAATTGGGTGTGTGGTTGTGCTAATTGTGTGTAGTGTTTTGAAAACACGGGCCCTGTTTTGAAAATCGAGCTTAAGCAATCAAAAAAAACTGTAATACAAAATTCCACTTGCAGTATATTGAAAAAATGAATAGAAACTGAGTTAGTGTGGAGAAGAGTAATCCTGCGTGATGAAGTACCGATTCTGATTATTCTGATGTTATGATTCGGCTCGGCTATCCAGAGCAACACATACTGACAATCTCATCATCTCTACAAAGACCGTCACAAAGGCAAGGCAAGTTTATGTAGAGCACATTTCAACAACAAGGAGATTCAAAGTGCTTCACATAAAACCATTAAAAGCATCAATACACAATGCAGAGAAAACAGGATTTAAAACAGTTAAGAAAACATTAAAACATTCAAAAAGATAAATACAAAATAAAAATTGAATAAAAGTTGCAGTGCAGTTTAAGAAATAAAATGCAGAAGAGATGCAGCAATTGAATCAATTAAAGGCAACAAACGTCCAGACATAAAGAGTCACGGAGAACAATGTCTTGTTGAGGTGGGCATTTCCATGAGAAATATGTGTTTGTTAGAGGACTAAAGCATATTTATCTGCATATCCGTCTTGGTTCTGGGTACATTTGATCCGTGCATGTTTCAGCTGTTTGTCACTGCACTAAGTTATGGAGATAATTATAATACTCTCTCTGTCAGACGCTGCTTTATTTATTGTATCATTATTAGTGGAGCAGTGAGCAGCTTTCCTCTACACATCTTTATAAACAGGGCTGTAGATTCTATACGGCTCTCAATTAATGGTCAATGTTGAGCTGAGATCTGTTTTCTGTTTTAAGAAAACAACAGCAGAAAACACTTCAGACCTCACGGAGGCTTTTAGCAAAACGCCAAGAAGCAGTGAGTCGTGCATGAGCAGCAAACCTGTTCACGGCGTCACGTAAACATTTCCATCAAAGTTCAGGCATTTCTCCATTTATTTATTCATGAAAAAAAAAAAAAGCATCTCGCCCCACCTGAAATACCTCCCCACAGGGTGAGAGCACTGGTTTAAACTGATATCCACCTGGATTTGATGTCCCCACCAAAAAACCCCATCGTGTTTTATATACCTCCCAAATGTCATACAGCTGTGAAATGCAACATTAGGGCTATTCTAAATTCTATGGAGGTCATTTGCGATACGGCAGCTCAACACCCCAATCTGATTGCTATTTTCTCCACGACTGCCTTGCATACCCAAATTCAAGAGCTGCCCAGTAGCTCAAGCACCTCGTTTTTGCGATGAATAAAAATAATAATAAAAGATGATCGGGCTCTCACACCTTTGCACGTCGGGCTCAGGCGGCCGAGACGGTCTGCGACGTCGGGCCCCGGGTTAGATGTGGTTTCCCTGCGTGGGCTCTGATATGACGGAGGCTGCAGGGGAACGGGTGCAAGATGGTCGCAGCGGTTCATACAAGAGAGCAGAGGTGTCAAGTAACAAAGTACAAATACTTCGTTACTTACATAAGTAGAAATTTTGGGTATCTATACTTTACTGGAGTATTTATTTTTCAGACGACTTTTTACTTCTACTCCTTACATTTTCACGCAAATATCTGTACTTTCTACTCCCTACATTTTAAAAATAGCCTCGTTACTTTTTCATTTTGGTTTGTTTTCACTCCGGCTCGTCATCGTTCAAAAACAAACACACAAAAAACCTCTCCGCCCCGTTGCCCACAGATACGTGCGCGCACACAGGTGAGCGCTGAGCACACACACACACACAAGTGAGCACTGAGCACACACACACACACACACAAGTGAGCACTGAGCACACACACACACACACACAAGTGAGCACTGAGCACACACACACACACAAGTGAGCACTGAGCACACACACACACACACACACACACACACACAAGTGAGCACTGAGCACACACACACACACACACACACACACACAAGTGAGCACTGAGCACACACACACACACACACAAGTGAGCACTGAGCACACACACACACACACACACACACACAAGTGAGCACTGAGCACACACACACACACAAGTGAGCACTGAGCACACACACACACACACACACACACACACACAAGTGAGCACTGAGCACACACACACACACACACACACACACACACACACACACACACACAAGTGAGCACTGAGCACACACACACACACACACAAGTGAGCACTGAGCACACACACACAAGTGAGCACTGAGCACACACACACACACACAAGTGAGCACTGAGCACACACACACACACACACACAAGTGAGCACTGAGCACACACACACACACACACACACACAAGTGAGCACTGAGCACACACACACACACACACACACAAGTGAGCACTGAGCACACACACACACAAGTGAGCACTGAGCACACACACACACACACACACACACACACACAAGTGAGCACTGAGCACACACACACACACACACACACACACAAGTGAGCACTGAGCGCACACAGCAGCGGACAGAGAGCGTCGAAAAATATGTTGTGTGAAAAGTAGACCGCTATACCTGCGTTTTAAATGCTCCCAGGGTGAAGATGCAACAGCAGCTCTCTGAACCCAGAGCGGCTCTCTGAACCCAGAGCGGCTCTCTGAACCCAGAGCGGCTCTCTGAACCCGGAGCAGCTCTCTGGACCCAGAGCAGCTCTCTGAACCCGGAGCAGCTCTCTGAACCCGGAGCAGCTCTCTGAACCCGGAGCAGCTCTCTGGACCCGGAGCAGCTCTCTGAACCCGGAGCAGCTCTCTGAACCCGGAGCAGCTCTCTGGACCCAGAGCAGCTCTCTGAACCCGGAGCAGCTCTCTGAACCCGGAGCAGCTCTCTGAACCCGCAGCAGCTCTCCTGCTCCAGGTGAAACGAGCCACGGTGCTCGTGTCTTCTACCAACAATGAGCTGCTGGCTTCACATATTACAAAAGTACAAAGTACACGGATATAAAACTAAGTCATTAATAAATACATGGACAGATGCCTGTACTGTCGGGTAAATGGTTGCGGTACGCCGTTAACAGGTTAGCTTGCGCATGCGCGATTTGACGCGACGCCGTGAGCTCCGTGAGCTCGTCTTTTCCTGCTGTTGCGTTTCTCAAAATAAAAAAACAGATCTAAGCTCAATATTGAGCATGAATTGAGAGCCGTATCAAATCTACAACCCTGTTTATAACATATGTGTCGAGGAAAGCAGCTCACTGCTCCACTAATACTGATACAACCTGATGGCTCACATATCTGCACTCATTCTGTTTTGTTTGGCAAAAAAAATTAAAAGCTTATTGTTTTCCACAATGAGCTATTTAGTAGAAACTAAATATGAGTTATCTTTTGCACAGATAGAACTTACACAAAACATTGTCTGATGGGGCAATCTGATTTACTTGAAAGTGATTTACTTTTCTCTATTCTGTTATTTATAAAAGCACAGAAGAGTCACACAATTATGTTATTTACAGAAAAAGTTTGAGAACCACAGCTTTAAGTGTTTGTGTCGGAGTCGCCGCCTATTTTGCACTATTACAATACTTATAGGCAACTAGTTATCATGTCTTCCGCTCCATGAAACGCACGTTTATGCTCAGTAGTACACATATGGTACTTTAATGTATTTGCATTGGGGGAGGTGGGGTAGTGCACTATAGGCCCCTGAGACGCGGCTTAAGAGTTTGTCCTGAATGGAAAAAAAACATTCCCCTTACATTACTTTTACTTTTATACTTTTAAGTAGTTTTGAAACCAGTACTTTTACACTTTTACTTAAGTAAAAAGCTTGAGTTGATACTTCAACTTTTACAGAAGTATTTTTAAACCCTAGTATCTATACTTCTACTTGAGTAGTGAATGTGAATACTTTTGACACCTCTGCAAGAGAGGGAGCAGTTTTAAATGTCGATGGCCACTAAGTACAGTGAATGTGCTGCTTTTTGTATTTTACAATATGATCATACCTTTATTAACACAAATGGCGGCGATTAGTGTGGACAGAAGGCGAACACATTTTTCCATAATCCCATTCAGTGTTGGCCTTTGGAATGTGTTTCACCCAATATGACCGGAAAGCCTCCGAGGGTTTTCCACGAGATTTCACAACATCACTCACACCTTTTCACCCAGCAGGTAAAGCTGAGCTCGGAATGCAGCTCCTCGGGTTTCTGCTGCAGCTCCATGACGTGGGGCCCAACAGGCACATGAATGTGAAGGGCCACAGGTAAACGACCTGAGAGTTCTAGTCAAGGTGTGTAAACCATTATGAAGGTGTGTCAGTCAAACTTGAACTAATTCAAATTTTAAAACCAAACCACATCTTTGGTTGTAATATAAAAATGTAACCCTTATCTCATTATTTCATTATATGAATAATTTCTGTCATTTTCATGTAATGTGCTGTAACTCTGTTACGTTGTTCATTCTGGTCACATGACATCTATTGCTCTGTCCATCCAGGAGAGGGATCCTCCTCTGTTGCTCTATGAAGGGTTCTTCCCTGTTTTCCCTGTGAAAGGGTTTTTACTTTCTTTATTGGGGAGTTTTTCCTGATCCGATGTGATGTTACAGACTGTATAGCCCTCTGAGGATAACTTGTATTTGTGATGTTGGGCTAAATAAAATTAACTGAATTGAATTGAATTAAAAAAGTTTTTCAAAGAACTTAATTAAACTCTGTATTTCCACACACTTAATAAAACCCTTCAAAGTTTTCCACACGATTAAACTGCTTTCTTTAAGCATTATTATCCTTAGTCACATCCACTTAATTTATTAGGGCTGATTCAACTTACTAAGGCTGGGTCCGACTGAACTTAATAGGATTGGTTGAACTAATTCTACGTTAGCAAACGTACAGTAGCCAATCAAGTGTGTTTAACCATAATGAATTAATTGACGCGTTCATCATTAGTAGATTTTAATGTCAGCAGGGCAACGCCAGCGAGGAGGGCGTTGCTTGTGCTGGTGAGTTTCAGAAGGAGCAGACTTGGGTCTTTGCAGGGTTGCATATAGCTGGTTGTGCTCTTTTTCTAACTCCAAAAAACTCTTCTCCATCTTCTCCAACCTCCTTGACCCCCTGCCCCTCATCCACCCTTTTACCAAGCAACTTTGTTGACTACTTTACAAACAAGACATACGCTCCTCATTTACTGATCCATCTTCTATAACTACACCTCCATCAACGTCATCTTCTTCCCCTTTGCTTTCCTCTTTCACCCCCCTGTCTCCCAGTCAAGTTCTTACCTTGGTAACCTTGGTAACCCCCCGGCCCCTTGACCCCATTCCCTCTCACATCCTCTAGGCTGTTGCTCCTGACCTTCTTCCCTTTCCCACCCATCAACACCTCCCTCTCAGCTGGCTGTCTCCCTTACTGACTGATCTCAACACAACTATTACAACAGCATGTGCTTGGTCCGACACAACAACAACACAATTACTGCAGCAGCAATGAATTACACTTTTGGGTTTTGCACTTTAGGAAGTAGAACCCCGTCGGCCAGGAGGTGAAGCTCCCAGGAGTCGGACGACCCCGCTCCTCAATCTCCCTTTCGAGGATGGAGACAATCTTGAGAGTTATAATGCCATCTCATGCGATGAGAAAATAAAGGAGTTAGTGACTTTAAATCACCCCATTGGGAAACCACAACGCACTGTTCCAAAAGCCTGGAGAAATACTTCTCCTTTATCATCGCAAAACTCAGTTGCAAGCTGTAGAAAATCAAGAGTAGACTGATCAGTGGCAACCAAAAACGATGCTCACTCAAACCGGATTTACAGAGTTGCAGCAGAGACAATCATCCTGAAGCAGGTTCATTCACCCGAGGTTTGTCTGGCAGTCTCCGACCCCAAGATGGGCCTCCTTTCTGACGCTCTGTAGAATGGAAGATGCTCGACTGAGGAGTCACGCTACCCCAGGCGTTCCAAATCCTAAGGGAACAAAAATGTAGCGGCCTCAGATCACGCCATCTTGGACACCTTGGACACCTTGGACCAGTGATGTCCTCATTTCATGATGCCCCAGTTGAGCTGTCAGAGGTGAGGAGAGTCTGGAGGACACACTGCAGGAGGAAATGGGAGTTGTCCCAACCTTAGAAAGTACAGCAATGGCTGAGAGTCTGATGAGACAGTCCATGGAGAAGCTGTACACTTTGCTGGATCCCAGGTCTAAAAAGATAATTATATCTGTCTGATATTTATGTGTTCAGGACATTTCTGACAACATCCAAATAAAAATATCTTAACTTTACCAATTCAGATATTTTACCATGTAAAAAGTTGTACTGATTTTGTATCTTTCAAATAGATAATTTCTAACATTTTGCTAAAATTATGCTTCAATTCAAACAGTTGATAAATACAACAGTTGATAAATACAACAGTTGATATTGTAGTTCATATCCTGCTCATTGGAAATGTGTTTTTTCTTGTTCATATGGTGTGCGGTAAACAAATTATTTCCTTTTTAAGTTGCACTGAAATTAAGTCATTTAGTGTGTTCTTGGTCACATCCAATTGAAAGCTGGACCAAAGTGTTTGCTTTCATTCAATTACAATTAGGTCAAATAAAAAGCCTCACGTTGTGAGTACAGTCTGGACAGTCTTTCTCTCTCAACGCCTCAATAGGTAGATCTTTCCTGTCACCGAGGCAGAGGTCAGGGATCTTGGGCTTAAAAAGGTTGGTGACCACTAGCCTAGAGTATTGGGAAGGACAGCACAATGTATATGCGAGCCGGTTCCACGCAAGCCGGTTCCACGCAGAGCCTTCAGAAGACCATCAAAAGGGAAAGTCCCAGAACAAACACCTTGAGAAGTAAATCCTCCACCAACGTGTCCATCTTGCCACTAGAGGGCGACACAGACTTATTATTATTATTCTGAATGAAGTGTTTCTGGAGACTTCAAAACGTTTCTTTGTTGCCACATCATCTCACACATGCAGCTGCAGGAGTTGTTGTTGAAGAAAGTTTTATTTTCATGACTTGACACAGTCTTGTTTTCTCCTTGTGGACTAGAAGCTGCTGCTGATCCACCAGGTCTCTCAGGAGGAGAAGCTGCTGCTGATCCACCAGGTCTCTCAGGAGGAGGCAGCGCGAGCCACTCAGCACATCAGTGAGCGGCTGCCCGGACTCTCCGTTGTGTGTCCCGGACTCTCCGTTGTGTGTCCCGGACTCTCCGTTGTGTGTCCCGGACTCTCCGTTGTGTGTCCCGGACTCTCCGTTGTGTCCCGGACTCTCCGTTGTGTCCCGGACTCTCCGTTGTGTGTCCCGGACTCTCCGTTGTGTGTCCCGGACTCCTCGTTGTGGGTCGCCTTCGTGGTCCCTGGTTCCTGTGAACACAGCTGTGCATGGAGTGAAGCCCCGCATGATGTGGGTCCTCCTCGCGGTGCTCCTGGCCGCGGCGGGTCCTGATGGGAGCTGCGGTTGCCAGCTGCCGCGCGACTGGCGGCAGCAGAGCGACGCGTGCCGCGCGGAGCTGGCGCAGATCATCGTGTTCGCCAAGGTGCTGGCGCTGCACCAGGAGCTCTACAACGTGTACGACAACTACCTGCCGGTGCAGCCGTCCGACCCGCAGCTGCTCTTCTCCGCAGAGGTGGAGCTGCTGTGCGACCAGGCGTGGGGCAGCACGCTGGAGGTCCCGGCCGGGTCCCGCTTCAACATCACCGGCCTGGGCTTCTTCAGCTGCTTCTCCTACAGCGTCACCAGCAGCAACAACTACTACTTCTTCCTGAGGTGAGCCGTGTTCACCTGCTGCCCGCTATCTATTCGTTATGCATATTCATAGTTCATATGTTTAAGATGAATTCCCAACAACAGAATAATCTCGGCTGAACGTTATGTAACTGATGCCACAGACCTCTTACTGCACTGCATAACAGGTTAATGGTTTATAATGACTGATCTGAAAGGAAACTACAATAGTTCAGTCTCTATAAACATGTGATGTTGAGTTGGCAAAACTAAATGATTTGGTAAATAAATGTGCATTAATGCACACACACCATCAGTTCCTCCAGCGCTCTAGAAGCAGTGACTAGTTGATGCAATGTATGCATCCAACCAGTCATCAGTTATGTTTAGAGTTTGACTGAATTTGTCTTGAATTACAAGATTGGCATGTTGCTGTTATAGTGAACAGTTGAAAATAAGTAGAGAGAGGGAAGGACACTGATTGAACTGGGTTGATGTTTCCAACTGTGTGTTTGAACTGCTAATCCAGCCATCACCTTGTAGAGTATTGTATGAATATAACATCCATCACCTTGTAGAGTATTGTATGAATATAACATCCATCACCTTGTAGAGTATTGTATGAATATAACATCCATCACCTTGTAGAGTATTGTATGAGTATAACATCCATCACCTTGTAGAGTATTGTATGAGTATAACATCCATCACCTTGTAGAGTATTGTATGAATATAACATCCATCACCTTGTAGAGTATTGTATGAATATAACATCCATCACCTTGTAGAGTATTGTATGAGTATAACATCCATCACCTTGTAGAGTATTGTATGAGTATAACATCCATCACCTTGTAGAGTATTGTATGAGTATAACATCCATCACCTTGTAGAGTATTGTATGAGTATAACATCCATCACCTTGTAGAGTATTGTATGAGTATAACATCCATCACCTTGTAGAGTATTGTATGAATATAACATCCATCACCTTGTAGAGTATTGTATGAATATAACATCCATCACCTTGTAGAGTATTGTATGAATATAACATCCATCACCTTGTAGAGTATTGTATGAGTATAACATCCATCACCTTGTAGAGTATTGTATGAGTATAACATCCATCACCTTGTAGAGTATTGTATGAGTATAACATCCATCACCTTGTAGAGTATTGTATGAATATAACATCCATCACCTTGTAGAGTATTGTATGAGTATAACATCCATCACCTTGTAGAGTATTGTATGAGTATAACATCCATCACCTTGTAGAGTATTGTATGAGTATAACATCCATCACCTTGTAGAGTATTGTATGAGTTAGGGCTGGAACAACGAATCGATAAAATCGATTATCAAAAGAGTTGGCAACGAATTTCATTATCGAGTCGTTGTGTCGCGCGATTATTACGGCAGTCAATAAGTTGCGCAGAAGAAGCAACTGGCCTGCCAGCGTTTCTGAGATGGGAGTGAGACACTGAGAAAAGCTGAGGTCTGATCTTCAATAGAACATCTAGGATGTGACGAGTCGAGTTTTGGCCAATCAGCGTTTCCCTCTAACTTGTCGTTAAAGTTCCGTTATGTTCCGTTACAGTTCAGTCTTGCTTGTAAAAACCGTAACGTGATGAAACATGCCGTCACCCCCCGTCTGGTTCAGTTCACCAGTCACTCTTAACGTTGAACCGGCTCACCGAAGAGGACGCTCTATATGCAGAGCAGCTTGATGCAGCTGAGATGAGGTGGAGCTGGGCCTGAAGGTGGAGGTCAGACAGACGTGAGAGGAGCAGCACAGCTTCCCTCTGTCCAGTGTTTCATACATATTGATAAAGCAGTATTTCATACATATTGATAAAGCAGTGTTTCATACATATTGATAAAGCAGGGCATGCTAAAAGCAGGAGATCAATTACAGTCAAAAGGGATCACATGCCTATATATTTGGCAGATGTAAAGCATACATGTGTATGTTTTTTGTGTTCGTCCATTTTTATTTTATTAGATTTTTTATCCAATTCACCGAAAAAATAATCAACCGATTAATCGATTATTAAAATAATCGTTAGTTGCAGCCCTAGTATGAATATAACATCCATCACCTTGTAAAGTATTACATGAGTATAACATCCATCTCATTGTAAAGTATTATATGAATATAACATCCATCTCATTGTAAAGTATTATATGAATATAACATCCATCACCTGGTAAAGTATTATATGAATATAACATCCATCACCTGGTAAAGTATTATATGAATATAACATCCATCACCTGGTAAAGTATTATATGAATATAACATCCATCACCTGGTAAAGTATTATATGAATATAACATCCATCTCATTGTAAAGTATTATATGAATATAACATCCATCTCATTGTAAAGTATTATATGAATATAACATCCATCTCATTGTAAAGTATTATATGAATATAACATCCATCACCTGGTAAAGTATTATATGAATATAACATCCATCACCTGGTAAAGTATTGTGATTGCCAATAAAAACCAGCAGCTCTGTCGTGGACTGAAGGACTCTGAGGATTCAATCAATCGTCGGCCAGAAAGGAAGCATTCAAAAGTGGAAGATTGGAACCATCCTCACATGTTCTCTTCAGCATCTGTCCATGTGATACCATATTGATTTCCCGGATATTAATAATATATTTAATAACCTGCCAAACCTTCCACTCAGATTTAAAAAAAAGTATGTGGCAGGTTAATTCTTACGTGTCTGTGTTGGACAGAAACAACACTGTTACTCAGGAAACGTTGCATTCCAGCCAGAGTAATTACAGAGCCAGACATTTCCCAAAAGCTAAAGGTAAAGCGGTGCAGGACCACCTCTTGTCCTGCTGGAACACAGCAGTTTGCTGCTCGGTGGAGGGAACGCGTGCTGACAAGCCGTCCCGATAGTTCTCTCTCTAGGAGATGAAGAGCTGGAGAGCATTCCTGAAGCTTGAGGGTGAGGGTCTGCAGCAGAATAACTTCAATACTGTTCTTTATATGTCCGACTTCATATGGACAGAATCACACTCGCATTGTGTGATGATGGTTAAGATCCGTTTAAGATGACATCACTGGCTTTGGTGAAGTGCACCTCCAGGCAGGACTTCACTGTTGTGGTGGTATCTGGATGTTATCCCATAATCAGCCGTGGCGACCAGCATCGGAAACCTCCTGAAGCTAACGTCACAACAAAGTTGTGTTTAAGTGCAGAGATTAAGAAGCACTGATTGCTCCAGTAAACCAACGCAGTGATCTTTTGCCAGTGGGTACCAGGGATATGATGGAGAGAGCAATTCCCCAAAAGCCCTCATGCTCATTTTCCTTTCCATTAAACTTTAGCCCACAAGCACGTCGACCTTTAGAAACCAGACCGGGTTCAGATGAGTAAATACAGTTTGTGTCCAACTTCAGTTTCTGTTCGGATTCAACAAAGGAGAAATAACATCCTTTAGGAATAAGCCAACCTGGACAATAAACCAACAATAAACCAAAAATAAACCAACAATAAACCAAAAATAAACCAACCTCGACAATAAACCAACAATAAACCAACCTGGACAATAAACCAAAAATAAACCAACAATAAACCAACAATAAACCAACCTGGACAATAAACCAACAATAAACCAAAAATAAACCAACAATAAACCAAAAATAAACCAACCTGGACAATAAACCAACAATAAACCAACCTGGACAATAAACCAACAATAAACCAACCTGGACAATAAACCAACAATAAACCAAAAATAAACCAACAATAAACCAACCTGGACAATAAACCAACAATAAACCAAAAATAAACCAACAATAAACCAACCTGGACAATAAACCAACAATAAACCAAAAATAAACCAACAATAAACCAACCTGGACAATAAACCAACAATAAACCAACCTGAACAATAAACCAACAATAAACCAAAAATAAACCAACCTGAACAATAAACCAACAATAAACCAACAATAAACCAACAATAAACCAACCTGAACAATAAACCAACAATAAACCAACAATAAACCAACAATAAACCAACAATAAGCCAACCTGGACAATAAACCAAAAATAAACCAACAATAAACCAACAATAAACCAAAAATAAACCAACAATAAACCAACCTGGACAATAAACCAACAATAAACCAACCTGGACAATAAACCAACAATAAACCAAAAATAAACCAACAATAAACCAACCTGGACAATAAACCAACAATAAACCAACCTGGACAATAAACCAACAATAAACCAAAAATAAACCAACAATAAACCAACAATAAACCAACCTGGACAATAAACCAAAAATAAACTAACAATAAACCAACAATAAACCAAAAATAAACCAACAATAAACCAACCTGGACAATAAACCAACAATAAACCAAAAATAAACCAACAATAAACCAAAAATAAACCAACCTGGACAATAAACCAACAATAAACCAAAAATAAACCAACAATAAACCAAAAATAAACCAACCTGGACAATAAACCAACAATAAACCAAAAATAAACCAACAATAAACCAACCTGGACAATAAACCAACAATAAACCAACCTGGACAATAAACCAACAATAAACCAAAAATAAACCAACAATAAACCAACAATAAACCAACCTGGACAATAAACCAACAATAAACCAAAAATAAACCAACAATAAACCAAAAATAAACCAACCTGGACAATAAACCAACAATAAACTAACAATAAACCAAAAATAAACCAAAAATAAACCAACCTGGACAATAAACCAACAATAAACCAAAAATAAACCAACAATAAACCAACAATAAACCAACCTGGACAATAAACCAACAATAAACCAAAAATAAACCAACAATAAACCAACAATAAACCAACCTGGACAATAAACCAACAATAAACCAAAAATAAACCAACAATAAACCAACCTGGACAATAAACCAACAATAAACCAAAAATAAACCAACAATAAACCAACAATAAACCAACCTGGACAATAAACCAACAATAAACCAAAAATAAACCAACAATAAACCAAAAATAAACCAACCTGGACAATAAACCAACAATAAACCAACAATAAACCAAAAATAAACCAACCTGGACAATAAACCAACAATAAACTAACAATAAACCAACAATTAACCAACAATAAACCAACAATAAACCAACAATAGACCAACAATAAACCAACAATAGACCAACAATAAACCAACAATAAACCAACAATAAACCAACAATAAACCAACCTAGACAATAAGCCAACCTGGACAATAAACCAACAATAAACCAACCTGGACAATAAACCAACAATAAACCAACCTGGACAATAAACCAACAATAAACCAACCTAGACAATAAGCCAACCTGGACAATATAATAGGCACAAAGACGGCATAAGCTGCCATTTTCACTCCTCTTTACCGTACATGGGAATGATATCAATCTTCTCCTCTACGTCTTATAAAAAAAGTAAATACCGGTATTGAACCTTTTAGAGAGGAATCACTATTCACATTCAATGTCACTATTCACATTCAATGTTTCATGAAAATTGAGTCGAGTTTCAAGAGAGTTGTTGTGGCCACTCTGCAGTCCAGACGCTGTATGAGCCACAAGTCAAAGTTCTCATCGCTGTCTCCAGTGAACGCCTGTTTCCTGAGAATAACCAATCAATCACATGACTCCCTGGACGCAGCGGCTGTGAGGCTGTGGTCTCCCTCAGGACTGTAAGGAAACACACGCTTCTGCTTGAGCTGTAGAACACTAATACATTGGGGTGTGCATGTTCCAACATTACATTGTGTCAATACATTGTAAAATATAAGTTTATGTTTAGTTATGTTTTCATTGTCCAGACAAGTTCCTCTGGATCCACGATTCCTTCTGACCTCTTGGTCACTGTGCTACTTGACCTTTGACCTCTTCTGGAGAAGCAACACATCATCGTTCTGTGTGCTCTCGTAACACACACACACACACACACACACACACACACACACACACACACGCACACACACACACAACCCAACGTCTCTGAGGGATGTGAGATGAGATCCAGATGTGTGGAGCAGACTTCAGGACTTCCTCTCTCATGTTGTAGCAGACGATATGAACCATGCAGTAAATCCTGTTGGCTTGTAGTTTGCTGGCTTGTCTCATCCACATAATGCTTGAATGTTAATAAAAATAAACCAGGGACCGCAAACAATTCTGAATGTAGTTCACTTTTCTCTGTTTTATTATTGACATGTGTCTGTCAACTTTATAGGATGAAGAGGTAAAACCTTGTTTGCTTCCATTTAAAATCCTGACAAGAAGATGATGAAGATGATGAAGATGAAGTGTTACAAGTTGTCGTTGACAAGCTGTTTACCACATGTTCATTCTCCATGAAGCCATCCTCCTGTGTTCTGTGCAGGATGGATGAGGACTACAACATCATCCCCCATGGAGTGAACTTCCAGGACCCCATCTTCCCCGACACGGCGGAGAACCACCGGACGTTTGCCAGCCTGTTCCAGTTCGCCAACTGCACGGCGGGTACCCACGTCCACAGCTACGCCCCGGAGTGGGAGGCCCAGGAGGACAGCCGGGTGAGTGGTCCATCAGAACCAGCACCGCTAGCTAGTGAGTGTTGATAGGAGGAGGACAGATGCATGGTGCTCCTCAAAGGGTTTGGGGAAAGGAGACAGATGTTCTTGAGGTCCAGAGGTCCGCACATCTCCTTTCACACTCTTTACTATTGACAGAAAAGTTCTTTTGGTAAACTATAACACAAGCTTCACTTTTTGTACAGAAACATGAAAACAATCCTTCCCTTGAGCTGTAGGAAGCACGATGGAGACATGATTCATATGTGCGTATCCTCCTATACGTTCTTGGACTATTTTAAAAGGATCACTCTTCAGTGCATGACCAGAGGCGTTTTAAATACTGATGATGCATGAGCTCACGTTTCCTTCCTGAGAGATGTCATCACCTCTGCATTGATCTCCAGCCTTGATGGAGACTCGCCATGTGGTTCCTCAGCTCAGCTGCTCTGGACCCGAGCCGGAGGTTGATTACGATCCATCAGAACTGTGGTATCCATATAACTGCTTTAAGTGAGCCACATATAGCCGCTGTTAAGGACTATGTCTGCTGTTATTATTATTATTATTATTATATATCTATCTCAATGTAACTGTAATTAGCTTCATATTCAAGCTCAAGTCTTTATTATTAGCATTATCATGACACTTGTGTTGTATCACATGACAAAACATAAAAGCTTATCATGTCTTCCGCTCAGAGGCAGCTTCATATTCATATTCATACTGTGTCTGGTATCCAGACCTTTCCACTGTCCCTGCAGCTTCATATTCATATTCATATTGTGTCTGGTCTGCAGACCTTTCCACTGTCCCTGCAGCGTGGCCTGACCCTGGTGCACAGAAAGACCGTGACGACGTTCCACTTTACTTGACATGACTTGATTGTTCTGCTCTTGAACTTCACTATAAAGTTTCATTCCCCGTTCACATCCCTGATGGGCCATAAGTAAGAGCACATGGGTCCACAGCTAATATCTCAGCAGTAATGCACTAAGCAGCCTGTGGGCCGGCCGCCAGCCGCACATTTTTAACATTTCCTCAAAACCCCCAGCGCTTGTTATCTGATGGCAGGGAGCATACATCAGGCTTTCACGCCGTCCTGTGTGGAAGCTCTAGGATCTGTGGAGGAAATCCACACTCAGGCAGCTGGAGCCCATTGTGTCCCCGAGGAGGAGTTCATGTCTCAGGAAGTCACAACGGGCTCTCGGGCCCTGCTGGGGCAGCGCTGTGTCTGTGGCTGCTGCTTCACGATTAGGGCATGCAGGATGGTAACACTTAACGGGTTCCATGAACCCGCCCACAAGGAGGAAGGTTCCCAAACGTACTTCATAGTTCACCTCCTCTCCTTTCTCTCTTCCCTTTTCCTTCTTTCCAGGCTGCAGGCAGCCAAAAACGTTGTTCCACTTTCTTTGACTCACTCAAACACAAACAATGGAAAATGCTAAACGCCTCGTCAGCCCAAAGAAAGAGCATGCCAGACGTGCTCCCTCATGAGTTATCTGAAGGAAATCAGCATCAGAACAAGAGATCTGTCAGCTGCTGCTTCATAAATGTCTCAGGAACACACGATTATTTAGTTATGGGATAACGCTCATTCAAAAGGCAGCGTGAGATATAAATCTGTTGGATATTTTCACATAATCTGATACAAGTAACCTCAAAGCAATGGATCAATTATGTGACAGTTCAGTGTTCAGATGATTCATATTAACCAAAGCCCCTCCCCCTTCTCTGATGTTCCAGTTGTTGTGCTCCGCGGTGCAGAAGGCTCTGTTCGAGGAAGAGGAGAAGGTCTGGACTCTGTCCCAGAAGGTGCGCTCCTTGGAGAAAGCCAACGACCATCTGAGGGAGAAGGTGAAGGGCATGAAGCGTCTGCTGCGCCAGGCCCAGCGAGAGACCCCCAAGCAGAAGAAGCTCTACGAGTCCAAGACGCCCCGAGCTCACCCCGACCAGGACACCCTGGACCAGGGGGGCCAGCGCCTGAAGAAGGTCCTCTCCGGGACGCTCAAGAACTGACCTTCAGACGTCTTCACCCCAAAACAATGCTGGTTTAGGGTCCAGATGAACTAAAGGGAGATGAAGGCTTTAAATGGCTTCTTCCTCCTCGTCTCCTCACCTCTCATTCCACTATGACTGTTTCCTCTGAATAACTTCTACCTTTGTCTTTTATAGCTGATTCCTTTTCCAAACATCGGACCGAGTCTCAGATGGCGGATGCACTGCTGAACAATATGTGAACAATGTTAAAGCATTGCACATTTCATATCTAGTTACTTTCTGTGCTGGACACATCATGCATTGCATGAATATTAGAATGATTTGTTTCTTCTAAATACGTTATTATCATATTCTTCTTCTTTTGTGGGTCCTCTGGACATGAAGGGTAGTGAACATGTCTCGTGTCCCTCATCATGCTCTGACCTTGAATGACTTTACGTAAAATCATTCTTTTCTTCCTTTGCTTTTCATTTACTTGTATCTGTTTATACCCAAAAGCTATGATTCTTTAAACCAGTGAATAGTTTCTCCCAACGTCTCCGTTTATGAATATGTTCAAACCCCTTGTGCTGAATGGAGTGATGGTTTGTATTGAAGCAGAGTGCTGAGCATTCAAGGAGTCCAGCCGGTGAGCCGGCCTGGGACAGGACAGCTTTTTCTGTGTCAGAAATGAGAGTTTTGCATTTGTTATATTTTATGTATTTGCTTTTATTATTATTGTGGCTTTCTCTAAACTGCATATTGTTTTCTTGTTATCATAAATAAATGAGCTTTTATCAAACTTCTCATGTGGTGGTTCATGGGACGTCGTCCTCATAACACGAACATGTCTGTTCTATCGGCTCTTGAACCTTCTCATCACAAGCTCGCCTGCAGCCAACTGTCAGAATCCCAGGACCTGAGCCAAAGATGATATACACACCGCCTTCTCAACATAAACCACCGTGCTCAGCCGAGCTGCAAAGCAGATGTCGGCAGTGGGCCGGCCCAGTGGGGGTCCCGGAGGACCTGGCTCTCCGTGTGTTCCACACTGTTACTTTCTCTGCTCTCATTTATATTGTTCTAGTGATAATCCCAGAGCATCTGATTCGTTAATGCAGTATATCTGATTCCCTTTCTGTTCCTGTTTCACTTGAGTATTTCACTCATCGCCCTGCATGAGGAAACCCGCCAGAGAGACTCCATGGTTTCTGGAGAGGTCTTACTGAGGGCTTCACTCGGTGACGAGGTCAGGGTTTCACCAACGCCAGCAGGATTCCTCCCAGGGGACACATGACTCAACATAATACATGTTCGCATGTCTCTGGGTCCTGGAGCAAGACCCTGAACCCGCAGTGGCTCCCCAGCCCTCCTCACTGCTCCTGCTGAGGAGCGCTCAATCAGAGCCCTGATGTCAAAAGTATGTAATATGACAAACGTAATAAAGTTTAAGGTCTAAAGTCAGCGATACGTTTCCTCCTTCCTGACAACTCTGTCCTCTGCTTCCCAAAGACGAGCAGAAGCGCTGCCTCAGCATCTCTTCTCACTTTAGCAGCCGGACTCTGGCGAAGAGTTGGTGATTTTCACTGTTGCCAGTACAGGTCTGCATCATCGAGGACTGATGTGTGTGAGACAGGCCCGGGGTGGCTAATCGGGAGAATTGGGAGTTTTCCCGGTGGGCCGCTTCACTTCTGGGCCGGTTGTATTAGTTGACATTTGTCACGTTAGTCCGTCTTCTCTTAAAGTGGGCTACACACGTTCCGCATTCTGACACCGCAGCCTCTGCATGGGTTGTACCATGCGAGGAAGTTCACCCCTCCCAAATACAGTTGGTTCGGTCCGGAGCCCGTCTTTTCCAAAAGGTTTTCTCAGATAGGCTACCGATAGCTGGGCCGGCCCGACCGCAGCGATACGCGTCAGGGAGGATGGACGGGGGAAGAGGGCAGGAGGGCTGAACAAGCCAGGTTGAAAAAAAGAAAGGCATTGGAGGAGGATGCTGCCAAATGTGCCAAGCTTACCGATTTATTTTCAAGAGGACAAACACAAGTGGCAACTGGTAAAGAGAGACAAAGACCTTATGATTAGCAATGTAACTATTCGGCTAACGTTGTAGCCTTGATTAATATCGTTGTAGCGTTGTCAACCTATTCCGAAGCAAAATATTAAATTGAATTATTAAATATTAGCCTTTTTATATCACCCAAAATATGGCAATCCATAGACTTTGAAAATATTGATATATAATATTGATATTGAAGTATGCAGTAATATGACTTAATTTTTCTTTGTAGCTTCGGAGCAGCAGATAAGTCTCCTGCTGAAAATGATGAGCCCGACATTTGCAATGAGGAGGCCATGACTACAGGGACAGGTAGAGAGGATAACAGAGGAAACAATATGAATTACAGTTATATATTGTAAGAAAGAGCAGGATATGACAGTACTTGATGAACCAGTATGCATAGTTTGCTCAACTTTGCAGAACAAACTTGGAGGCGTTCATGTTAATGTGCACAGAGAAGGAAATCCTCATGTCTATAAGCATTGACACAGTTATAGATCCAGTGGCTGAAACCAGTGCACTGCTTAGGCGGTTACTGACGCTGTAGATGCTGTTGGTGCTGTTCACCATGTAACTGTATACTGTACTGTGAGTTGAACTGTAAACATTAGTTCAATATGCCTCTTTGTTGAAAAGTGGGATACGTTTCAAATGTTTTATTTATTTATTTCTTATTTCTTTATTTAATTTATCAACCTATCCTTGTGGAATAGTGGAATATTTTTTGTTAACTTCTCATCTTAAGTGGATTATTATTGTTGTATTTAACCTTTACATTATTTGTTGGACCATGGTATTTATACAAAAAAACTACAGGATAGTAAGAGCTGAACTGTTGCTTCATTTATCCAATTTCCACTACCATGGAAAAAGTGGGCCGGTCTTGAGCCTGAAATTCCCGGGCTGAAAATTGGCCCCACTCCGGCCCTGATGTGAGACCTCTGCTGTTCCAGTCAAATGCCTTTGAGCTTCAGACTTGAGCTGGAAGCTCAACCGTGAGACTCCAGAGAGGGAAAAGCCAAGAAGAGCTCAGTGGTTTATTTTCAGGCCATTGCATACAAAAAGGTCATGAGTCAACCTCGAGAGTTTGCATATTCAGTCTGGGAAACGGTTTGTCATGTCCACACTGTAACAAGTTTCTGTAGTTTTGACAGTAATATTAATGTATGCTGGTCATATTCATTCATTCATTCTATACAGCATGTTGCTGTAGATCTGCAATGCATCATGGTCAAAATTCATCCCCGGGTGAATCTTCCTGTAAATAAATGTTGTATGTCGATGGACACTTGCTTCTCTCGACACCATTTTGGAGCAAGAGCTACAACATTTCTGACCAGAGTCCACTTCAACTTCAGCAACAGCGAGGTAACGAAGCTCATTATTGTTCCTTCATATTTCCTTTTTGCCAGCATTTTGCAAATGTACAATAATTACAGACAAACAGTCTTCTCAAGTAAAGTCACCGTGTAACGCTACGTGACTTTAAGAGGGAAGAGACACTTTCCTGCACTAGTAAGCTAACGTTAGCTCCGTTTGGAGAAGTTTTGACTCTTTTCTCTCTTGCTCTTACCATGCGACACAACAGGTCACACAGCACAACATGGCGTGTGTTTTCTGAGCTACATGGCAGGGCAGACTGCAACAGCTGGTATAACGTTGATACATTGCCTCCTGTCGTGTTCGGGTCTAATCTGACCCATCTGATTGCCTCAAGACCTTATGATATCCTCCACACTAGACATTTAACATTGCTGATCACATTTCCCAAACCCCCTTGCGCACGCACACACACACACACACACACACACACACACACACACACACACACACACACACACACACACACACACACACACACACACACACACTTTTTCGCAGCCCCATATATAAAGTTGTACACATTTCAAACTTCAAACCAAAGCATCAGGTGTTTGTTATGGAACCGTCTCTGTCCTGCTCCATGTGCCCGTCCCCCCACTGAACCACACCTTCCAGACTAAACAATGCTTATCTTCTCACTTTCCCCCTAAATACACCGGGAACATCAAAGTTAGGGTTTCTTTCATGTCTCTCCTAATAAATACGGTACTATTGTCTGTTTATTTTGTGTTGCAGGAAACCTCCACCAGGCTGATGTTGGGGCCCAGGTGTCCCTGCTGAGCCTCAAGGCTCATCATGTTGGTGAGATCCCAGTACCAGACAAACACCACATGGGCTGACATCGTCATACACTGTAAAATCTGATGAGTAAAGTCAACTCAAATAGTTTTAGGAAACCGATTGCCTTGAACCATTTAAGTTAAATAACTCAAATCCTTTTAGTGGAAAAATTGCTTAAATGGAGTACTCCTAACTCAAGTATTTATTGTTAGGTATACTCAAGTAAATAAATTACTAGTACTAACTCCATTCTTTGTATTGAACTTAAAACATATTTACTATTTAAACTTATTTGTAATGTTTTTATGAACTCAGATGGAATGAATTTATTTGAACCAATATGATTATTTGGCCAAAACATTACACATAGGGCTGTGCGGTATACCGGCTCTATTTGAAACCGGTATGAATTTTTCATATACCGCATGGCCATAACGACTGTTGTCGCTCTTCGGGAGGCAGCCACCTTTATTTCTTCACCACTGAGGGCGCAGCAGTCGGAGCTACATACGTGTCATGGTTGTCATTTGTGTCATGGTTGTAACTTTAGTCATGGTTAAAACTTTATAACAACAATCAATAACCCACAACTAATGCTCTTTAACAAGGTAAAACACCACGACACAATAGTTTGTGACACAAACTATTTGTAGCACTAATAATTGTAATAATTGTGCCGAACTGCATGCTTGGTAGACTCGCCCACTTCACAACAAGCAGAAACTCCGTCGCAGGAAGAGACAGACCCTTCCGGTCTGCTGGTTAAAATAACAGTGTTATCCGATAGTACAGTGTATATTTCTCGGTAACTTTTGAAAAATCAAAGTGAAAAAACGCCGAAAAATGTACATTTACAGACACCTGTCTTAACGACAGATCAAGGATCAGCTAAGTTTTCGAACACATCCACTGTCTATGAAATCAATTTAGATCAAATGAGTTAATACAACTCATTGGAATTGATACACATAACTTGAAAGTCTACCAGAAGTTGATCAAACTCAAAATGACTGAGTCATTATGACTGCAGTTCACTTTCGAATTCATGTTAGTGTATCACTCAAGTAACTACAACTTTCCAAGCCATTTAAGTTGGGTTAGCTTAATTATTTTATTAAAATGAGCTGGTAGGTTTTACAGTGTAGTAGAAACATATTGTGGTATTTCTAATGGGAATCAGTAACCAATGTCTCTCTGTCCTTCCACTGCAGGGAAGAGGACTCCAGTTCATGAAGAGACTCAGTTCATGAAGAGACTCAGTTCATGAAGAGACTCAGTTCATAAAGAGACTCAGTTCATGAAGAGACTCAGTTCATGAAGAGACTCAGTTCATGAAGAGACTCAGTTCATGAAGAGACTCAGTTCATGTAGAGACTCAGTTCATGAAGAGACTCAGTTCAGAAAGAGACTCAGTTCATAAAGAGACTCCAGTTCATGAAGAGACTCAGTTCATAAAGAGACTCAGTTCATGTAGAGACTCCAGTTCATGAAGAGACTCAGTTCATGTAGAGACTCAGTTCATGAAGAGACTCAGTTCATGAAGAGACTCAGTTCATGAAGAGACTCAATTCATGTAGAGACTCAGTTCATGTAGAGACTCAGTTCATAAAGAGACTCAGTTCATAAAGAGACTCAGTTCATGTAGAGACTCCAGTTCATGAAGAGACTCCAGTTCATGAAGAGACTCAGTTCATGTAGATACTCAGTTCATGAAGAGACTCAGTTCATGAAGAGACTCAGTTCATGTAGAGACTCCAGTTCATGAAGAGACTCAGTTCATAAAGAGACTCAGTTCATGTAGAGACTCCAGTTCATAAAGAGACTCAGTTCATGAAGAGACTCAGTTCATGAAGAGACTCCAGTTCATAAAGAGACTCAATTCATGTAGAGACTCAGTTCATGTAGAGACTCCAGTTCATAAAGAGACTCAGTTCATAAAGAGACTCAGTTCATGTAGAGACTCCAGTTCATAAAGAGACTCAGTTCATAAAGAGACTCAGTTCATGTAGAGACTCCAGTTCATGAAGAGACTCAGTTCATAAAGAGACTCAGTTCATGTAGAGACTCCAGTTCATAAAGAGACTCAATTCATGTAGAGACTCAGTTCATGTAGAGACTCAGTTCATAAAGAGACTCAGTTCATAAAGAGACTCAGTTCATGTAGAGACTCCAGTTCATGAAGAGACTCCAGTTCATGAAGAGACTCAGTTCATGTAGAGACTCAGTTCATGAAGAGACTCAGTTCATGAAGAGACTCAGTTCATGTAGAGACTCCAGTTCATGAAGAGACTCAGTTCATAAAGAGACTCAGTTCATGTAGAGACTCCAGTTCATAAAGAGACTCAGTTCATGTAGAGACTCAGTTCATGAAGAGACTCCAGTTCATGAAGAGACTCAGTTCACAAAGAGACTCAGTTCATGAAGAGACTCAGTTCATGAAGAGACTCAGTTCATGAAGAGACTCAGTTCATGAAGAGACTCCAGTTCATGAAGAGACTCAGTTCATGAAGAGACTCCAGTTCATGAAGAGACTCAGTTCATGAAGAGACTCAGTTCATGTAGAGACTCAGTTCATGAAGAGACTCCAGTTCATGTAGAGACTCCAGTTCATGAAGAGACTCAGTTCATGAAGAGACTCAGTTCATAAAGAGACTCAGTTCATGAAGAGACTCAGTTCATGAAGAGACTCAGTTCATGTAGAGACTCAGTTCATGAAGAGACTCCAGTTCATGTAGAGACTCCAGTTCATGAAGAGACTCAGTTCATGTAGAGACTCAGTTCATGAAGAGACTCCAGTTCATGTAGAGACTCCAGTTCATGAAGAGACTCAGTTCATGTAGAGACTCCAGTTCAATTCAATTCAGTTTATTTTATATAGCCCAACTCAAATACAAGTTTGCCTCGGAGGGCTTTACAATCTGTAACATAACATCCTGTCCCGGGACCTCACATCAGATCAGGAAAAACTCCCCAATAAAGGTAGTAAAAACCCTTTCACAGGGAAAAAAAGTGGAAGAAACCTGAGGGAGAGCAACAGAGGAGGATCCCTCTCCCCGGATGGACAGAAGCAATAGATGTCATGTGACCAGAATGAATAACGTAACAGAGTTACAGCACATTACATGAATATGACATAAATTATTCATATAATGAGTAGTATGCATTGACCACGATCCATGAAGCAGAAGGAGGTAGAGAGGAGGGGCATCAGCAGGGCCATGGCAGCAGGCAGGACCGGTTCCAGGCAGCCATGAATCCATGGAAAAAGAAAGTAGAGTTAGTAATATGCATTGAAGGGACAATAATTTATCCAGAAGGAGAGAAAGAAGAGGAGGAGCGAAAGAGGAAGAGAGGAGGAGAAGAGGTGCTCAGTGTATCCTAAGATGTCCCCCAGCAGTCTAGGCCTATAGCAGCATATCTAGGGTCTGGACCAGGGCAAACCTGAGCCAGCCCTAACTATAAGCCTGAAACAGCCCTAACTATAAGCGCTATCAAAGAGGAAAGTCTTCAGTCTACTCTTAAATGAGGTGACTGTCTGACTCCCAGACTGAAAGTGGAAGCTGATTCCACAGAAGAGGAGCCTGATAACTGAAGGCTCTGCCCCCAACCTACTTTTTAACACTCTGGGAACCACAAGTAACCCTGCATTCAGTGAGCGTAATGCTCTAGTGGGGTAATATGGTACTATAAGCTCTCTAGTGGGGTAATATGGCACTATAAGCTCTCTAGTGGGGTAATTTGGTACTATGAGCTCTCTAGTGGGGTAATATGGTACTATGAGCTCTCTAGTGGGGTAATATGGTACTATGAGCTCTCTAGTGGGGTAATTTGGTACTATGAGCTCTCTAGTGGGGTAATTTGGTACTATGAGCTCTCTAGTGGGGTAATATGGTATTATGAGCTCTCTAGTGGGGTAATATGGTACTATAAGCTCCTTAAGAGACTCCAGTTCAGGAAGAAGACTCCAGTTCAGGAAGAAGACTCCAGATCAGGAAGAGCAAGTTACTGTAAATTATCCAGTAATCTTGTTACAGTGCATCTAAACACTATTCGTCATAGTATTGTGTTTTTATTCAGTCATCGAGGTAAACCCTTTCCCTCTTCCCCTCCCCCTTCTTTCTGCCTTCATCCTCCACTTAATTATTCCCTTCTTCGTCTGGCTGACAAAGTCCACAAGACAAGCGGGAGGAATTTGCCTTCATGTGTTTGTTGTTAGCGCTGCCAAGCTGTTTTTATAGCTAATGGTTAGACTCTGGCATGTTGGGTTCTTTTGCTGCATTTTCCACTCTGAATGCTTACAGCACTTTTGAGTGATCCAAAACAAAAAAGTCAGGATCTGGGTTTTTTCGGTTTCATTCTGAACTGCATGCAAAGTATTTGCTTAGTTGTTAGCGTATCTCGCTTTGAGGTCATTGTTGTTTAGGCTCCCCTGATCGACGTTCGCTATCTTAACTCGGAGGTGTTCCATGCATCTTTCTTTTCTTTCTTCTTACGGTCACTCCCCTGCACACTTCATGTTTCAACACGTCACTTTAACATACACTTTAACTTAAACACACATGTCACTTTAACATACACTTTAACTTAAACACACGCCACTTTAACATACACTTTAACTTAAAATCACGTCACTTTAACATACACTTTAACTTAAACACATGTCACTTTAACATACACTTTAACTTAAACACATGTCACTTTAACATACACTTTAACTTAAACACACGTCACTTTAACATACACTTTAACTTTAAATAACGTCACTTTAACATACACTTTAACTTAAACACATGTCACTTTAACATACACTTTAACTTAAACACACGCCACTTTAACATACACTTTAACTTAAACACACGCCACTTTAACATACACTTTAACTTAAAATCACATCACTTTAACATACACTTTAACTTAAACACATGTCACTTTAACATACACTTTAACTTAAACACATGTCACTTTAACATACACTTTAACTTAAAATCATGTCACTTTAACATACACTTTAACTTAAAATCACGTCACTTTAACATACACTTTAACTTAAACACATGTCACTTTAACATACACTTTAACTTAAACACACGCCACTTTAACATACACTTTAACTTAAAATCATGTCACTTTAACATACACTTTAACTTAAAATCACATCACTTTAACATACACTTTAACTTAAAATCATGTCACTTTAACATACACTTTAACTTAAAATCACGTCACTTTAACATACACTTTAACTTAAACACATGTCACTTTAACATACACTTTAACTTAAACACACGTCACTTTAACATACACTTTAACTTAAAATCATGTCACTTTAACATACACTTTAACTTAAAATCACGTCACTTTAACATACACTTTAACTTAAACACACGTCACTTTAACATACACTTTAACTTAAACACATGTCACTTTAACATACACTTTAACTTAAAATCACGTCACTTTAACATACACTTTAACTTAAAATCATGTCACTTTAACATACACTTTAAGTTAAACACATGTCACTTTAACATACATTTACATTAACGTTCTCTGTTTGTCTGAGAACTTTGTCCTATACTTAATGTAATACCCATTGCACTGTTGTCGTTGATTGTTGTTTGTCTCGTCTAACATCTCATGTGTAATGTTTATGCCCCTTGCGCCTAGAAAAATTCCTCGTTTGTGTAAACATTCCTGGCAATAAACGGTTTCTGATTCTGATCTCAGTACAACCAATCAGATCACGAGCCTCATGAGCATCATTAGCTTCATGAGCATAATTAGCATCATGAGCATCATTAGCCTCATGAGCATTATTAGCTTCATGAGCATAATTAGCATCATGAACATCATTAGCATCATTAGCCTCATGAGCATCATTAGCATTATTAGCGCCATGAGCATCATTAGCATCATGAGCACAATTAGCATCATTAGCTTAATTAGCCTCATGAGCATCATTAGCCTCATGAGCATCATTAGCATTATTAGCATCTTTAGCTTCATGAGCATCATTAGCCTCATGAGCATCATGAGCATCGTTAGCATCATTAGCATCATTAGCTCATGAGCATCAATAGCATCATTAGCATCCTTAGCTTCATGAGCATCATTAGCATCATTAGCCTCATGAGCATCATGAGCATCCTTAGCATCATTAGCATCCTTAGCTCATGAGCATCATTAGCATCCTTAGCACCATGAGCAGTATTAGCATCATTAGCTCATGAGCATCATGAGCATCATTAGCCTCATGAGCATCATGAGCATCATTAGCATCATTAGCATCCTTAGCTCATGAGCATCATTAGCATCCTTAGCACCATGAGCATTATTAGCATCATTAGCTCATGAGCATCATTAGCATCCTTAGCTTCATGAGCATCATTAACATCATTAGCCTCACAAGCGTTAATAGCATCATTAGCATCCTTAGCTTCATTAGCATCACTAGCCTCATGAGCATCATTAGCGTCATTAGCATCTAGCATAGACGTCACTACAGTGATGAAGTAAAGTGTTGCAGAGTATCCGTCCAATGTACATTTTTATTGTGTCCAAAAAGTCTGTTCTTGCAGGTTTGAGGTACAGTTTCAGTTTGTTGGTGGACAGATACGCAAAAACTAGTTATATTTCATCCTTACTGACCGCCAGAGGCAGTGTTTCACACTGGATATATTACGTCTCACGCTTGCGCAGTTCGAGTATTGTATACCAAAAAAGTCACGTGTGACCTCGGATGACCCCCCCAGCCGGGTATAACTTCCAGCGTCATCCTGAGATCGATCCTTCTTCATCTTCTCGCTGTGGAGGCTAACTAGTATGTTAGCTACGAGCTCCTTTAGGAGCTACGAGCTCCTTTACTTACGTAAAGGAGCTCGTAGCCTTGTGACCTCCGGTCGGAGTTGCAGGTTTCTCGCCCTCCAAAGGCTGCGACAAGCTGTACCCTCTGAGGAGCAGAGGTGTCAAAAGTATTCACATTCATTACTCAAGTAGAAGTATAGATACTAGGGTTTAAAAATACTTCTGTAAAAGTTGAAGTATCAACTCAAGCTTTTTACTTAAGTAAAAGTGTAAAAGTACTGGTTTCAAAACTACTTAAAAGTATAAAAGTAAAAGTAATGTAAGGGGAATTTTTTTAATATTAAGGACAAACTCTTAAGCCGCGTCTCAGAGGCCTATAGTGCACTACCCCACCTCCCCCAAAACAATCATTTTTATAAAGGCCATAATGACTATAATGTTTTAAAATGTTATGTTGAAAAATGTGGGATGCACTAGGCTACCCGTTTCAGCTGCATATATGCCCATTTAAAATGATCACATTTTATTACAATGCAAATACATTAAAGTACCATATGTGTACTACTGAGCATTAACATGCGTTTCATGGAGCGGAAGACATGATAACTAGTTGCCTATAAGTATTGTAATAGTGCAAAATAGGCGGTGACTCCGACACAAACACTTAAAGCTGTGGTTCTCAAACTTTTTCTGTAAATAACATAATTGTGTGACTCTTCTGTGCTTTTATAAATAACAGAATAGAGAAAAGTAAATCAGATTGCCCCATCAGACAATGTTTTGTGTAAGTTCTATCTGTGCAAAAAATAACTCATATTGAGTTACTACTAAATAGCTCATCGTGGAAAACAATAAGCTTTTATTTTTTTGCCAAACAAAACAGAATGAGTGCAGATATGTGAGCCATCAGGTTGTATCAGTATTAGTGGAGCAGTGAGCTGCTTTCCTCAACACATATGTTATAAACGGGGTTGTAGATTTGATACGGCCTCTCTCAATTCATGCTCAATATTGAGCTTAGATCTGTTTTTTTATTTTGAGAAACGCAACAGCAAGAAAAGACGAGCTCACGGAGCTCACGGCGTCGCGTCAAATCGCGCATGCGCAAGCTAACCTGTTAACGGCGTACCGTAACCATTTACCCGAAAGTACAGGCATTTGTCCTTGTATTTATTAATGACTTAGTTTTATATCCGTGTACTTTGTACTTTTGTAATATGTGAAGCCAGCAGCTCATTGTTGACTGCGGTCAAGTGAGCCCACATCCGCCGAGTGAGCCGCAGTTGCAATTCTAAATGCACCTCTATTCAAGGTGTTACGGTACGGGGGCCAGCTCCATGTCACAATATTCAAACAGCTATAAAAACAGATCCATAGACTTGTTTATAAAAATTCCACTGCAGGCTTGTTCAGGGGGACCTCTGCTATGGCCATGTGCATGGCCTCAAAATATTACTGTACAGTTTTGGAGAAAATTTAATTCAAAGTCAGCTTAAATTTCATAATGATATTCATAATTTCACAATATCGCAATATTCAAACAGCTATGAAAACAGATCCATAGACTTGTATATAAAAATTCCACTGCAGTCTTGTTTAGGGTGACCTTTGCTATGCCCATGTGCACGGCCTCAAAATATTACTGTACAGTTTTTGAGAAAAGTGAATTCAAAGTCTGCCTAAATTTCATAATGATATTCATAATTTCACAATATTCAAACAGCTATAAAAACAGATCCTAAGGTTTGTATATCGATATTCCACTACAGTCTTGTACAGTCTTGAGGGACCTCTGCTATGTCCATGTGCATGGGCTTTAGATATTACTGTACAGTTTTGGAGAAAGGTGAATTGAAAGTCTGCTTAAATTCCATAATGATATTCGAAATTTTACAATATTCAAACAGCTAGAGAAACAGATCCTTAGATTTGTATATTGAAATTCTACTGCAGTCTTGTTCAGAGGGACCTCTGCTATGTCCATGTGCATGGCCTTTGGGACACAATTGGACAACATTGTTGAGGAACGACAAAACATGGCACTTGAATTACTCCGCATCAGGTGTGTGACAGCTTTTCTTCATATTAATTTATATTGTGATATTGTACTACAAAAGATGTAACATTTCTATAATTTTTTTCATTAGTTTTGTCAACACATGGGTAATGTGTTGTTTTAATTCATTTGATTTGTGGACCTAAGTTTTAGTTTGGGCATTTTGAAGATTGAATTGACAGTGGACAGGAAATGAGGGGTAGAGAGAGAATTGGAACGTTATGTAACAAAAGTCACCATCCAGAGCCATATAAATAATCGCGGTTCACCCCTCTGCCATTGGGACACCCCTTGTTTTCATCTTGGAAATGCAAACAAAATGGTTTATTTTGTTAAAAAATTCGAGGAATGTGTGTATTAAAAAAATTAAAAAAACATTGGACAAATAGACTTTATTGTCCATCCGAGCCACTCGGATATGTCCATGTACTCTGCCTTGCTATTTTATTCGTATTTGTACTATGGCAGCTGTAAAATTAAAATAGTACCTGTGCTATAGTTGATTGTCAGTCAATCAAAATAACATTTTACAAGCGATGAACATGACAATAAAATTAAATATTTGTTTAGAAAATGAAAAATTGCAAATAGATGCTATTTGCGTTTGGGGTGAATTCATGTTTTAATGAAATTCTCAAATTCAATTGTTTCATTTTTTCTTTTTCAGATTCAGTGTGATGTTTGTAACAGGTGGTTTCATGCCGACTGCCTGCAGATAAACAAAACAAAACTAGAACTGATCAAACATTTTTATTGGAAATGCATTTTGTGCAAATAAATCAACAAACATTGTTTCTTGTGGTTTTGGGGCTCTTTTTAGATACAGTCCGGTCCTTTTGGGGGTTTTCCATGTGTCTCGTGTCTCCTGTTGGTCTGTTACATGTGTGTTTGTGTGTGCCGTGGGCGTGGCTTACAGCACCTGGGCTCATCTCCACACCTGCACATCATCTTCAGCACCTGTCATCTCATCAAATCCTTCCTGTTAAATACCCCTGGCTTCCAGCTCTCCAGTTGCCAGATTATTTCACCATTTCAATGAGTATGTTGACTCTGGGCCTCTTTTAGTCCTCTCAACGATTTAGACTACTCTTATGCTGTACATTGTTTTTGACTGTTACTAACTCCTGTTCCCTGTGCCCAGGATTCCGTGCCTGCATTCCTGCCCAGCCGCCCCGTCACTTCACCGCTCAACATGCATTCAACTCCTGCTATACCCAAATCACCTGCGTTTAGTAAATAAAGTCCATTCCGTCACCCTACCTTGACGTCCCTGTGTGTAACTATTAATATTAATGTGTCTTTGTACAAAATGACTAAAAAGACAAACGCTTAGCAGAGGTCCCCCTGAACAGTACTGCAGTGGAATTTCAATACACAATCTAAGGATCAGTTTCTATAGCTGTTTGAATATTGGGGAATTGTGAATATCATTATGAAATTTAAGCAGGCTTTGAATTCAATTTTCTCAAAAACTGTACAGTAATATTTGGAGGCCATGTACATGGACATAGCAGAGGTCACCCTAAACAAGACTGCACTGGAACTTTTATATAAAAACCTAAGGATCTGATTTTATAGCTGTTAGAATATTGTGATATTGTGAAATTATGAATGTCATTATGAAATTTAAGCTGACTTTGAATTCACTTTTCTCCAAAACTGTACAGTAATATTTTGAGGCCATGCACATGGCCATAGCAGAGGTCCCCCTGAACAAGCCTGCAGTGTAATTTTTATAAACAAGTCTATGGAACTGTTTTTATAGCTGTTTGAATATTGTGAAATTGAGCTGGCCCCCGTGCCGTAACACCTTGAATAGAGGTGCATTTAGAATTGCAACTGCGGCTCACTCGGCGGATGTGGGCTCACTTGACCGCAGTTCATTGTTGGTAGAAGACACGAGCACCGTGGCTCGTTTTACCTGGAGCAGGAGAGCTGCTCCGGGTTCAGAGAGCTGCTCCGGGTTCAGAGAGCTGCTCCGGGTTCAGAGAGCTGCTCTGGGTTCAGAGAGCTGCTCCGGTGCGAGGAGAACTCCGCTGCTCCTCACAGGAGAGCTGCTGTTGCAGCTTCACCCTGGGAGCGTTTAAAACGCAGATATAGCGGTCTACCTTTCACGCGACATATTTTTCGACGCTCTCTGTCCGCTGGTGTGTGTGTGTGTGTGCTCAGTGCTCACCTGTGTGCACGCGCACGTATCTGTGGGCAACGGGGCGGAGAGGTTTTGTGTGTGTGTTTTTGAACGATGACAAGCCGGAGTGAAAACAAGTGAAAACAAACCAAAATGAAATAGTAACGAGGCTATTTTTAAAATGTAGGGAGTAGAAAGTACAGATATTTGCGTGAAAATGTAAGGAGTAGAAGTAAAAAGTTGTCTGAAAAATACATACTCCAGTAAAGTATAGATACCCAACATTTCTACTTAAGTAAAGTAACGAAGTATTTGTACTTTGTTACTTGACACCTGTGCTGAGGAGGAGATGGTGCGCTTTCTACGTCCGGACCATAGTGAGCAGGACCTATCTTCAGTCATCACCAGGTCGGCTATCTTCACACCATGAAGCATCACTGGGTGCGATCGACTAATATTGTTTCTGCAACAACAGATTCAACGCAGCGCTCTCTCTGCTAACTAGGTGGAGCGCTAACGAAAGCGCGCCGCTCGCTGCCACCTTTTCTCTGGATACAGCCACTGTGAGGGCCCGTTCATCGCCCAAGTGGGTGGACGACATCCTCCGCACCCTTCCCCTTTTCCAAGTGGAGGGGCGGTTGCCCTACATCCTCTTTCTTTGCCTATGAGGCAAATTGACAAGCGGCCTTAGCTGTCGTTCCTTTAGGCTTGCTGGCGCTGTCTGCAGAGAGACGTCACAGCATTTGACTTATCACTCTATCCCTGTGGAGGGAGAGAGCATACCTGTCAAGGAGTATCCCCATTGCCGTTGGTTCCATCCCGTCGGGAAGCGGTCACAACAGACGCCTGCCCTTCAGGGCAGCGTGGCAGAATGGCGGCTTCATTCACGAAATGGGGCACAGCATCTGGGGTCTCTTCGGCAGGGCAGAGGTGGATCTCTTTACCTCGGAGATGTCAACCCACTGCCCCCACTGGTACTCCTTAAGGGAGAGGACCAGTCTTTCGGGTCAAGATGCCCTGGCTCACACGTGGCCAGAAGGCCTTCTTTATGCTTTCCCCACATTTACACTGGTCTGCTGGGGGACGCCATGACGCCTCCCTTACAGAAGAAACCTCCTATTACAGGAGAAACCTCCTAACCTCCTATATAACCTCCTAGGTGGTCGGATCTAGCATTCCGAACCCAGCCGCCGTCAACTATGGACCCGGCCACTGCCGGACCTGACCTCCTGCTGAGCGGCTACACAGAGTCAGTCAGGGGGACTATTCTGAATGCCATAGCGCCATCTACCCATCTACAGTACGAAGGTAGACCAAGGCGTCTGTTTTCCAACTGGTGTGCGGTTCACAACGAGGACTCAGTACAGTGCCCCGTGCCTACTGTACTAGAGTTTCTGCGGTCCCTCCTAGATGAGGGCCAGTCTCCCTCTACCCTGAGGATGTACATAGCTGCTATTTCAGGGCAGCATACAAAGGTCGACAATGACACGGTATTGAGCCACAAGCTGGTGTCCCTCTCTTTTTAAAAGGGGGCTCAGCGACTAGGCCTTCGAGCACCCCGAAGGCTCCTCGGGACTTGTCAGTGGTACTGGACGCCCTATGTTCGCCTCTGGAAACCGAGGCAGAGCTGAGATGGCTGTCGGCAAAGACTGTTCTTTTTTCTCCTTGCCAACACTTGGGCATGCGAGTAGGCGAGCTACACGCCCTGTTGGTGAGTGAATTCGGTCTGAGGTGGAATTCAGCTCGGGTGCCACACTGTGGCCTAATGCAGCGTTTTCCCCCAGGGGTGTGGGAACGCTTGTATCTCAACCAGCCAATCCAGTTTTCACTGAGTAGCCTGATTCCCCCCCTCCATTGGGGGAAGGGAAGGTCAGAGCTTCTGTGCCCGGTGCGGGTCCTCGGAACCTAGGCCAAAGCCATCGCATGCATACGGTGGTCGGGGCAGTTGTTGTCTTAGGACGGACCTAAGAAGGGCTGTGCCCATACTAAACAGCTTCTGTCCCACCGGATAGTGGAGACCAGGGCCTGTGGCGACCAGGGCCTGTGCATACGGAGCGAACGGCCGTGCTCTGCCATCCTGGGTAGGGTGCCATTCTACCAGGTGTGTCTCCACATCAGGGGCAACCCTGAGGGGTGTACCCATGGAGGATATATGTGCTGCAGCCTTAGTGGCATCACCCAGCACATTTAACAGATACTACGGAGTGAACGTGGCCACTCCTCACCCACTGGGTGTGGTTTATGGCCCAAATTCCTTTGCTTGAGCCATATGAGGTAGTTCATGTGGGATTCCTCGTGACTTTGTTGGTATAAGTCATCCAGTGTGAAACACTGCCTCTGGCGGTCAGTAAGGATGAAATAGAACGAAAGTTCCGAAGGTAACTACGGTTCTATGAATCCTGGATGACCGCCACAGTTCTTGGTCACTCGGAATCTCGTGATTTCACGAGAAGATTCCGCAGAACCGATCTTAGGATGACGCCGGAAGTTATACCCGGCTGGGGGGGGGGGGTCATCCGAGGTCACACGTGACTTTTTTGGTATACAATACTCGAACTGCGCAAGCGTGAGACGGAATATATCCAGTGTGAAACACTGCCTCTGCCGGTCATCCAGGATTCATAGAACCGTAGTTACCTTCGGAACTTTCATTATTGCATGTGAAGCAGATCGAGAAAAATATGTTCTACAAAAAGAAAAGTATTTTTGGACCAAGAAGACATGTTAAACCCTGAATTAGTATCTTAAAAGGCCGGCTTGACAGTCATCACAGACAAGCAATCACACCTACAGACAGCCTCCCCAATTAGCCACACCTGCACGCCACGAGAAAAGTAGAGAACCCAGAGGAAAGTATTTATAATACCTTTGTTGTCGGTATTTAAAAAAAAGTCTTTTGAAATCAATCCATTTGTTTGAGTCAGCGAGCTGCAATAGACTTGTGCACATGCCCGGCATGTGATGGGCGGTATGTGTTGTGTTGGAGGGCTTCACTGAACCGAGATGCTTTCTGTTGAGAACGGGAAGCTCAGACCTGGAGCAGGTTGATTGAATGGAGGGTTTCCGGCCACAGCATGTAAAAGCTTTTAGTTTGTAAACAAGAAGAACATTCCATGACAATGTGAGCTAGAGTCGTTCACATTGACACATGTTGGCGTCGTCAGCGTCGTTGACCCCCAACGAGATGACCCAGAATTCCACTCTGCATCCTGTCAGATGTTTGCTTTGATCCTTTGTCCGTGTAAAAACAGTCAAATCCCATTCTGAATGTCAAAGGTGTGGAAACGAGCCTCTTCTTTCCTCTCCATCCCGCTCTGTCATGTTTCTTCTGCGGTGTTTCCTCTTCATCTGCGTGTTGGAGACTCGCCTGGTGGGCGGAGTCAGGGCCAACACATGCCAGCATCAGATGCATGACTAATGCAAGTAAGATGGATGTCAAGCTTCTGGCCACGTTTGACCCTAATTGCAGGCTGGATTTTCCAAAAGTGGAAAATGAGTGGCTCCCCTCATACCGGCAGAAAGCCTCCATCCTGTCTGTTATTACCAGCCGAGGCTTTTCAGCTTTGGCTTCAGGAGCTGATGCTCAGAGGTCAGGGCTTTTTAGAAAGACCCCTGAACATCTTTTGGGATTTGAACCAACTTTGAAACACTTTAACCTGCAGTGAGTCGTTCGCCCCACCGCTCATCAGGCTGAAGAAAGGGAGGTGATGTCACTGTGGTTCAGGCTCTCTGCTCCATCCCCTCAGGGACTCAAACAGCCTGCTTCTACTCAACAGCAGTGTGAGGCCAAAGGGCCGAGGAGAAGCGGAGCTGGAAAACCTTTAACAGTAATGATTTGTGTCTGTTTTTCTGTGTTTCAGTCCTAAGAAAACATTTGGCCAAGAGGCTCTGAGCTCGCTGCCACAAAACAAATGAGATATTAGCAAAAGATGTCAGTGATTAGGTGGAGAGGGAAATATGACTCTTTAGTATTGTGTTCATTAGCCACTCTCAAACAACTTCACAGTGTTGCTAGTTTGAGTTTAGTCTTGTCTCAAGAAAAGAAAAGCGTAGTCCTTTAAGCCCTAACCCTAATAACCTATTAATAACCAAAGAAACCTAACCCTAATAACCCTAACCCTATTTATTGTTTGAGTTGTGTTTAGAGGTTGTACATCGGGATTATATATTATTGTATCCCTGATTTTTATGTTTAATTTGATACCTAACATGTTTGTTTTTTTGGGGGTGAGGGATTTATACCATGATTTTTTCTTGATTTTCCTGATATAAAAGCGCTCAACAGGTTAATTAAACTCAACTTTAATATTAGCATTATTAGCTCCTTGAATCAACTTTATTTACAGCACACTTTTTTGTTTAGAATCAAAAGACACATGCAAGTCTGTCATGTGGCGTCATACACTGATGATGTCATATGACAACAAACAAAGGGTTGTGTGTCTTCATTTGTTTGTTTCTACTCCAAGTTTGATGACATTTGCTGTTGACTTAACTCATGGACCAAAGAACAAGTTATTAGATATAGATTCTTTATGAATCAACAGTCAAGCAACATTTGTATTTTCAATGGCAGAGTTTTCTGTTCTCCTTTCATTTCTCCTAAGAGCCTCATAGAAGACCTGTCTCGTACAGATGCATCATGTGTTTACTGAAATAACTTCTGAGAGTAAGAAGCTCAAAAAGTGACGCACTGTGAAGGACACCATGGACAGAATAATAGGAACATGAAGCTCCTGAGAGCACTGACTGACAGACGCTGCTGGTTAGAGACTCACTGAGGCCTTTCAGCCAGTAAGGTGCTGGTTAGAGACTCACTGAGACCTTTCAGCCAGTAGGGTGCTGGTTAGAGACTCACTGAGACCTTTCAGCCAGTAGGGTGCTGGTTAGAGACTCACTGAGACCTTTCAGCCAGTAAGGTGCTGGTTAGAGACTCACTAAGACCTTTCAGCCAGTAGGGTGCTGGTTAGAGACTCACTAAGACCTTTCAGCCAGTAGGGTGCTGGTTAGAGACTCACTGAGACCTTTCAGCCAGTAGGGTGCTGGTTAGAGACTCACTGAGACCTTTCAGCCAGTAAGGTGCTGGTTAGAGACTCACTGAGGCTGAAATACCTCAACAACCTTTGACTGACTTTTCCTCTCGCTCCACCGGGAAGTTGACATTGAGGTTTTTAAATGAAAAGTCGTTGGATGGACTGCTGTGAGATTTGGAACAAACATGTCTGTCCCCATCCCGATGATAATAACTGTGGCATCAGCTACAGGCTGTATTCAGGTATAACTGGCTGAATTAACTAACAATAGAGGACAAAAAGACAGGAACTGTTCACCCACTCAAACATCCTGCAGTATGTTCGTGATTTTGTCTAATTCATGATTGTCGTCACACTAAATTTGCTGGTTAGCAGAAGGCTTGAAGCGCTGACACCGCTCAGATCAATCAAAATCAACCATTACAGGATGAGGTTGTGGGTCAGTCCCAGGCCTTTTGGCTGGGATCTCTGCATCGAGGCTCTACTTCACATTGCATGCAGGCATGGGCAACACTGCTTCGTGACGGGAGGAGGATGTGGAGTAAGTCTTCGTCAATGTAGGAAATTACACTCAGGCTTTAAAATGTGCATGGTAGCTTTAAAGATGTCTTCACTGAGACCTACGTTTCTACAGGGTGTCAAGTTTCACTTCATTCTATCAACTCATCTGAACATTCATCGTTCAGCTCTCTGCGTTGGGATTCTTTCTCTCCAGAGTCAGTTCAGCTCTCTGGTCTCCATCTCAACCATCCAGAGAGCCAAACCACAAGCCTCAATTACCCAGCATTCCTTGGAGATGAGAGGGGCCTCATGTAGCAGACTATGAAATTAACATTCATGACAAACCTCGCAAGCCACAAAACTATTTCATGAGAGCAAAAATTGCCAAATTTCACCATGAAAGAAAGTATCACTGCTGTTGTCTTATTATTGGAACTTTTCTTGCTGGTTTCTTGTTTCTGACAAAGGATGTGAGTCACTGAAAAAACACATCCTGATACTATTCTGCCTACAAAGCCAAAACTATATTTAGTCAAAGGTATTTTACCACGTTACATGTTTATGATACATATAAATATATATTTTCAAAGGAAACAACAGAAATGTGGACCAATTAAGCAAGTTTAAGTTAGGAGCTAGCCGCAGCTAGCTTAGCTTAGCATACAAAAGGCCCCTAAAGCACTTAAATACATACTCACTGTATACTACTTACTGTGTACTTCTCCTTCAGAGGAAAGTATCCGAGTCTCATACCTGAGAAGGATATATATATATATATGTATATGTGGGGTCTACTGGTTACGTTGCAGATCCAGATTTGACATTTATAATATTATGACTATTAAACTATCCAGCTTCATATTGGAATTGAAAGCTCCACCTTGAACAGAAGTTAAGTTAAAGTAAGTTAAAATACCGCTCTTTCAGACTTCACTTGAAGTAAACATTTGAATGTAGGACTTTTATATTATTTCATATTTTTTGCTTTATAGTTTGACACATTTTGGTGAAATAACATCTTCGAGATTTAGTAGCATTCTCGATTTGGTGTGAAGTTTTAAAGCCATATAGGTTTTAAATAGCATAAGTTACATTATGTAACATTGTTTGATCATGTATTCATTATTTATTTAAAACATTTTTTAGGTGAAAACATGTTTTAGGATGTGTTGGGATGTTTTAGGGTGTGTTGGGATGTGTTGGGATGTTTTAGGATGTGTTGGGATGTGTTGGGATGTATTAGGATGTTTGAGGATGTGTGGGGATGTTTTAGGATGTGTTGGGATGTGTTGGGATGTGTTGGGATGTATTAGGATGTTTGAGGATGTGTGGGGATGTATTAGGATGTGTTGGGATGTTTTAGGATGTGTTGGGATGTGTTGGGATGTATTAGGATGTTTGAGGATGTGTGGGGATGTTTTAGGATGTGTTGGGATGTGTTGGGATGTGTTGGGATGTTTTAGGATGTGTTGGGATGTGTTGGGATGTGTTGGGATGTATTAGGATGTTTGAGGATGTGTGGGGATGTATTAGGATGTTTGAGGATGTGTGGGGATGTTTTAGGATGTGTTGGGATGTTTTAGGATGTGTTGGGATGTGTTGGGATAATTTAGGATGTTTTAGGATGTGTGGGGATGTATTAGGATGTTTTAGGATGTGTTGGGATGTTTTAGGATGTGTTGGGATGTGTTGGGATGTGTTGGGATGTTTTAGGATGTGTTGGGATGTTTTAGGATGTGTTGGGATGTGTTGGGATGTTTGAGGATGTGTGGGGATGTATTAGGATGTGTTGGGATGTGTTGGGATATGTTGGGATGTGTTGGGATGTTTTAGGATGTGTTGGGATGTGTTGGGATGTGTTGGGATGTTTTAGGATGTGTTGGGATGTGTTGGGATGTTTTAGGGTGTGTTGGGATGTTTTAGGATGTTTTAGGATGTGTTGGGATGTGTTGGGTTGTTTTAGGATGTGTTGGGATATGTTGGGATGTGTGGGGATGTGTGGGGATGTTTTAGGATGTGTTGGGATGTGTTGGGATATGTTGGGATGTGTTGGGATGTGTTGGGATGTTTTAGGATGTGTTGGGATGTTTTAGGATGTGTTGGGATGTGTTGGGATGTGTTGGGATGTGTGGGGATGTTTTGGGATGTGTGGGGATGTTTTAGGATGTGTTGGGATGTGTTAGGATGTTTTAGGATGTGTGGGGATGTTTTAGGATGTGTTGGGATGTTTTAGGATGTGTGGGGATGTTTTAGGATGTGTTGGGATGTTTTAGGATGTGTGGGGATGTTTTAGGATGTGTTGGGATGTTTTAAGATGTGTGGGGATGTTTTAGGATGTGTTGGGATGTTTTAGGATGTGTGGGGATGTTTTAGGATGTGTTGGGATGTGTTGGGATATGTTGGGATGTGTGGGGATGTGTGGGGATGTGTGGGGATGTTTTAGGATGTGTTGGGATGTGTTAGGATGTTTTAGGATGTGTGGGGATGTTTTAGGATGTGTTAGGATGTTTTAGGGTGTGTTGGGATGTTTTAGGATGTGTGGGGATGTTTTAGGATGTGTTGGGATGTGTTAGGATGTTTTAGAAAGTGTGGGGATGTTTTAGGATGTGTTGGGATGTTTTAGGATGTTTTAGGGTGTGTTGGGATGTTTTAGGATGTTTTAGGATGTGTTGGGATGTGTTGGGATGTTTTAGGATGTGTTGGGATGTTTTAGGATGTTTTAGGATGTGTTGGGATGTGTTGGGATATGTTGGGATGTGTTGGGATGTGTGGGGATGTTTTAGGATGTTTTAGGATGTGTTGGGATGTGTTGGGATATGTTGGGATGTGTTGGGATGTGTGGGGATGTTTTAGGATGTGTTGGGATGTGTTAGGATGTTTTAGAAAGTGTGGGGATGTTTTAGGATGTGTTGGGATGTTTTAGGATGTGTTGGGATGTTTTAGGATGTGTTGGGATGTTTTAGGATGTGTTGGGATGTGTTGGGATATGTTGGGATGTGTTGGGATGTGTGGGGATGTTTTAGGATGTGTTGGGATGTGTTAGGATGTTTTAGAAAGTGTGGGGATGTTTTAGGATGTGTTGGGATGTGTTAGGATGTTTTAGAAAGTGTGGGGATGTTTTAGGATGTGTTGGGATGTTTTAGGATGTGTGGGGATGTTTTAGGATGTTTTAGGATGTGTTGGGATGTGTTGGGATGTTTTAGGATGTGTTGGGATGTTTTAGGATGTTTTAGGATGTGTGGGGATGTTTTAGGATGTGTTGGGATGTTTTAGGATGTTTTAGGATATGTTGGGATGTTTTAGGATGTTTTAGGGTGTGTTGGGATGTTTTAGGATGTTTTAGGATGTGTTGGGATGTGTTGGGATGTTTTAGGATGTTTTAGGGTGTGTTGGGATGTTTTAGGATGTTTTAGGATGTGTTGGGATGTGTTGGGATGTTTTAGAATGTGTTGGGATGTGTTGGGATGTTTTAGGATGTTTTAGGGTGTGTTGGGATGTTTTAGGATGTTTTAGGATGTGTTGGGATGTTTTAGGATGTGTGGGGATGTTTTGGGATGTATTGGGATATGTTGGGATGTGTTAGGATGTGTTGGGATGTGTTGGGATGTGTTGGGATGTGTTAGGATGTTTTAGGATGTGTTGGGATGTGTTGGGATATGTTGGGATGTGTTGGGATGTGTGGGGATGTTTTAGGATGTGTTGGGATGTGTGGGGATGTTTTAGGATGTGTTGGGATGTTTTAGGATGTGTTGGGATGTTTTAGGATGTGTTGGGATATGTTGGGATATGTTGGGATGTGTTAGGATGTTTTAGGATGTGTTGGGATGTGTTGGGATGTGTGGGGATGTTTTAGGATGTGTTGGGATGTGTGGGGATGTTTTAGGATGTGTTGGGATGTGTGGGGATGTTTTAGGATGTGTTGGGATGTGTTGGGATATGTTGGGATGTGTTGGGATGTGTGGGGATGTTTTAGGATGTGTGGGGATGTGTGGGGATGTTTTAGGATGTGTTGGGATATGTTGGGATGTGTTGGGATGTGTGGGGATGTTTTAGGATGTGTTGGGATGTGTTGGGATATGTTGGGATGTGTGGGGATGTGTGGGGATGTTTTAGGATGTGTTGGGATGTGTGGGGATGTTTTAGGATGTGTGGGGATGTTTTAGGATGTGTGGGGATGTGTTAGGATGTGTTGGGATATGTTGGGATGTGTTGGGATGTGTGGGGATGTTTTGGGATGTGTTGGGATGTGTGGGGATATGTTGGGATGTGTTGGGATGTGTGGGGATGTTTTAGGATGTGTTGGGATGTGTGGGGATGTTTTAGGATGTGTGGGGATGTTTTAGGATGTGTTGGGATGTTCTAGGATGTGTTGGGATGTTTTAGGATGTGTTGGGATGTTTTAGAATGTGTTGGGATGTTTTAGGATGTGTTGGGATGTTTTAGGATGTGTTGGGATGTTTTAGGATGTGTTAGGATGTTTTAGGATGTGTGGGGATGTTTTAGGATGTTTTAGGATGTGTTGGGATGTTTTAGGATGTGTTAGGATATGTTGGGATGTGTGGGGATGTGTTGGGATGTTTTAGGATGTGTTGGGATGTTTTAGAATGTGTTGGGATGTTTTAGGATGTGTTGGGATGTTTTAGGATGTTTTAGGGTGTGTGGGAATGTTTTAGGATGTTTTAGGATGTGTTGGGATGTTTTAGGATGTTTTAGGATGTGTGGGGATGTTTTAGGATGTTTTAGGGTGTGTTGGGATGTTTTAGGATGTTTTAGGATGTGTGGGGATGTTTTAGGATGTGTTGGGATGTTTTAGGATGTGTGGGGATGTTTTAGGATGTGTTGGGATGTTTTAGGATGTGTTGGGATGTTTTAGGATGTTTTAGGGTGTGTTGGGATGTGTTGGGATGTGTTGGGATGTTTTAGGATGTTTTAGGATGTTTTAGGGTGTGTTGGGATGTTTTAGGATGTGTTGGGATGTTTTAGGATGTGTTGGGATGTTTTAGGATGTTTTAGGGTGTGTTGGGATGTGTGGGGATGTTTTAGGATGTTTTAGGATGTGTTGGGATGTGTTGGGATGTTTTAGGATGTTTTAGGGTGTGTTGGGATGTTTTAGGATGTGTTGGGATGTGTTGGGATGTTTTAGGATGTTTTAGGGTGTGTTGGGATGTTTTAGGATGTGTTGGGATGTTTTAGGATGTGTTGGGATGTTTTAGGATGTTTTAGGGTGTGTTGGGATGTGTGGGGATGTTTTAGGATGTTTTAGGATGTGTTGGGATGTGTTGGGATGTTTTAGGATGTTTTAGGGTGTGTTGGGATGTTTTAGGATGTGTTGGGATGTGTTGGGATGTTTTAGGATGTTTTAGGGTGTGTTGGGATGTTTTAGGATGTGTTGGGATGTTTTAGGATGTGTTGGGATGTTTTAGGATGTTTTAGGGTGTGTTGGGATGTTTTAGAATGTGTGGGGATGTTTTAGGATGTGTTGGGATATGTTGGGATGTGTGGGGATGTGTGGGGATGTTTTAGGATGTGTTGGGATGTTTTAGAATGTGTTGGGATGTTTTAGGATGTGTTGGGATGTTTTAGGATCTTTTAGGATGTGTTGGGATGTTTTAGGATGTTTTAGGGTGTGTGGGAATGTTTTAGGATGTTTTAGGATGTGTTGGGATGTTTTAGGATGTTTTAGGATGTGTGGGGATGTTTTAGGATGTTTTAGGATGTGTTGGGATGTTTTAGGATGTTTTAGGATGTGTGGGGATGTTTTAGGATGTGTTGGGATGTTTTAGGATGTTTTAGGGTGTGTTGGGATGTTTTAGAATGTGTGGGGATGTTTTAGGATGTGTTGGGATATGTTGGGATGTGTGGGGATGTGTGGGGATGTTTTAGGATGTGTTGGGATGTTTTAGAATGTGTTGGGATGTTTTAGGATGTGTTGGGATGTTTTAGGATGTTTTAGGATGTGTTGGGATGTTTTAGGATGTTTTAGGGTGTGTGGGAATGTTTTAGGATGTTTTAGGATGTGTTGGGATGTTTTAGGATGTTTTAGGATGTGTTGGGATGTTTTAGGATGTTTTAGGATGTGTGGGGATGTTTTAGGATGTGTTGGGATGTTTTAGGATGTTTTAGGGTGTGTTGGGATGTTTTAGGATGTGTGGGGATGTTTTAGGATGTGTTGGGATGTTTTAGGGTGTGTTGGGATGTTTTAGGATGTGTGGGGATGTTTTAGGATGTTTTAGGGTGTGTTGGGATGTGTTGGGATGTGTTGGGATGTTTTAGGATGTTTTAGGATGTGTGGGGATATGTTGGGATGTGTTGGGATGTGTTAGGATGTTTTAGGATGTGTTGGGATGTGTTAGGATGTTTTAGGATGTGTTGGGATGTTTTAGGATGTGTTGGGATGTGTGGGGATGTTTTAGGATGTGTGGGGATGTGTTGGGATGTGTTGGGATATGTTGGGATATGTTGGGATGTGTTAGGATGTTTTAGGATGTGTTGGGATGTTTTAGGATGTGTTGGGATGTTTTAGGATGTGTTGGGATGTGTTGGGATGTGTGGGGATGTTTTAGGATGTGTGGGGATGTGTTAGGATGTGTTGGGATATGTTGGGATGTGTTAGGATGTTTTAGGATGTGTTGGGATGTTTTAGGATGTGTTGGGATGTTTTAGGATGTGTTGGGATGTGTTGGGATGTGTGGGGATGTTTTAGGATGTGTTGGGATGTTTTAGGATGTGTTGGGATGTGTTGGGATGTGTGGGGATGTTTTAGGATGTGTTGGGATATGTTGGGATGTGTTGGGATGTTCTAGGATGTGTTGGGATTTTTTAGGATGTGTTGGGAAGTTTGAGGATGTGTTGGGAAGTTTGAGGATGTGTTGGGTCAGCATCGTGTTAAACATGGATGCGACATGAAGTACAATCTGACAAAATGTCTTTCCTTCTTTACAAATGGACTCAGACAGATAAATAATGCATAGACAAGTATTTTAATGTGTTTCACCAACAAATCTGTTTCAAGCACAAGCCACTGGCTTTCACACTGAGCAGTAGTCACGTTTCAACAACCCATGATGCATTGCATCTGTGTACACAGTAGATACTGCAGCCTGAAACAGCATTTCTTAAAAGGCAACATATTAGTAATACAAATACTCATACAACAAATTGCATCACACATTGGTCATTCATTACAAGCGGTTATGAGCAATAAAAGAGAAACACAAATCACTTGATTATTCTTTGAAATTAAATTTTGGTTCAGGGTTTGTGGAAAAACATTAATTTGAGTACATTTGGGATCGAGCGTGCTAAAACAAAAGCAGCATGTAGATATTTATCAATGGATACAATTACTAATCATCAGGCGGAAAATTACACGAGCTAAATTGCACTGCTGGAAATTAAGCACAGCTTTTAATGTTATGAGTTGATTTTACTATCCAGAGATGAATTGAGATATTGTTAGTCTGTCAACTTTCATAAGGCTGCAGACACCAACACATCAGAACTCAGCGCTCGTTTGGCCTCTCAGGAATCTATGAGGACAAACGCTTCACACTGAACTCTTCACTTTGCGTTACAGCGGAGTCACGAGTCACCGTCCAAATACACGACGACGTCCATCCAATAGGAATGCAGAGAAAGATAAAAGATAAAAGAACTAGATTTGACCCTTTGGAACACAACTTATAATGTTAATACAACTTGTGTTGCCCTTTGCTCATCTGCATGACAAACCTTTGAACTTCTGACAAAGTATCTCCTTTCAAAGCACTCGTCTCATGGCAACTGTTCCATCATCACAAGTAGTGGACGCACTACTCATTGTTCATCATGTATTGACAACCACATCATGCACATGACACCAGCACTAAAGGTCTGTAGCATCAGAGAGGATGAGAGCGCGATGCTCCCAAAATAAAGCTCCTCTACATCTGATCCCCAACTCCATCTCTTGGAAAAGAGCCAACACACTAAGTTTGTCTATGCAAGTTTTAAAAAGAGTAGGATGACTGAAAATAAACACAGAGTACGTACTCTTCATGCACATACACACTTAAAAACCACCGATGAACAGTAGAGATAAAGTGAGTCAATCTGTGCAGATATTCACAATAATCTAGCTTTCCTTTCCCATGTAGAGGTAAAGGAGACGGATGGTACGATGACAGTCCACAGTGGCATCTCACACGCATATCAGATGCATATCACACGCATATCAGATGCATATCACACGCATCTCACACGCATATCAGATGCATATCACACGCATCTCACACGCATATCAGATGCATATCAGATGCATATCAGATGCATATCACACGCATATCAGATGCATATCACACGCATATCAGATGCATATCAGATGCATCTCACACGCATATCAGATGCATATCAGATGCATATCACATGCATCTCACACGCATATCAGATGCATATCAGATGCATATCAGATGCATATCACACGCATATCAGATGCATATCACACGCATATCAGATGCATATCAGATGCATCTCACACGCATATCAGATGCATATCAGATGCATATCACACGCATCTCACACGCATATCAGATGCATATCAGATGCATATCACACGCATCTCACACGCATATCAGATGCATATCAGATGCATCTCACACGCATATCAGATGCATCTCACACGCATATCAGATGCATATCACACGCATATCAGATGCATATCACACGCATATCAGATGCATATCACACGCATATCAGATGCATATCACACGCATATCAGATGCATATCACACGCATATCAGATGCATATCACATTTTGGTTGCAGAGACTTTTTGCATTCATACGTCCTACTTAATCCTTCAAAGTCTGACTCACACACTGATCAATATGTTTTCACGTTTGCAAATAAAAAACTTTTTGCACAAAATGTACCGTAGAATTTGTGTTGAAAACATGAATAGAGTACTTTAATTAATTGAGGGAGCTGGCCAAATATAAATGATGTTTCCAGAAAAATAAATGCAGCTCCCTAGAAAGGTTTTGACAATTGTTTCACAATGATGTTGTTTTCACTGAAACTATATTGGCGTGGACAGGATGTCATCGGAGATTACAAATTTGAGACAAAAAGCACGAAATTAATTTTCAAAGCATAAAATGCGATAAAAAAATTCAGACACCACCCGAAAATAAAGTCCTCATCCTAAAGGCACCGTAGACAGACATACATCCCTATGCTGGAGCGCTTAAGGGTTCTGGGCCTCAGGATCCACTAGAGCCTCCATGTCGGAGGCGGAGCTTCCATTGCATAAACTATTCTGCACTGATTGTCTGAAAGCACGACTTGAAGATTCAAATACTGCAACGAAGCAAAAGGCTCTCTGCTTTTCCTCTTCAAACCACTTTCACTCAGAACTCATCGCACTGCATTTCTGCCACAGGGAATATTTCTAAGATAAAACATGCAAACTCTCTCCTGATCATGCAGATATCGCCTCTGGATTTGCGCTCCATAGCAACAAGTAAAAAAGACAACAGAGAAATATATAAAACAATAAAACAAACATCATGAGTACAAACAGAGCTCTGTACTGCTTCTGCAAAAACACCCTGACATGCTGGAGGAGGAGTTCCTCTCCCCATTTCATCTTATCCCAAACTACCAGCCCAGTCTGTAAAAGTAATCCTTCTAGTCTCCCTACTCCTCCTTTCATCCCGCTTTAGGTCTTCCCTCTCAGGCTGGCGCCCCCTGCAGGTGCGAGGTTGGAATGACGCTGTATTCCTAACCAGATAAGGGGAGGTCTGCCTCCAGTTCCACCGAGGGGTTCAAATTGGAAAGTCGCTGGGATTGATCAGGCAAGTAAGTGGAGTAGGTGCAGGGATCACACCCTGCTGGTGGGGTGGCGGTGAAAGGTGCAGTTGGACATGGGGTCAGCGCCGCCTTCGACATCCTGGGAGCCCTCACCGGCCTCTGGGGAGAGAGAGGACGCATCAGTACTGTGCCCGGTCGTTGTTCACCCAATACATATGTCATACGAGAAGCTGCACTCAGACATTAAGTAGGGTACAGTGAGTACGAGGAGCTAAGCCCAGCTGTACCTCCATCTTCCTCTGGCAGGCCGGGCCCCTCGTTGCTGGTTCCCAGCTGGAGGCGCCTCATGTGCCGCACCACTGCTGTGGCGTTGAAGGCCTGCTGCAGGGAGAAGACCAAAGAACATGGCACTCAGCAGCGTGTTCCTGACAACTTTATTATTATGAATTTACTGTGCAAACCAAAAGCTAAACTGTTGTGATGGTTGAGCGTGGACGATGACATCACTAGCTTTTATGTTTGAATATCCTTTGAGCTCTTTGCTCGGTAGACGAGCACCAAACGATGTTCTCCTCACAGACTGTACATGTTCTCCTCACAGACTGTACATGTTCTCCTCACAGACGAGCTGTGAGGAGAACATGTACAGTCTGTGAGGAGAACATGGACAGTCTGTGAGGAGAACATGTACAGTCTGTGAGGAGAACATGTACAGTCTGTGAGGAGAACATGGACAGTCTGTGAGGAGAACATGTACAGTCTGTGAGGAGAACATGGACAGTCTGTGAGGAGAACATGTACAGTCTGTGAGGAGTCAAAGCCAAAGCGGACGTCTTACCTTCCACTTGCTCTTTGCAAAGTTCTTCTTGATCTGAGCACTGACGGACTCGTGGATGTTCTTCTCCAACGCAGTATCGCCCGCAATCCTGTGAGGTGTTTAACTGATGAGTACACACTTATACACACAGGAGTACGCACGTATACACACAGGAGTACGCACAGGAGTACACACTTATACACACAGGAGTACACACGTATACACACAGGAGTACACACGTATACACACAGGAGTACACACGTATACACACAGGAGTACACACTTATACACACAGGAGTACACACGTATACACACAGGAGTACACACGTATACACACAGGAGTACACACGTATACACACAGGAGTACACACGTATACACACAGGAGTACAGCAGAGTGTATTGTGTTGGAGGCGGGACCAGTACCAGGGGTGCTGCAGAGCCTGATCACAGGTGTATCGTGTGTTGGGGTCTTTCTGCATCAGGTGGACTATAAAGTCTTTAGCTAAAATAAAAAAAGAGGTTAAAATGTTAATATTACAAATGTCCCCATGATGTCACAATGCTCCAGTAAACAGGAGAGAACTCATCTTGAGGTCGTTCCAATGTGCTGCTGCAGCAATTGTATAATTTGTTCTAAATGTTGAAGAGATCTTTGCCCAAGAGCCAGGACTGGGAACACAAACACATGGGGTCCCGGCCCTGAAGGCCTGTGAGGTCGAGGGCAGGGGTCAGAGAACACATGGGGTCCCGGCCCTGAAGGCCTGTGAGGTCGAGGGCAGGGGTCAGAGAACACATGGGGTCCCGGCCCTGAAGGCCTGTGAGGTCGAGGGCAGGGGTCAGAGAACACACTCTGGGAGGTGATCTCTGTCTTGAACTCGCTCAAGGTCAGATGTTCAGGTGCGTTGCAAAGAGGAAAGCTCAGTGTGGTTTGCACATCAATGAGTATTTATCAATGTAAAGGAGAGGACTTTGTTTCAAAATGGTCAAGGATTTCATCTTACTCCAGTATTTTTCAATGTGCAGTAAGTAAGTAAGTAAAATGTATTTATATTGCACTACGAAATCACGCACGGATCTACACATGTAGAGCAAAATATACAGGTTTGCCCTTTCCCCATGAAAAACTGAGATTGTTTCTTGATGAGGACTGAAGAAGAAATGCTTGATAAGAGCTGTACCTGAATCAGAGATATCGTCCCAGTAAGGAGAATCAAACTCATATTCTGCCTTCAGGATCTGCTCAAACAGTTTGGCATCATTCTCATCGTAGAACGGAGGGTAACCACACAACCTGACGAGGCAGAGCACAAGAGCATCCAGGAGGTTAAAATAACCAAGACTGAAGGTCTGAAGGCAGTCACACTGCAACAATGACCATCCAAGCAGCCAAGCATCCATGTATCTCTGTGTCCATGTATCTCTGTGTCCATGTATCCATGTATCCCTGTGTCCATGTATCCATGTATCCCTGTGTCCATGTGTCCATGTATCCATGTATCCATGTATCCCTGTGTCCATGTATCCCTGTGTCCATGTATCCATGTATCCCTGTGTCCATGTGTCCATGTATCCCTGTGTCCATGTGTCCATGTATCCATGTATCCCTGTGTCCATGTATCCCTGTGTCCATGTATCCATGTATCCCTGTGTCCATGTATCCATGTGTCCATGTATCCCTGTGTCCATGTATCCATGTATCCCTGTGTCCATGTATCCATGTATCCCTGTGTCCATGTATCCATGTGTCCATGTATCCATGTGTCCATGTATCCATGTATCCATGTATCCCTGTATCCATGTATCCATGTGTCCATGTATCCCTGTGTCCATGTGTCCATGTGTCCATGTATCCATGTGTCCATGTGTCCATGTGTCCATGTATCCCTGTGTCCATGTGTCCATGTGTCCATGTGTCCATGTGTCCATGTGTCCATGTGTCCATGTATCCCTGTGTCCATGTGTCCATGTATCCATGTGTCCATGTGTCCATGTGTCCATGTGTCCATGTATCCATGTGTCCATGTGTCCATGTGTCCATGTATCCCTGTGTCCATGTGTCCATGTGTCCATGTATCCCTGTGTCCATGTGTCCATGTGTCCATGTATCCCTGTGTCCATGTATCCATGTGTCCATGTATCCATGTGTCCATGTGTCCATGTATCCCTGTATCCATGGATACATGTATTTATGGATCCACATGGACATATGGATACACATGGATATATATCCATGTGTATCCATGTGTATCCATGTGTATCCATGTGTATCCATGCTGTGTGTGGATGTGTACTCACAGAATATAAGCTATCACACCAATAGACCAGCAGTCCACTGCTTTGCTGTAGGGTTTCTGAGCCAACACTTCAGGGGCTGAAAGAACAAAGCAAGGTGATACAGGTACATGAAGATAGATGTTTAATGACTATTAATGATGACTAATAGCATGTGAACTGGAGACGGTCTTCATCTTGTAGTTGGCCTGTGAGTAAAGTGTAACTGTGGTTGCTAAAGTCATTTACTAATTTAATTGTAAATTACATTTTTAATAGTAGAAACAGTAAAACAACTAATATCTGTACGAGCTCCCGATGAGCTGTGCATGGTGTTTTATTGTAAAGCTGATTCATTGGAAGCAGATGTTCGACATGTCTTTACCAACATATCCAGGTGTTCCACAAGCCGTCGCCATCACACTGCCAGAGCCCTCAATCTTAGACAGCCCGAAGTCACTGATCATGATCTTGGAGTCCTCGGCCATGCTGTCGTACAGCAGGTTCTCTGGCTGCAGGGTCACAACACAGACACGCTGGTGAGAGTGCGTCACACAAACCATGCCAGCTCTGTGCAGCGGCTCCGGGCTCCGGACCGACCTTCAGGTCCCGGTGCACGATGCCCATGTCGTGGAGGTATTTGACGGCATCTAGAATCTGCCGGATGAGCTTGCTGGCATCTTTCTCCGTGTAGAAGCCCTTCTCTATGATGCGATCAAAGAGTTCCCCGCCAGACACCCTGGACAGAGAGAGGGTCATGGAGGTGGAACATATGGAGCATAAGTTAAAGTACGGCGACGACAAGCACAGACTGCAGCTAATGGACCGGCAGCGACATGGAAAGATCTGGTTGTTGAATAGTGAGAAAACATTTGTACACAAGACAAAGTGCTATGAGGGAAAGATGAAATAGGAACTTGTATAAATATTCGTATAAATACTTATGAAATGTACTGCAGTTACATGTCTCTATCAAACGAAGAAGACAGACAGGAGTATGTTATAGTGGAGGAGAGACCAGCGCCGGCTGCTTGCTATGAGGCTCAGGAGCCACCAGATGGCGACCTCTCCCTGTGTTCATCTGCAGCAGGCGGAGCCTCAACAGACACACCAGAGACGTGAAGAAGAACACAAGGAATGGAGGAGAAGTAAAACAATAATCTAGAAAGTCAGACGTGAGGTAGTCTGAGCCTGAAGTGTCTGTGGTGAGGAAACAACTCATAGTGTCTGTGGTGAGGAAACAACTCATAGTGTCTGTGGTGAAGCAGCACAGACCTCATAGTGAACAGGAAGCAGCAGGAATGAGGAAGTGCTTACAGACTTGTTCTCCTCACTTCCTGCTTTTGTTTCTCTGATTGTAATCAATGACGAATGATTTATGTTTCTGGAACCTCACAGGTCTCTCTCTCTCTCTCTCTCTCTCTCTCTCTCTCTCTCTCTCTCTCTCTCTCTCTCTCTCTCTCTCTCTCTCTCTCTCTCTCTCTCTCTCTCTCTCTCTCTCTCTCTCTCTCTCTCTCTCTCTCTCTCTCTCTCTCTCTGGCATTTTAAGAGTTGAGGTGGACGCTGACAGTTGCAGACGTGAGGCGACCTCCACACACACAAACAAACACACACACACACACACACATATATACTCACAGTTGCATGACGAGGTAGAGGTGTGATTTACTCTCAAATATCTCTTCCAGAGACACAATGTTGGCGTGTTTAAGTCTGTGAAGATGAAGTATTATTAATATTGGACCAGATTTCATAGTCACTGTTTGTATCCATCAGTGTGATCAGAAACACACAGTTATTAACATAATTATTATTAATTATTAGTAGTAGTATTATTAATTATTATTATTATTATTAGGCTTCTAGCTGGAACTGAGTTGGCATCGTGTGACTCGTCACTGTTTGAGTAAATATTGATGAGTAACCGACATGCTGAGAGCTTCTAACCACAGTGACCTGTAGCCAACACCAACCTGGTCATAAATGAACTAATTCTCATAATCAGATCAAAGCACGCTGACAGATGTAAGAATGAAGTTAACAAAGTAAATCACAACATGTTTGCTTGTTAGTACACATGAGAACACATGTGCTTCTGCTGCTGGACGTCAGACGGATGAGAGCGGCGAGATGAAAGCAAACAGAACCGTAAGATGTCTGTCTAGTGAGTTATGATGAACATATTGATGAATGCAGCTTGCAGGAACCAGCTCAGTCAGACCCGGTCCAACAGGCCAAGTGTACCCTCTCATTCCTCCAGCTTCACCTCAGAACCAATCAGAGCCCTTGTCTTCAGTAACCCAGGCAACAAGAGCTCTAAAAATAACTTTGAATGCAATGTAGATAATTTTCACCCCTCATCTGAAGAAAGTATTGGAACTAGAGCGTTCTCACGGTGGAGAGACGCTGGTTGCTTCTTCCAAATCACCAAAAACATTCTGTCCCACCAACACAGAGGAGTGGAACCTTCGACCCGGACCTGACCCGACCCGGATGCTGTTGTGTTTGTGCAGCGATGGTCAGGGACCGGTGCGGATCTGTCAGGTTGATCATGCTTCATTCAGCTGCGTCGAGCTTTAGCCCCGCCTCCCATCTACGGTTTGGAAACTATGTCGAAATAAATGTAAATACCGGCGCTCCTCCTCGAGCTCGATGACTCCACAGAACGGGTTTCACAGGTAGAAACTAGTGCCAATGAAAACACTTCCGTGAGGCGAGCTTCTTCCTGATTAGCCAGGAAATAGTTTCCTGAAATACAAGTTGGTCTGGAATGCTGGACCAGGAGGCAGCTGTGGTTCAGTCATGTGAAGGTTTGTGGTTTCAGTACAGACTGGCTTAAACATGCATGTTTATTATATATTCATATCTGAGGACTAGAGGAATACAGGGTCCACTTACTTGTGCAGGACTGCTATCTCATTCTCAATGCTGTTCTCCTTGCCCTCTAAAGCCTTCTTGGGGATGCACTTGATAGCCACCAACCTCTGGGTCCTCTTCTCCTCAGCCAGGACCACCTCGGAGAAAGCCCCCCTGAAACACAACACAGGTCAGTCAGACCTCTGTCTGTTAGACCTTAGTCCGTCAGACCTCAGTCCGTCACACCTCAGTCCATCAGACCTCAGTCCATCACACCTCAGCCCATCAGACCTCAGTCTGTTAGACCTCAGCCCGTTGGACCTCAGTCCGTCACACCTCAGTCCATCAGACCTCAGTCTGTCAGACCTCAGTTCATCAGACCTTAGTCCATCACACCTCAGTCCGTTAGACCTCAGTCTGTTAGACCTCAGTCCATCAGACCTCAGACCATCTTCATGAGATCTTCAAATGCATCTTTAACATTGTGGAGGGAAAAAGGAAACTCCTGCTTTGATGTTAAAACTCGTCCAAGAACTAAGAAATGAAATCCTGTGATGCCAGACTGAGTGTGCTGTTAACCTCCTGAAGTCTTTGGGTCGCTGCTGAGTGGAGTTTTGGAGAAGTGACGAAGTGGTGCGATGAATTCAAAGCACCAATACCACGCTGAGGTTTATCTTGGTGACCATTTCTTTTATATTGTCCGTAAACAGTTTTTAATATAAAGTTTGAGTGATGTGATGGCGCTGATCTCTTTCTTTCTGATGTTTAGCTTAGTAATAATACTGGAAAGGTGTCAGCTTAGTTCAGGACTTTATATGAAGGTATGTGTGGATCGTCCAGTTCATCATAGGTTCAGATATAATAACCATAAACATAACTCAATGCATTATTCAATGTCAGTCTATATGTGAACATTTAGCATTCACTTATTCATCGAGTATGTTGTCATATGTGCACAGATCAAACATACTAGCTACACCTTTAAATAAGCAATATATACATACATGTATAGGTATACATACATACATAAATACATTCCTCTCACACGTCTCCCTGCCAACTGACATCAATCATGGAAAACAAGTTCAGCGACGTAACTCAAGCCTTCCTTTGCATTTCCCACGACCCTTCGGCCCGGAGCAGGCGTCCCTCACAACCTCGGTGCCTTGGACGAGGTCCAGAGATCTTTGGACTCGGACCCAAAGCTGCACAATAACTACGTGGAATCCCAACCCGCAACTATGGGTTTGGAATGAACTTCCCACGAACACAACTGCAAGGAGACAAAGAACCTTGTGAGCACTGAATAAGTCTTGTGAGGCCGAATGCTGAAATAAATGAAGCAGCAGCAAGCTCCAGCATCACGGCGCGTTCAGGGCCTCTTTGGGTCACGGACATACTTGGAGGGTTAAGCTAAAGAGGGTCGATGGAGCGTTAGAATCACTAAACAGAGACGCATAATCCTGCTGTGATGGAGGCTACCATGATGCAATATCATGTTCATTTCTATGACCACTATTTTACATTTGGCAGGATTTCAGATGTTACCACAACACTCACAGAGGAAGAGCTTTTTATATATATATATATATATATATATATGCATTCCTGTAATTAGCCCAGATGCAAAACATCCGTGGATCCTACAAACAAGACCGTATGAGACAACTCAATACGTGCATCGCTAAAGATTCATTCACAGCTTTGTGACATGAATGTGCTGCACTGTATATTTAATATATGTAATATATGCTCCATAGACGGCAGGAATTCACGCAGCAACAAAGACCACTCTGACCTCATGAAAGAGGAACTCACTCATACTTCCTCTTGTGTTCCCACCACGCAGCTCACGGTGAACCAATGTTTGCTTTGGAACCGGCTCGTGTCTCATCACAATACCAACATGTCCGTCTCACCAGGATACCAACATGTCCGTCTCCTCAGGATACCGACATGTCCGTCTCCTCAGGATACCGACATGTCCGTCTCCTCAGGATACCAACATGTCCGTCTCACCAGGATACCGACATGTCCGTCTCCTCAGGATACCGACATGTCCGTATCCTCAGGATACCAACATGTCCGTCTCACCAGGATACCGACATGTCCGTCTCACCAGGATACCGACATGTCCGTCTCCTCAGGATACCGACATGTCCGTCTCCTCAGGATATCAACATGTCCGTCTCACCAGGATACCGACATGTCCGTATCCTCAGGATACCGACATGTCCGTCTCAACAGGATACCGACATGTCCGTATCCTCAGGATACCGACATGTCCGTCTCCTCAGGATACCGACATGTCCGTCTCCTCAGGATATCAACATGTCCGTCTCACCAGGATACCGACATGTCCGTATCCTCAGGATACCGACATGTCCGTCTCCTCAGGATACCGACATGTCCGTCTCAACAGGATACCGACATGTCCGTATCCTCAGGATACCGACATGTCCGTATCCTCAGGATACCGACATGTCCGTATCCTCAGGATACCGACATGTCCGTATCCTCAGGATACCGACATGTCCGTCTCCTGAGGATACCGACATGTCCGTATCCTCAGGATACCGACATGTCCGTCTCCTCAGGATACCGACATGTCCGTCTCCTCAGGATACCGACATGTCCGTCTCCTCAGGATACCGACATGTCCGTCTCCTCAGGATACCGACATGTCCGTCTCCTCAGGATACCGACATGTCCGTCTCCTCAGAATACCGACATGTCCGTCTCCTCAGGATACCGACATGTCGTCTCCTCAGGATACCGACATGTCCGTCTCCTCAGGATACCGACATGTCCGTCTCCTCAGGATACCGACATGTCCGTCTCCTCAGGATATCGACATGTCCGTCTCCTCAGGATACCGACATGTCCGTCTCCTCAGGATACCGACATGCCCGTATCCTCAGGATACCGACATGTCCGTCTCCTCAGGATACCAACATGTCGTCTCCTCAGGATACCAACATGTCGTCTCCTCAGGATACCAACATGTCATCTCACCAGGATACCAACATGTCGTCTCCTCAGGATACCAACATGTCGTCTCCTCAGGATACCAACATGTCATCTCACCAGGATACCAACATGTCGTCTCCTCAGGATACCAACATGTCGTCTCCTCAGGATACCAACATGTCGTCTCCTCAGGATACCAACATGTCGTCTCCTCAGGATACCAACATGTAGTCTCCTCAGGATACCAACATGTCATCTCACCAGGATACCAACATGTCGTCTCCTCAGGATACCAACATGTCGTCTCCTCAGGATACCAACATGTCGTCTCCTCAGGATACCAACATGTCGTCTCCTCAGGATACCAACATGTCATCTCACCAGGATACCAACATGTCGTCTCCTCAGGATACCAACATGTCGTCTCCTCAGGATACCAACATGTCATCTCACCAGGATACCAACATGTCGTCTCCTCAGGATACCAACATGTCGTCTCACCAGGATACCAACATGTCGTCTCCTCAGGATACCAACATGTCGTCTCCTCAGGATACCAACATGTCGTCTCCTCAGGATACCAACATGTCGTCTCCTCAGGATACCAACATGTCGTCTCCTCAGGATACCAACATGTCGTCTCCTCAGGATACCAACATGTCATCTCACCAGGATACCAACATGTCGTCTCCTCAGGATACCAACATGTCGTCTCCTCAGGATACCAACATGTCATCTCACCAGGATACCAACATGTCGTCTCCTCAGGATACCAACATGTCGTCTCCTCAGGATACCAACATGTCATCTCACCAGGATACCAACATGTCGTCTCCTCAGGATACCAACATGTCGTCTCACCAGGATACCAACATGTCATCTCACCAGGATACCAACATGTCGTCTCCTCAGGATACCAACATGTCATCTCACCAGGATACCAACATGTCGTCTCCTCAGGATACCAACATGTCGTCTCCTCAGGATACCAACATGTCATCTCACCAGGATACCAACATGTCGTCTCACCAGGATACCAACATGTCGTCTCACCAGGATACCAACATGTCGTCTCCTCAGGATACCAACATGTCCGTCTCCTCAGGGAGAGAGAGAGAGACCCTCTCCAGTGCAGAGTCCTCTTGGGCCAACATGTGTAAGAAACACTGAACTTCCCCCAATATGAACACACCTGAATGCTGATTTGCATATAAACACCAATCTCTGCAGTTTATATACAAATCAGATAGGTTCTTCTTCAGCTAGTTTAACAGGAAATGAAGTGTGTATTGTCTGAAAGTGCTGCAAGCTGCAGCTTCTGCTTTCCGACTCGCACATGTTTATCTTAGTGCTGCTGTATTTACATGAGCAGAGGATTTGGTGATTCTGTTCTTAATGTTGGTGCATCTGGACAGAGACCGGCTCCTCATCTAGAGACCGGCTCCTCATCCAGAGACCGGCTCCTCATTCAGAGACCGGCTCCTCATTCAGAGACCGGCTCCTCATTCAGAGACCCCCCCCCCTTATCCAGAGACCGGCTCCTCATCCAGAGACCGGCTCCTCATTCAGAGACCGGCTCCTCATTCAGAGACCGGCTCCTCATTCAGAGACCCCCCCCCTTATCCAGAGACCGGCTCCTCATCCAGAGACCGGCTCCTCATCCAAAGACCGGCTCCTC
>NC_136593.1:30016556-30021556 GCF_910589615.1 Taurulus bubalis | reverse complement strand
GGTGGACAGGATTACAGGTAAAGAAGAGCTGCATTGCAATAAGAGATATCACAGGAATAGAATATGAAATATATATGTGTGTGATATAAATATCATATAAACCACCGGGAGAGAGGAAGAGACGGATGAAAAATAGATGAAGTAGGACAGCTCTCATGCTGAGAGGGTCTGTCTAGAGAGCTGGAGCCACTTTGTTCAGAATCACTTCAATGCATGAGGACTCAACCCATCAGGACTCCTTCAGAACCACGAGGACTCCTTCAGAACCATCAGGACTCCTTCTGAACCACGTGGACTACTTCAGAACCATCAGGACTCCTTCTGAACCACGAGGACTCCTTCAGAACAATCAAGACTTCTTCAGAACCACGAGGACTCCTTCAGAACCACAAGGACTCGAACCATGAGGACTCCTTCAGAACTACGCGGACTCCTTCAGAACCACGAGGACTCGAACCATGAGGACTCGAACCACGAGGACTCCTTCAGAACCACAAGGACTCGAACCATGAGGACTCCTTCAGAACCACGAGGACTCGAACCATGAGGACTCCTTCAGAACCACGAGGACTCCTTCAGAACCATCAGGACTCCTTCTGAACCATCAGGACTTCTTCAGAACCACGAGGACTCCTTCAGAACCACAAGGACTCGAACCATGAGGACTCCTTCAGAATCACGAGGACTCCTTCAGAACCACGAGGACTCGAACCACGAGGACTCCTTCAGAACCACGAGGACTCGAACCATGAGGACTCCTTCAGAACCACGAGGACTCGAACCACGAGGACTCCTTCAGAACTACAAGGACTTGAACCATGAGGACTCCTTCGGAACCACGAGGACTCAAACCATGAGGACTCTTTCAGAACCACGAGGACTCGAACCATGAGGACTCGAACCACGAGGACTCCTTCAGAACCACGAGGACTCCTTCAGAACCACGAGGACTCCTTCAGACCCATGAGGACTCAAAATACTACATGCTGACACTAAAGGAAACGGTTGGACATGAAGTTATGGATCAGAGGAGGACCGGTCTGGTGCTGCATGTTGATGAATGGAGGAATTAATAACTTAATAACTAATTAATAACTTGTGAATAGAACGTTGTTCTTTCTGTAATCATCGTCAGCAGAACCCAGACTCAACGAGGCAGCGCCTCTGCTGCAGGTTCATAACAGCTGCCCAATACATATTCAATACTTATATTAAAAGACCATTCAGATGTCACATCAGGACTCTGCATGCTGTTTGTTGTATAGTTATGTCAGAACTACCCACACACACACACACACGCACACACACAAACACACACACAAACACACACACACACAGTTATTGAACGTTCCTCTCCACTAGAGGCTCTCAGCTCAAGGACCAAATTACGGTTAAAACCTGTAATTTAATGGAGAGGCTCAAGTGGAGCAAACGCTTCTCTTGAATCACAAAACTAAAATCTTTGTGGATTCAAGATTTTAAACTGAACGGCACATAAAATGATAATAAAACTATGAGTATGTAATAACCATTAACATGTGTTATGAAGAGAGAGAGAGAGAGACAGAGAGAGAGAGACAGAGAGACAGAGAGAGAGACACAGACACAGAGAGAGAGAGAGAGAGAGAGAGACAGAGAGAGAGACAGAGGCAGAGAGACAGAGAGAGAGACACAGACACAGAGAGAGAGAGACACAGACACAGAGAGAGAGACAGAGAGAGAGAGAGATCATCAAGAAGAAGATACACAGAAGTTGTCTGAACTATCAGTTTAGAAAAACAACATGACTACGTGTTGAGTGCACACACGTGCGCACACACACACACACACACACACACACACACACACACACACACACACACACACACACACACACACACACACACACATCAATAAGCAGATCATACGGCCAGCGCGCTGCTGGGTCACCGTGAGCGACAGGAACAGGCGAGGGACGATCAATCAGCCCAATGATTTTAGATCGTTACCCTCCTCTGTGTTTCGCAATGCATTGTGGGAAGAAGATGCAGACGTTCCCCTCGCCATTCATTCAAATGTCAGAAAAGTCAACGTGTCATCAGAGGAACAGGAAATAAACCACTAAACAAAGAGCTGCTTCATTGAACTTAAGAATCTTTCTCATAACTTATAATGCAGGACTACTACTTCATAATATTCATTATTATTACTTTATCATTAACAGAGCCAAAATATCAATATCTCTTTTGCAAAGACGTGTGAATGCAGAATCAGTTTGAATGATGACTGAACATCTGCTGTCACATGACATCAAGCTAACTATTCCTATGTTATATATTATTATTATAGTCAAGCCAAGCTAACTATTCATATGTTATATAATATTATTATTATTATTATTATTATCAAGCCAAGCTAACTCTTCATATGTTATATATTATTATTATAGTCAAGCCAAGCTAACTATTCATATGTTATATATTATTATTATTATTATTATTATTATTATTATTATTATTATTATCAAGCCAAGCTAACTATTCATATGTTATATATTATTATTATTATTATTATCATCATCATAGATAACTGTTACAGGATGTCAGTAGTCTCAGTAGATAACTGTGCTACAGGATGTCAGTAGTCTCAGTAGATAACTGTTACAGGATGTCAGTAGTCTCAGTAGATAACTGTGTTACAGGATGTCAGCAGTCTCAGTAGAAAACTGTGTTACAGGATGTCAGTAGTGTCAGTAGATAACTGTTACAGGATGTCAGTAGTCTCAGTAGATAACTGTGTTACAGGATGTCAGTAGTCTCAGTAGATAACTGTTACAGGATGTCAGTAGTCTCAGTAGATAACTGTGTTACAGGATGTCAGTAGGTAATTGTGTTACAGGATGTCAGTAGTCTCAGTAGAAAACTGTGTTACAGGATGTCAGTAGTGTCAGTAGATAACTGTTACAGGATGTCAGTAGTCTCAGTAGATAACTGTGTTACAGGATGTCAGTAGTGTCAGTAGATAACTGTTACAGGATGTCAGTAGTCTCAGTAGATAACTGTGTTACAGGATGTCAGTAGTCTCAGTAGATAACTATGTTACAGGATGTCAGTAGTCTCAGTAGATAACTGTGTTACAGGATGTCAGTAGGTAATTGTGTTACAGGATGTCAGTAGTCTCAGTAGAAAACTGTGTTACAGGATGTCAGTAGTGTCAGTAGATAACTGTTACAGGATGTCAGTAGTCTCAGTAGATAACTGTGTTACAGGATGTCAGTAGTCTCAGTAGATAACTGTGTTACGGGATGTCAGTAATCTCAGTAGATAACTGTGTTACAGGATGTCAGTAGTCTCAGTAGATAACTGTGTTACAGGATGTCAGTAGTCTCAGTAGATAACTGTTACAGGATGTCAGTAGTCTCAGTAGATAACTGTGTTACAGGATGTCAGTAGGTAATTGTGTTACAGGATGTCAGTAGTCTCAGTAGATAACTGTGTTACAGGATGTCAGTAGTCTCACTAGATAACTGTTACAGGATGTCAGTAGTCTCAGTAGATAACTGTGTTACAGGATGTCAGTAGTGTCAGTAGATAACTGCTACAGGATGTCAGTAGTCTCAGTAGATAACTGTGTTACAGGATGTCAGTAGTCTCAGTAGATAACTGTGTTACAGGATGTCAGTAATCTCAGTAGATAACTGTGTTACAGGATGTCAGTAGTCTCAGTAGATAACTGTGTTACAGGATGTCAGTAGTCTCAGTAGATAACTGTGTTACAGGATGTCAGTAATCTCAGTAGATAACTGTGTTACAGGATGTCAGTAGTCTCAGTAGATAACTGTGTTACAGGATGTCAGTAGGTAATTGTGTTACAGGATGTCAGTAGTCTCAGTAGAAAACTGTGTTACAGGATGTCAGTAGTCTCAGTAGATAACTGTGTTACAGGATGTCAGTAGGTAATTGTGTTACAGGATGTCAGTAGTCTCAGTAGAAAACTGTGTTACAGGATGTTAGTAGTGTCAGTAGATAACTGTTACAGGATGTCAGTAGTCTCAGTAGATAACTGTGTTACAGGATGTCAGTAGTCTCAGTAGATAACTGTGTTACAGGATGTCAGTAGGTAATTGTGTTACAGGATGTCAGTAGTCTCAGTAGATAACTGTGTTACAGGATGTCAGTAGTCTCAGTAGATAACTGTGTTACAGGATGTCAGTAGTCTCAGTAGATAACTGTGTTACAGGATGTCAGTAGTCTCAGTATATAACTGTGTTACAGGATGTCAGTAGTCTCAGTAGATAACTGTGTTACAGGATGTCAGTAGGTAATTGTGTTACAGGATGTCAGTAGTCTCAGTAGAAAACTGTGTTACAGGATGTCAGTAGTCTCAGTAGATAACTGTGTTACAGGATGTCAGTAGGTAATTGTGTTACAGGATGTCAGTAGTCTCAGTAGAAAACTGTGTTACAGGATGTTAGTAGTGTCAGTAGATAACTGTTACAGGATGTCAGTAGTCTCAGTAGATAACTGTGTTACAGGATGTCAGTAGTCTCAGTAGATAACTGTGTTACAGGATGTCAGTAGGTAATTGTGTTACAGGATGTCAGTAGTCTCAGTAGATAACTGTGTTACAGGATGTCAGTAGTGTCAGTAGAAAACTGTGTTACAGGATGTCAGTAGTCTCAGTAAAAAACTGTGTTACAGGATGTCAGTAGTCTCAGTAGATAACTGTTACAGGATGTCAGTAGTCTCAGTAGATAACTGTGTTACAGGATGTCAGTAGGTAATTGTGTTACAGGATGTCAGTAGTCTCAGTAGAAAACTGTTACAGGATGTCAGTAGTCTCAGTAGATAACTGTGTTACAGGATGTTAGTAGGTAATTGTGTTACAGGATGTCAGTAGTCTCAGTAGAAAACTGTGTTACAGGGTGTCAGTAGTCTCAGTAGATAACTGTTACAGGATGTCAGTAGGTAATTGTGTTACAGGATGTCAGTAGTCTCAGTAGAAAACTGTGTTACAGGATG